>NC_141019.1:27926204-28186089 GCF_052327205.1 Somniosus microcephalus | reverse complement strand
GGGTGGTGTGGAGGAGGAGGGTGGTGTGGAGGAGGAGGGTGGTGTGGAGGAGGAGGGTGGTGTGGAGGAGGAGGGTGGTGTGGAGGAGGAGGGTGGTGTGGAGGAGGGGAGGAGGGTGAGGAGGAGGGGAGGAGGAGGAGGGTGAGGAGGAGGGTGAGGAGGAGGGTGAGGAGGAGGGTGAGGAGGGTGAGGGGAGAGGAGGAGGGTGGTGGGGGGAGAGGAGGAGGAGGATAGGGAAGAGGGGGCGAGGATGGGAGGAGAGGAAGAGGATGGTGGAGGAAGGAGGATGGTGGAGGAAGGAGGATGGTGGAGGAAGGAGGATGGTGGAGGAAGGAGGATGGGGAAAAGAGGGAGGAGATGGGGGGGGGGGGGAGGATGGGGGGGAGGATGAGGAGGAGGAAGGAGGATGGGGAAGAACAGTGCAAGAATGAACTGGGGGGTGGGCAAGTGTACCAGCAAGAAATGGCGGGGGGAAGGTGGGAGGGAGAAGTAGGGAAAGAAAGAAGGGGAAACAGAGGGGTAAAAAGAATTTTAAAAAGCTGTAATGCATCATTCAACAACACAATATTTCAATCAGATTTAGCAGCAGAGAGTATCTCCGCATTGTACAATTGGTCGGATTGAGCGTGCAGTCATCTGCAGCCTCTCGAACACGGACATGGTCACCAAGCAGCCAGATTCCTGCCTCTGCATGATCTGAGAAACAATCTGCATTGCACAATTTATTTAACCCTTGTGATGAAGCGGATTTGTAACCTCGAGACGGTCCAGTTTAAGTAAACCGTTACTTTTAAGGGGGAGAAAAAACTTTTTTTTTTTTTTAAAGTTGCTTTTGGCAGCCTTTCACCAACAATGTTTAAAAAAAAAACCTTCTCGTGTTGAAAACCCAATAGCATAAAATTAGACACCTTTCAAGAGGCAGCCTGGGCACCCGTGCCCCCATGATACATTGAAAAAAATCTTTTTATTTAGATAGTCCGCGCTGAAGACATAATTGAGGGAGGGAGCTTTGAGAAGGTACTGACCTCCGCATTGGGAGGGAGTTGGATTGACGTCAGCAGAAACACAGGCTTTAACTCCGTCATCGTCTCATTATAAACCTGCATGTTAACTCATTGACTCCCTAAAGCCTTTCCACCATCTACAAGGCACAAGTCAGGAGTGTGATGGAATACTCTCCACTTGCCTGGATGAGTGCAGCTCCAACAACACTCAAGAAGCTCGACACCATCCAGGACAAAGCAGCCCGCTTGATTGGCACCCCATCCACCACCTTCAACATTCACTCCCTCCACCACCGGCGTACCGTGGCTGCAGTGTGCACCACCTACAAGATGCACTGCAGCAACTTGTCAAGGCTTCTTCGGCAGCACCTCCCAAACCCGCAACCTCTACCACCTAGAAGGACAAGGGCAGCAGGCGCATGGGAACACCACCACCTCCAAGTTCCCCTCCAAGTCACACACCATCCTGACTTAGAAATATATCGGCCGTTCCTTCATCGTCGCTGGGTCAAAATCCTGGAACTCCCTCCCTAACAGCACTGTGGGAGCACCTTCACCACACGGACTGCAGCGGTTCAAGAAGGCGGCTCACCACCACCTTCTCGAGGGCAATTAGGGATGGGCAATAAATGCTGGCCTTGCCAGTGACGCCCACGCCCCATTAAAAAAAAACGAATAAAAAATTGTTGGAGTCACTGGGGTTGAAATTTGATTGGGCGGCCGCGCAAAGCGGGCAATGACGAATCAGCAGCCCGTTTGACACCCCACCGGTTTTTC
Source organism: Somniosus microcephalus (assembly GCF_052327205.1). Classification (NCBI taxonomy): domain Eukaryota; kingdom Metazoa; phylum Chordata; class Chondrichthyes; order Squaliformes; family Somniosidae; genus Somniosus; species Somniosus microcephalus. The sequence continues at coordinate 28,184,308 of NC_141019.1, read as the reverse complement.
TTTTCCGCCGCGGCCTTCATGTTGTGTCTGCCATTACATCAATTACCCCCAATGTAAAAACCAATTGCACAACTCAAAATGTCAAGCATCCGGCACCCCTGCAGAGCAACTGATGCTTTTTGACAGACATTGACCTGCACAGCGCTCTTCGACTTCCCATCTTCTGATCACCAACCTTCCTTGCTGTGCGCATCTGGTGGCCGTTTCACAGAAGGCTGCACGTTGGGGAAACTAAAAGTCTGCCTGTTTTGAAAGCTGCTGAGCTGTTTTCCGTGGCGAAAGGGGGCCAAGCCACAAATATTTTGGTTCTTTTATTTGCACAAGTGCAGCACAAACAGTCTGGGGTGGCCTCGGGATAATGGCGCTGGCCCCACAGGCCCGTGCGAGCCTGTCGCTCAGGCCAACCTGCCGTAGGCTGTGTGACGTCTGATCGATTGCAGCCGCCTCACTCACTCGAGCGTTGCGTCTTAGAAGGAACGCACCGACGCTGGCACTTGGCTTGCAGTTCACCCACTGCCACCAGATCAGCAATGGCCACCTTTTAGAGGTTGTGGTGAAGTCTGTGGCCAAGAAGGACCCGAGTCTCCTGGCTTGGGGGGCGGTGGGGGAAGTCAAACCATGGAGGACAAGGTCAAGAGTCAAAGTTCACAGCAGACCATTAATCCAAAGCTACTGAATTACGAGTTGGCAATTAAATGCAATCTGTTCGAACCCTGCTCGACTCTGTGGTAAGTCAGGATAAACAAAAGAGCTGAATCATTTTAAAGCAAAAATGTTAATGGGTGCCAGCTCCTTTCAAGTGACCTTTCTTCATGTGTGAAGCTCAGCAGTGGGCACTGGTGGGCTACTTCCTGCAGGAGGTATCTGAAATAAAGAATAGATTTGCCTTTCTAATCTAGGCTTTATTAACTTTAAAAATCCAGTAGCACATCTTTCAACACCAGTCTCCAACCATGACTGGAGAGAACTGAATTTAAGATGGCCACCACAAATCACCTGACATCCACTACCAATGAGTTTACAGCATATATCTCATGGTAGAAACAAATAACCAATTACAATACTTCTTACTAACACAGAGAACAACCACCCCATTCACCAATCACAATACTTCTTATTAAACATAGGAAATAATCACCACAGTATCACAGTCCAGTTTCATCCTGCCTTTCCTCAATGTCCACCTGGATAGCGAGCAGGACCAGTGACCCCAGCTTTTTTAACCCTCTTCCCCCTCAGGCCAGGGGCACTGGGGCCAACTGTAGCACCCTTACTGCCACCCCAGGGAGAAGGCAGCTATCTTAGTATGGAGAGATAGGGAGGCCCGCCCAAGGCCTTGGAGGGATTTGGACACCAGGATGAGAATTTTTGATCTGTTGTTCTGCAAGTTGTTATGATCTGGAATGCGCTGCCGGAAAGGGCGCTGGAAGCAGATTCAATAGTGACTTTCAAAAAGGAATTGGATAAATACTTGAAGGGGAAAAAATTGCAGGGCTATGGGGAAAGAGCAGGGGGGAGTGGGACTAATTGGATAGCTCTTTCAAAGAGCCGGCACAGGCACGATGGGCCGAATGGCCTCCTTTTGTGCTGTATCATTCTCTGATTGGACCTCGGACTTTCCTGATCTGTGTGGTTCAGTCACATGTTGGGCAGTGCCGTTACCAACTGAGTCACTCGGGGAGTACTTTTTCTTTTTTTTTTTTTTAACTGATTGCGACTTGGGTGCAATGCTTCTCTCAATAGACGACTAAACTTGAAGAGAAGCGTCTTATATTTCTGTCTCACTTTCTTTAGTAAATGCTACGTCCCTTGTTGAATATGAAACTTCTTCTGACTCATTACCCAACTCTTCTGTGTCTCTGTTAACACTTTCCACCGGCTTGGGAATCTCCATTGTTCCCTTCTTCCAGTCGGAGTGTATTGGTAAAGAGAGAGAAAGACTTGCATTTCTATAGCGCCTTTCACAACCTCCGGACGTTCCAAAGCACTTTACAGCCAATGAAGTACTTTCTGAAGTGTCGTCACTGTTGTAATGTAGGAAACACAGCAGCCAATTTATACACAGCAAGCTTCCACAAACAGCAATGTGATAATGACCAGATAATCTGCTTTTTAGTGATGTTGGTAGAGGGATAACTATTGGCCAGGACCCCCTGCTCTTCAAAATAGTGCTGTAGGATCTTTTACGTCCACCTGAGGGGGCAGACAGGGTCTCGGTTTAACGTCTCATCCGAAAGACGGCACCTCCGACAGTGCAGCTCTCCCTCAGCACTGCACTGGAGTGTCAGCCTAGATTTTTGTGCTCAAGTCTCTGGAGTGGGACTTGAACCCACAACCTTCTGACTCAGAGGTGAGAATGCTACCAACTGAGCCACAGCTGACACATATGGTACTTGGTCTTCTCCACTTTGGGATGATGAGAAGCTAAGTGAACTCTGCCAGGATTCGAATCCAAAACTTGCAGGCCCCGAGACTGGCATTCAACCGGCTGAGCGACCCTACCTCGGTTCGTAGGCAGAGGTTCTTGGGGAGTTTTCTCATCTTATGTTTTCTCATTTGCTTAATCATCTGCAAAAATGGCCTAACCAGCTACCAGCGAGAGTGGAATTTCTATCGCTGATTTATTCCACGTAATTATTTCTCAGCGATGACAGAGAATGTGCGTGTCTGGGAAACCGAAGACACCAAAAACCCAACGTTTTACTCGATTGCAAGTTTCATCAGAAATTCTTTCTCCTCCAAATGCTTTGGCTTTTCCATTGGGGTTTTAAATAGGTTTTATATACACTGACGGTGACACGTCTTGTGAAATATAGCAGCATTTGGCAAGAAGTGGTAAGTTTTAAAAGTTGAACTTTGATTAACTTCTGTTATGGGAAGCTGAGGGCTGTGCGATTCTATAAATCATTTCTTCCACTATTTTCCAACCCTCTCGGGGGAAAAATAAATTAAGTCTTTTTTTCCTCCCCTTTTTTTAATCTGCTTCTATTTTTATTTATACTTTGTTTGTTTAATGCAGCAATTGATTAGGTTTCTGCGTTTGCGAGTTTTATCCCATGTTACCTACTTTATTCTTACTGCTGTACATAGATTTGATGTTTAAGTCCTTGCAGGTTTAAAGGGTGAGTAAGTGAATTGTGCTCAGTTGGACAATGCCCCCACCCCAGCCCATTTTTAAAAAATTTTTATAAAAAGGTCTCGTTACTGCTTGCCCCTTTTCAGCTGGTATCTATCAGTCTTTCTGGATTTTGAGGGCATTGTACAATCTTCTATGAATCTAAATAGAGAGCGTGTCCCATATAACCTTAAGTCTTAACTGACTTAATATGATGTCTCAAGTGAGGTGAATGAATATTTCTCTTTGTGCAGTTCGAACTTGCCAATGTAAAATTTCAAATCTTAATGTTGCTGTTCTAGTAAAGCATGAAAGACTGGGTCACCGCAGAGATTCCCTTCTCATTCCTCTTAGTATCCAAAAGGTGGCGTACAAGTCTGGCAAACTCTGCCTTTTCCTTTTGAAAATGCACAACGCAATCTTTACGACTCCGCCTCTATGGAGAAGACGATATAATCGGTTCTTCGCGAACGTTTAAATGAAGAAAGCACCTTGGCTGTGAAGTAAGCGCAGATTAGTTTCCCCTTGACTGGTAGGATCACTTGCCCCGTATATGTCTCTGCAACCCTCCAAGCAAGGTGTCAAACCAGTACCTGCACTAGCAGGCATCTGCTGTCTCTCCACAATGCTCCCTTATCCTAATGCCAAACAATCATGTTGGACCATGATTCTGCCAGTGGGATGAGGAACCTGGTTATAGCAATGTAAAGGTAGGGAGGTTGCACATCGATATTGGTCAAACCAAAGTACGGAAACTTCAACTATAACAGCGCCTTTTAACTGCTTCCTATAAGAAGGCCCACACAAGTAACCACCCTATAACACAACATAATATGGGCCCAGTGAAAGTCCATTGCATATCAGGAAGAAAATGAGAATTCTGAAAAGTCCAAGTCATAGTGTGGCGGTACCACCGGTTGTCCCTTACATTGAGATACATAATTCCCTTTAACTTACCTTACTGTATGTCTGTTACTATACTCAGGCTTCTCTCCTGTACTCTGACGTCATGACGTCAGAGCTCGGAACCTTCCAACAGTAGAGCTCGGAACCTGCTGGCAGTTGAGCTGGGAAACTTCTAGTCAGTCCTCGTGGCGTCCCTGCTGGGGAAAGACCTACACCACGGTGCTCCTACAGTCAGCCATCTTACCTGTTACCTTACCTGCTGTAATTAGCCTGTTCCTGTAAATAAACAACTTGTTAATAGTTCGTCGAAGTCGAACTCGATTATTTAGTGGTGATGCACACGAATCACTACATTGGTGACCCAACGATGTGAGTACGGGAGCTCATCAATTCCAACACTACAATTGGTGAACCCGTATCCGTGAACGATTTTCATGGTAGCAACGCACGCCTGAACCTTGTCTTCCCACAAGATGACCGACGCACAACCGCCTAACACCGATTCCTCCAAAGGCGACCCCGTCTTTGCGAACGTATTCGCAAGGTAAGCGCAGCCTGGAGCAGATCCCGTTTGACACGGACAAAACTCAACCGGACCCCGTTTTTTTTTTTTTTTGTGAACAATTTTCACAAAAGAAGCACGCCATGGAAGCACCAGCCATTTTGCTGTCGCTACCGCAATCCAGGGAGCCACAGTCTCCCTCGTGCTTTATAAAGGTAGAAGCCCCGTTCGACGAGAACATCGATGCGGCCCCGACCACGCACTTGCTTACGGTCCCCGTACTCGTTTTTCCTACCGTCACACGGATCGTCCGCCTCTACGTCCAAAGCAACAGCAAGTATACATCTCTCCAAGCGCAGGGTACAGCATGTTCGGGCCCACAAAATCGGAGCGCACCCCGCGGGGATACCACGAGGATCCATCCCTCGCGAACCACGAGGATCCATCCCTCGCGAACCATGAGGACCCTGCCCTCATGAAACACGAAGACTCGTTCCCTGCCGACGAGGCAAAAGAACGTCAGCCTGCTGGTTGTGTTACCTACTACACGTTTCAGCGCGAACGAAAAGCATTGCCGCCCTCACGGCTGTTTTCTCCTAAATCTACAACAACTACAAGTGTTGTGGCTCTCCAGGCAGAGTTTACCCCTCCCGAAAGCAACAACAACCTGGACCGTTGCCGCCCTTTCTCCAGTTTTCCCTTTAACAAATGCAAACGTCTACTGAAGCTGCACACAGAGGACGGGCCCAACGGGCATCCTGCGGCCGATCAGCCACGTGAAAGTTGCTGGCCTCACCGATCACTGATCAACGCAGCAACTCTTCACCCTCCGTTGTGTTATCGTCGTAGCACTATGGCACGCACCGTTCCATGCGTTCCAGCCTCCCGAAGGTTTCGCTCACCTGTCGGCGAGTTCACCGACCTCGCCTGTCAAGTCCTTCTGGATCGCTCGTTTGGCATTCCTGCAGAGTTCGTCAGAACAAGGACTTGTTTCAACATCAACGGAGACATCGCCCGCGTCCGCCCAACTTGCCCGTCACTCTGACAAGGCCTGCTGTTTCGCACGTCTCCACGGATACGTTTTATTCGCCACGACGCGCGTAAGGATCCGCTCACGAGCAGCATCTTCAGACCTCGCCTACCAAGTCGAGACAGCACGACCACCGTGACCACCAGCTCGTCAGACCATCTCATCCTTGGACTTTTGTTAAAGCGAATTCTGGGGGGGCCTATGTGGCGGTACCACCGGTTGTCCCTTACATGGATATACATAATTCCCTTTAACTTACCTTACTGTATGTGTCTGTTACTATACTCAAGCTTCTCTCCTGTACTCTGACGTCATGACGTCAGAGCTCGGAACCTTCCAACAGTAGAGCTCGGAACCTGCTGGCAGTTGAGCTCGGAACCTGCTGGCAGTTGAGCTGGGAAACTTCTAGTCAGTCCTCGTGGCGTCCCTGCTGGGGAAAGACCTACACCACGGTGCTCCTACAGTCAGCCATCTTACCTGCTACCTTACCTGTTGTATTTAACCTGTTCCTGTAAATAAACAACTTATTTATAGTTCGTCGAAGTCGAACTCGATTATTTAGTGGTGATGCACACGAATCGCTACAATAGTCAATTATTTTTTGGGATATATTTCATAGACTCATAGAATGGTTACAGCACAGAAGGAGGCCATTCGGCCCGTCGAGCCCGTGCCGGCTCTCTGCAAGAGCACTTCAGCTAGTCCCACTCCCCCGCCCTTTCCCTGTAGCCCTGCAAATTTTTTCCCTTCAGGTACTTATCCAATTCCCTTTTGAAAGCCACAATTGAGTCTGCCTCCACCACCCTCTCAGGCAGTGCATTCCCGATCCTAACCACTCGCTGAGTAAAAAAGTTTTTCCTCATGTCGCCTTTGGATCTTCTGCCAATCACCTTAAATCTGTGTCCGCTGGTTCTCGACCCTTCCGCCAATGGGAACAGTTTCTCTCTATCTACTCGGTCTAGACCGCTCATTATTTTGAACACCTCGATCAAATCTCCTCTAAGGAGAACAACCCCAGCTTCTCCAGTCCATCCACGTAACTGAAGTCCCTCATCCCCGGCATCTCCACACCATCCCTGGAATCATTCTCGTAAATCTTTTCTGCACCCTCTCTAAGGCCTTTACATCCTTCTTAAAGTGCGGTGCCCAGAATTGGACACAATACTCCAGTTGAGGCCGAACCAGTGTTTTATACAGGTTCATCATAATTTCCACGCTTTTGTACTCTATACCTATATTCATGAAGCCCAGGATCTCATATGCTTTTTTAACTGCTTTCTCAACCTGCCCTGCCACCTTCAACAATTTGTGCACATATACCCCCAGGTCTCTCTGTTCATGCACCCCCTTTAGGATTGTACCCTTTAGTTTATATTGCCTCTCCTCGTTCTTGCTACCAAAATGTATCACTTCACACTTTTCTGCGTTAAATTTCATCTGCCATGTGTCCGCCCATTCCACCAGCCTGTTTATGTCCTCTTGAAGTTTATCACTATCCTCCTCACTGTTCACTATACTTCCAAGTTTTGTGTCATCTGCAAATTTTGAAATTGTGCCCTGTACACCCACATCCAAGTCATTAATATATATCAAGAAAAGCAGTGGTCCTAGTACCGACCCCTGGGGAACACCACTGTATACCTTCCTCCAGTCCGAAAAACTACCGTTCACCACTACTCTGTTTCCTGTCACTTAGTCAATTTTGTATCCATGCTGCTACTGTCCATGTACACCATGTCAACCGCATTGCCCTCATCAACCCTCTCTGTTACCTCATCAAAAAACTCGATTAAGTTGGTTAAACACGATTTGCCTTTAACAAATCCGTGCTGGCATTCCTTAATTAATCCACACTTGTCCAAGTGATTGTTAATTTTACGCCTGATTATTGTTTCTAAAAGCTTCCCCACTACCGCGGTCAAACTGACTGGCCTGTAGTTGCTGGGTTTATCTTTACACCCTTTTTTGAACAAGGGTGTAACATTTGCAATTCTCCAGTCCTCTGGCACCACCCTCGTTTCTAAGGAGGATTGGAAGATTATGGCCAGTACCTCCGCGATTTCCTCCTTTACTTCCCTCAGCATCCTAGGATGCAACCCATCCGGTCCTGGTGACTTATCTACTTTAAGTACAGCCAGCCTTTCTAGTACCTCATCTTTATCAATTCTTATCCCATCCAGTATCTCCTCTACCTCCTCCTTTACTATGTCTATGGCAACATCTTCTTCCTTGGTGAAGACAGATGCAAAGTACTCGTTTAGTACCTCCGCCATACCCTCTGCCTCCATGCGTAGGTCTCCTTTTTGGTTCCTAATCGGCCCCACCCCTCCTCTTACTACTCGTTTACTATTTATATGCCTATAGAAGACTTTTGGATTACCTTTTATGTTAGCTGCCATTCTATTCTCATACCCTCTCTTTGCCCCTCTTATTTTCTTTTGATTGATTTTTTAAAGTGCTAATCCTTGTTTTCAAATCCTTCCAAGGCCTCGCCCCTCCCTATCTCTAACCTCCTCCAGCCCTACAACCCTCCCTATCTCTGTAACCTCCTCCAGCCCTACAACCCTCCGAGACCTCTGCGCTCCTCCAAATCTGGCCTCTTGCGCATCCCCGATTTGAATCGCTCCGCCATTGGTGGCCGTGCCTTTAGCTGCTGAGGCCCCGAGCTCTGGAATTCTCTCCATAAACCTCTCCACCTCTCTCTCCTCCTTTAAAACTCTCCATAAAGCCTACCTCTTAGACCAAGCTTTGGTCATCTGTCCGAATATCCTTATGTGGCTCGGTGTCAAATTTTGTTTGATAACACTCCTGTGAAACGCCTTGGGACATTTTACTATGTTAAATGTGCTATATAAATGCAAGTTGTTGTTGACTAAGACAATGAGTACACAGTTAAAATAGGAGTGTTATCAAAGAAGATCTCCCGGTTTATCTGGATTGTATATTTCAGAGAGTAAAAGCACTGAAAGTGCAACCAGGATGGAGAGGATGCAACAGTAAAAGAAGAAAGTTGTGCATTTCTATAGCGCCTTTCTCGACCTCAGGACGTCCCAAAGCGCTTTACAGCCAATGAAGTACTTTTGAAGTGTAGTCGCTGTTGTAATGTGGGATACGCAGCAGCCAATTTGTGTACAACAAGCTCCCACAAACAGCAATGTGATAATGAGCAGATCATCTGTTTTAGTGATGTTGATTGAGGGATAAATATTGGCCAGGACACCGGGAGAACTCCCCTGCTCTTCTTCAAAATAGTGCTGTGGGATCTTTTACATCCACCTGAGGGGGCAGACGGGGCCTCGGTTTAACGTCTCATCAGAAAGATGGCACCCCCGACAGTGCAGCACTCCCTCAGCACCGCACTGGGAGTGTCAGCCTAGATTTTTGTGCTCAAGTCTCTGGAGTGGGACGTGAACCCACAACCTTCTGACTCAGGCGTGGGTGCTACCCACTGAGCCACAGCTGACACATAAGAACAGGCTGGGGTCTTTTCTCTAGAAAAAAGACTAAGAGGTGACCTGATAGATGTCCTTAAATTATGGAGACTTTTGATAGGTTGGATGTGGAGAAACTGTTTCTACTTGTGGGTGAATTCAGAACAAGGGGCACAAACATAAGATAGCCACTAACGGATCAGTTTAAGAAGTTAGAAGGAATTACTTTATACAGAGAATGGTGAGAACGTGGACCTCATTGCCACAGGGAGGGGTTGAGTCAGACAGCATTGATGCACTTGAGGGGAGGCTCGATGCATAAATGGGGGAGAAGGGAATAGACGGGAAGGGTGGGAAGAGGTAATGAGAGTGAGAGGAGGTTCGTGTGGATTATAAACACCGGCATAGACCAGTTGGGCCGAATGGCCTGTTTTGTGCTGTAGACTCGATGTAAAAAGCCGTATTGTCTAGCTGACATAGGAGAGTAAAAATACTTTATTGTCTTTGGTTTGCTTTCATGGTGAGGTCAGCAGCTTGCCAAAAACAGATCTAAACCCAATGAAATATGTACAGACCCGGCCCATGCCCAATCTGGCTGGCTTTACAACCAAATGATTAACAGATTATTTCTTTTCTTTCATTGTCTCCTTTCCCCTTCCCTCCTGCAGGTGTTGACCTTGCTGGGGCGACAATCCCATAGGCGCCAGTCAGCTCTGGAGCCTTGCCTGAGGGGGGCTCTCTTCACGTGTGACTGTCTCCAGGCTATTCAGTCAGGGAGGTATCGCAGTGAAAGTCGATTCTGCCATCATCCGACATGCACTTGAAGTCTAGGCAATTTTACTTTCCCTCACTTGGGGACACCGGGGCACATTGTAGCACTGGGTGCAATCGGCTAACTCACACAAAATTCTTAAGAGGCTTGACAGGGTAGATGCAGGGAGGATGTTTCCCCTTGGGTGAAGGGTGTAGAACCAGGGGTCACAGTCTCAGAATAAAGGGTCGGACTGAGATGAGGAGAAATTTCTTCACTCAGAGGGTGGTGAATCTTTGGAATTCTCTACCCCAGAGGGCTGTGGAGGCTCAGTCGTTGAGTATATTCAAGATCGATAGATTTTTGGATATTAAGGGAATCAAGGGATATTGCAGGAAAGCGGAGATAAGGTAGAAGATCAGCCATGATCTTATTGAATGGCGGAGCAGGCTCAAAGGGCCAAATGGCCGACTCCTGCTCCTATTTCTTGCGTTCAGCACAGACCAGGGGATGAACATGGGACCTTCTGGTCTCAGTTGTCCACTTGATCAACTTGTTGGATCGCCTGGGGGAATCTTGGGTTAACAGATTATTTAACACTACATTAGTTAAAAGTGAGACTGAATTCGATTTAATGCGCGTGTAGCCCAGTTAACTCCTGCCGTGCTGACTAGACAGATAGCCTTTATGGTTGATAACAGCTGAATCTGGATGATCCCATGGTTGCTTTGCAAAGAAATGTTTTACTTGGAGCCGGATTTGTGTAGATCTGAAATCAAAATATAAAAAAAGTGCAATCTTTGACTCATAGCCCAGTGAATCACTCAAGAGTTATTTGAGTATGAAACTGTGCTGCTATCTCTCGGAGAAATTTGGCAGTGGATCTGATGGTATGATGTGCTGAACAGTAAATACTGGATAATTGGAACACTTTGTGCTTGGATTGAGATTATATATCGAAGTGTTATGCTTGGATCAGGAATTCCATGCAGGGGCAGTGAAGAGGAAGTGGTTTGATAATTTGCACAATGAGAGAATATGGCAAGTGGTTTGGTACAAGGGGACTTGATGGGAAAAGATTGGGGCTTTCTATAGTGGGAATAAATAGGAAGCGGCTTGGTATATGCAGATGAGCATGAATGTGAAGGGGTTTGGTACCTTACACAATGGGAGAGGCTTGACACAATATACAGTGGGAGAGAACGCAAAGGGCTTTGATAGCATGACCCCATTTGTACATCAGAGCAGCCTGCCCTAATCCCATTCCTCTTTGTTCTCCCCCAACGTTCCCGCTAAGCTGTGCGGCGGTCTGGAGGTCCCGCTCACCGGCTTTTACATGGAAGAAACCGCGCACGTGCGAAAATTTGAAGGGACCGCGCGCGAAAGAAAAGAGCGAACATTGCTCTCCCCCTTAAATGTAGTGAATGATTCAGCTTCAATGGCCACTTGTGTTAAAGTATTCCATATTCAAATAACCACTTGTGTGGAAATAAGTCTTCTCATCTCCATGTTTATGCTTCTAGTGCTAATCTTAAATTTATCTATGACAAAGAGAGGTCCCAACACAAATCTCTGTCTATACACACAGTCATTTCCTTGAAGAATTTGATTTAAATTAGTCAAACTTGACCTGCCCTTTACAGATCCGTGCTGACTGTCCCCGATTAGACTATACTTTTCTAAGCACTCACGACTATAGTTCCTTACTATTATCTCCAGCAGTTTCCCTACTACTGATGTGAGGCTAATTGGTCTATAGTTACCCGGCTTATCTTGTTCCCTTTTTCTGAACAGGGATGTAACATTCACCTCCTTCCAGTCCTTATGGTTAGCACTTCCGCCATTTCATCACCACCCTCCCATAGCATTCTGGAGTGTAGACCATCTAGACCTGAGAATGGGGAGGGTTGTCATGTATTGTAGGTTGGGCCTATACTCTCTGGAGTTTAGAAGAATGAGAGGTGATCTCCTTGAAACATTTAAGATTCTGAAGGGGATTGACAGGGTAGATGCTGAGAGATTGTTTCCCCTGGCTGGAGAGTCTAGAACCAGGGGTCACAGTCTCAGGATAAGGGCTCGGCCAGTTAAGACTGAGATGAGGAGAAATTTCTTCACTCAGAGGGTGGCGAATCTTTGGCATTCTCTACCCCAGAAGGCTGTGGATGCTCAGTCATTGAGTATATTCAAGACAGAGATCGATAGATTTTTGGACTCTAGGGGAATCGAGGGCTATGAAGATCGGGCAGGTAAGTGGAGTTGAGGTTGAAGATCAGCCATGATCTTATTAAATGGCGGAGCAGGCTCGAGGGGCCGTATGGCCGACTCCTGCTCCTAATTCTTATGTTCTTATCGTACAGTGGGAGGGAATGGGAAGGGCTTCGAGATATTCTAATTCTATAACTGGGCCAGGTATTTCTTTTAAATCCGGAACCAGCTGCACAGCAAATGTCACAAAAAATATTCTGAATGTTCCAAACAAAAAGACTTTTGATAAGAACTTAAACTGAACGCATAATTAGGAAAAGGGTGGACCTCGCCTACACTGTACCATTTGGACTTCCTTCAGCAGATAGGGACTTCCGACAATGTATTCAGTAAAGAGGTTTCTGAAGCCAGTCGTTTTCCTTCAATCCAGGAAATTACATTATTTTGTAAAATTTAAAGGGGAAGGCAAGTGTAGGAAGGGAGTTCTTTCTGTTCAAGGAGGTAAACCTCATGTCCGATCTTATCTGGAACTGCCCAAAACTGTGGGTGGATGTTAGGTTCATGTTTCATCGCTGGGTGAACATTGTAGTCAGTTCTACTGAGCCTAACTGACTGGCTATGGAGAGGACAAGGGTGCAAAATGGTGAGATATGCCAATAAAGAGCATTTAAAATGATCTCGGACCAGTTCAGTTGCTGACAAGAAGGTGGACTCCTCCAGTCTTTATTTCTCTGGAACAATGCACCAGGAAAGGTGACTGGCAGAAGAACCAAAGACGACATGAGGAAAAACTTTTTTACGCAGCGAGTGGTTAGGATCTGGAATTCACTGCCTGAGAGGGTGGTGGAGGCAGACTCAATCGTGGCTTTCAAAAGGGAATTGGATAAGTACCTGAAGGACAAAAATTTGCAGGGCTACGGGGAAAGGGCGGGGGAGTGGGACTAGCTGAAGTGCTCTTGCAGAGAGCCGGCACGGGCTCGACGGGCCGAATGGCCTCCTTCTGTGCTGTAACCATTCTATGATTCTAGGTAAGATGATTAATCGGCAGGCCATCGGAATGCTGCGATTGAATCATTCCTGTAGTTATACAGGGGAAGATTATATTCCTTCATTCTCAGAGTTGGGCCAGTGATACGATCTGTGAATCAATCAAATTTTTCAAATATTATCAACTGAAAAGCATCTTAATTAAAATATTTCCTGAGGGCCACGTTCCTGCAACACTGATAGCAGATTATTCACTTCTTAAACACTGAGAACAAGCATCTGTTTAGTTCCAAGTTACTCTGTAAAACTGCAACCCTTCTGGAAGCCTCTGCAAATACTTGGGACAGGAATTTAAATACACAGATTGAGAATTTTGGGCTAAGATAGCATCATAGAATGATACAGCACAGAAGGCGGCCACTCAGCCCATCGTGCCTGTGCCGGCTCTTTGGTAGAGCTAGCCAATTAGTCCCACTGCCCCGCTCTTTCCCCATAGCCCTGCAAATTGTTTCCCTTCAATGATTTCTCCAACTCCCTTTTGAAAGTTACTATTGAATCTGCCTCCACCATCCTCTCAGGCACTGCATTCCAGATCACAACAACTCGCTGTGTAAAAAGTTTTTCCTCATGTCGCCTCTGGTTCTTTTGCCAGTCACCTTAAGTCTGTGTCCTCTGGTTCTCGACCTTTCCGCCAATGGGAACAGTTTCTCTCTATCTACCCTGTCCAGACCCCTCATGATTTTGAACACCTCGATCAAATCTCCTCTCAACTTTCTCTGCTCTAAGGAGAACAACCCCAGCTTCTCCAGTCTAGCCACGTAACTGAAGTTCCTCATCCCTGGAATCATTCTCGTAAATCTTTTCTGTACCCTCTCCAAGGCCTTCACATCCTTCCTAAAGTGCAGTGTCCAGAATTGGACACAATACACCAGCTGAGGCCTAACTAGTGTCTTATGATGTGTAGGGTAGGGCCACCTGAAACACAGAACTGAAATTAATCCATCATGTGAACTTATTGATGCAACAGGAGGAAGAGTGTGTAGGGTCATATCTTTGCCGCTGGAGGAACAGGAGAGGAACGTTCAAAGACGCCACCTTTTATTAAAGTTTATGACCTGGATTTCCACCCTGTAGGAAATGAGTGGACAGATCGTGACGCTGGTTTGTTGACACTGGGTATGCGAAAAATACACCACTGTGCACTCATAGCATCTCCTTGCCTTGTTTTGCCATCCTGGCACCTCCCAGCTGCTAGCGTGCACCGAGTGGCTGAAGATGCTTGTGGCGGAGAGATAAATGCAGTTTTGGACTTTTCCTTTGGGAGGGTGACCTCGTTCAAAAGGGAGGCTGGAGCCCCTGTTTTTTTCTTAACTTTTTAATTAAAAAAATCCCACACAAGTCGCACAATAGTTTAAAAAAAAGACTGTTGGCATTCCTGAGTATACTTGGCAATAAATGCCTCCCATGCACTCCCTATTGCCCTGGCATTTATTCGGGTGAATAGGAGTTATTTAATGGCTCATAAACTGCAGATTCCTAAGTTTGTCACTTACGTCTATAGAACAATGCGTGAAAAGAGAGACACAGCAAGATATTGGCTGCCCGTGTGATCCTTGAGTGTTTGATCTGAGGATTTCTGTGTGTGCTGCAAATGTGTTGCAGGAGCTTGAGGGAAATGAAATCAGTCTTTATACCGTCAGTAAAACCATCAAATACATGGAAGTTTTTTGTCTACCTCACGCTTTGCCTGTCACACTTCAGGCGTCACGCTTTTCTGTATGCAAATTTTGTGTCACACTTGCATCTCATTGGGTGAAATTTTATATTCATAGAACAGCAACAGGTCAGGTCTAAATAGGCAGACAATGTGCCAGTCAAATGCCAGAAACGCAGGTGGATAAGCATTCAATGAAAAACTGCTAATAATGTCCAAAAACAACAATCCATAATGACTAGGCAGTCAGCAGGTCAGGCAGCATCGTGGAGAGAGAGAAACAGAGTTAACGTTTCAGGTCGATGACCCTTCGTCAGAACAGGATACTGCCTGACCTGCTGCGTGTTGCCAGCATTTTCTGTTGTTTCAGATTTCCAGCATCCGCAGTATTTTGCCATTGCATGACTAGGCAGTGTTAGCTGTGGCTCAGTGTGCAGCACTCTTGCCTCTGAGTCAGAAGGTTGTGGGTTCAAGTCCCACTGCAGAGACTTGAGCACAAAAATCTAGGCTGACACTCCAGTGCAGTGCCGAGGGAGTGCTGCACTGTCGGAGGGTCAGTGCCGAGGGAGTGCTGCACTGTCGGAGGGTCAGTGCCGAGGGAGTGCTGCACTGTCGGAGGGTCAGTGCCGAGGGAGTGCTGCACTGTCGGAGGGTCAGTGCCGAGGGAGTGCTGCACTGTCGGAGGGTCAGTGCCGAGGGAGTGCTGCACTGTCGGAGGGTCAGTGCCGAGGGAGTGCTGCACTGTTGGAGGTGCCATCTTTTGGATGAGGCCTTAAAATGAGGCCCCGTCTGCTCTCTCGGGTGGACATAAAAGATCCCATGGCACTACTTTGAAGAAGAGCAAGGGAGTTCTCCCCGGTGTCCTGGCCAATATTTATCCCTCAATCAACATCACTAAAACAGATTATCTGGTCATTATCACATTGCTGTTTGTGGGAGCTTGCTGTGTGCCAATTGGCTGCCGCGTTTCCTACATTACAACAGTGACTACACTTCAAAAGTACTTCATTGGCTGGAAAGTGCTTTGGGGCGTCCTGAGGTTGTGAAAGGCGCTTTACAGCCAATGAAGTACTTTTGAAGTGTAGTCGCTGTTGTAATGTAGGAAACACAGAAGCCAGTTTGTGCACAGCAATCTCCCACAAACAGCAACGTGATAATGACCGGATAATCTGTTTTTTAGTGATGTTGCTTGAGGGATAATTATTGGCCCCAGGACACCCACCCTAGGATCATCAGGACCAACTGTATTACACCTACTGGCTCCCTGGCTGCAATGGGCTAGCTCAGCACAGGCCGCGTATCTAACCATGGACTCTCCTGATCGACATGGTTCAGCACTGCACCAGCCTTTACCCACCAAACCATCAGCAGAGCTATCCATCCATTATTTTACATGCGGTGACGGAAGTTAATTCTCCCTTTTCGGCCTTTAAAATGATTAATAATACACACACCGGCGTAACATTGAAGGATGATTTCACAACACGTGGCAATTATACCGCACAGAGGCACTTCACAAATGAAGGGGTTAAACTAGTCTGTTTGACCAAATTGAAATCAGATTCAGATTAGATTTATTTGCCATATGTAACAAGTACAATGGAATGCTTGTTCCCCGTCGGGACGCGTCAGCTATACATACAGCGCCACGTTCAGAGTCAATACAATGGCTTCCCGTGGCAGTGGGAGCACGATGTCCCTCAGCCGCTCCGTCCTCCTCTTCACCGCGGCCTCCTCCTCACTGTTGCCGGCTCCACGTGTGGTGGCCTGCTTCTCCCGCTCTGTCCACCATGCCCGGCTCCCCTCCTCCCATCCGGACTGCGAGTTACCCGAAATGGAGCTGCCGGCCGACGTGCTGCAGCGTGTCGTGAGTCTGCTGCTCGTTGCGCTGCGCTCCTCTGCCCGACTCGCCGAACACATCGTCGGGATGTGAATGCTCCAATTCAGCCTCCTCTTCACCGTCGCCGGCTCCACGCTCCGGGGCCTACTTCTCTCTCTTCACGGGTCGGCCTCTGGCTACTATGCTCGGCTCCCCTCCTCCCAGTCGGAATTCCTTCCCGCCGAGGAGCTGCCGGCCGATGTGCTCCAGCGGGTCGTCTTGGCTGCTGCTGCTGCTGCTGCTCACCACGCTGCGCTGCCTCTGCCCGACTCGCCGAGCACCTCGCTCCGGTTGCGGGAGCGAGCGGCGAGAGCTGGCCGGCCGAAGCAGGGAGAGCGATCTCAGCACCAGACACGTGGAGGAAGGCTGCTTGGGAATAGTCAGTCTAAAGCCTTATGTACCCATTTGTACACATAGCCTCCAGCAGCTGCATAAAGCAGCCACATATGACCTTATGAATGCACATTTTTGTACTAAATAAAAAGCCTGACAGGGAACTGTTTAAATAACTTCTCAACCTACCCCGCAACTCTCCAAGGACGCTCTCGACTTGTATCTCTGAAGAATTTGACATGTGATACATCACTAGAAATACCACTTAAAAAGGCCCGCTATTTCTTAAAAAGGCTTTTAGTAAGATCCACAGGAATTTCCTGGCTTATGAAGGATTTGTAATTCTATTCTCAAACTTTGACTGAAAGCAACATTCTTATAGAAATCATGATCTGGTTTCATGGTGTTTTTCAACACCATAGATTGTGTTATGTTGCATATGCCTGCTATTTTCCAATATATTACTTGTTATTTTTTCACTTTTATATATACTGCTTGTAATTTTACCGTATGTGAGGCCTTGAAATCAGTGGTTTAAAAAGACTGGGGGCGTGGGGGGAGTTTGGGGCGCTAACTTTACCGGGGCGCTCCCCCACGGCTGAAATTCACCAGTAGCACCCCAAGAGGGAGGCGGGGTGCTACTGGAAGTGCCCCGCCTCCCACTTGGGGCGCTGCGAGTGAATATTGCGGCGCTATGTGCTGCGGTACTGCAGGCCTTCCTCCCCTTATTAAAGGGGAGGGGCCGTGCACAGCGCGACCCGGGGCCCAGCTGGGCCACCAGGGATCAGAGTGCCGGCAAAAGAGCCCGGCACTCGAGAAGTGGGGACTGCAGAAGAGGCTGGGGACGGCAGAGGGGACAGGTTCTGGCCGGCGGCCAGCAACATAAATGGGCGCCCGGCACCGTGCCTTTAATTTGCGCCGGCCCGGCCGTAAGTAGGCCCCCTTGACCCCGTCAAACATAGCGTCCGGCGGTAAGTCAGGGGGCGCTACAGAAGATCGCGGCTGGGGTGCTGCGCACAGCGATGACGTCATTGCCGGCGGCGCAGCGCTGCGGGGCGCTAACGCTTACCGCTGCCGCTAACCTCTCGCTGAATTTCGCGGGAGGCGCCGCCCCCGGGCGCTAGTTGCTTTGCGCCCCGTTAGCGCCCTCTTAGGGTGCTAACTGGAGGTGCAAAGCAACCGAATTTTTAGGCCTTGGAATTCATATTGGCATCAGACAAGAATGCACGCAGGCCACTGATATGAATATTCTGCGTATATATCACCACACACATTATTCCTCACCCACACAATGGGGGCAATTTTAACCTGACTCGCTCAGCAGAAACCTGGCGGGCAGACAATTTTAATTGCCCTGGCTCTTGCCTGTCCGAAAGCCGCCATCATCGCAACCAAGGTTCCCGCTAAGCTGTGCGGCGGTCTGCAGGTCCCGAGCAGGCCGCTCACCGGCTTTTCTATGGAAGAAACCGTGCACGTGTGAAAATTTGAATGGGCCACGCAGCCCATTAAAGGGAACGCGCACTTTAAAAAAAAAAAAAAAAAAAAAAAAAAAAAATTAGAGGGCACATTGATCTCAACATCTGCAATTTTAACCCGCTCTCCTGAGCAGGCAGCAAAGACAGGCGCCCGGAGCCAACAGGGTCCTTCTTTACATGTGCATGCTGCGACCCGATGACATCATTGAGTCCCGACTGTAATTTTAACTCGGGCCTGAGCGGGCAATCCGCCTGGAGTTAAAATCAGGGCCAATCAACTAATTTTGTAATCTAACAAAAAAGAAATATTCCAAAGGTATTTAAGATTGGAGACATGGACGGTCCAAGCAGAATACACCTCTATGGATGTAAGGTAAACCACTCCGAGGCCTAGTTGGCTCAGTAGGTAAATGCACCCCTGCCCCAATCAGATCAGGAGCATGCTCCGTTCAATCCCTGGTCTGTGTTGGGTCAGCTGGTTTCAGCCCGGTGGTGGCGGGAGTGCTACAATTGGTCTTGGCGCCCCTGTGGTAAAAATCAGCCCGCGCTTCCCTCTCCTGGTTCAAACCCATTGACCCTGGTGGGAATGTGTGTGGATGTCAGACAAGGACAAGACTGGTCTTGGCAGGCAACATGACTAATGGTACACCCCAGCCAAGACTCGCTGCTGAAAATTGGCCACTTGGACAAATGTGCAGAGGGCTGCCAAGACATGTGGAGACCCGCCCTGCAAGAGTCAGTACCTTCAGAAGAGATGGAGAAAGCTGAAGTTAGCTATCGTGGCCAACATAAGTCATGAGCTCTCTTTTTTTCCCCCCCATGGTACTGACTGTGTATCTCTTAGCCATCAATGTCGGTTATTGCATTCAATTTGTAATGACTCCGTGACAAACCTTAACCTATCGGTATGGACGTTGCACCTCAGCTACACTGAATGCTCTACTGTTGACACTGAACTCGATCACACGTGGCAGTACAAACAGGGAAGCAGTGCCATAAAAAATATCTTGTAATTCCAGAGATATGTTCGTGGCAGCACTCAAACTGTCCTTGTGGTAAGTGGAGGGGCTCGGTGCTAAAACGTGTGGGCAGGATAGCTCTGTTTTCGGCAGTTGTTCGGGCCTGTACGTCTGGTGGGGTTGTCATGGCAACTCAGCTCCATTTAAGAAAAATCAAGGAACAAATTTTACATAAGACTCCTTAGGAGCAGGAAATCGCTGTTAGGCGCAATCGACCATGGTCCTTTTTGAATAATGTATTATGACCCCATGTCTCGCATTCCTTCAATGTATTATATAATACAGGAAACTCTCGATTTACCGGCACCTAAATAACCGGAAATCTCTGTTAACCGGCAAAATTCAGGAGTAGGTTCAAGTAAGTTTTACTTCATATTAGTGGCCATTCCTGGATCTGTGGCTGTGTAACTGGGGTTCCTGCACCTGTTGCTAAGCAACAGGGACTCCTGGATCTTGTGGCCGGGGTTCCTGCACCTGTTGCTAAGCAACAGAGCAGCCTGGATCTGTTGCTGTGTAGGGAGCTCTCGTACCTTTTAAATATACACCTCTGTAATCCAGACTTTTTGATAAACCGGCACCACGCCGGTCCCGGATAAAAAAAGAGTTTCCTGCATATAGAAGCTCTGGTACTCCTCCCCAACAGCCAATAAGATAAATCTTGATATTAATTCTAGACTAATCACACGGTATCCAAGTGTCGATCTCGCTCCTCCATAACATCTTCACTGCAGAGATAACAAGACCTGAACTCAAAGGGAGATCTCACCATATATTTCTATTATAAAAGATACACTTGAGCCTGTTGCAAGGCTATAACAGACTGAGCGGCTGCGATAACATGACTAAACTGTTCAGGCTTTAAGGGCCGTGAGAGTTGATGTACTGCAGCCTTGGCATGCACTCCAGACTGTTCTCCTCTAACTAATTGTATTCGTCTTTGCTGAGTTGTGTCGCTCCGCGAGTTCTTCATTGACCGAGTGCCTCACAGATGAGCGGTGTACAGGGAAATAGTGACTATTAACATGAAGATTCAGCTCGCCAGCGGGCAGGGCAGTTTGTGCCCTGGCACTGTCTTGGCAGCAAATGCCTTACCTCGAGTTGCTGGGGACTTAGGGCTGCCCGTGCCAACTGGATGGGGCCTGTACCACTCTGACTCCATGGGGATAAGCACCCATGGAAAATTGTTCACAAAAATGGAAATAAATGACTCATGGATCTCTGTATAATCCGCTCTGAGTCTGTGCTCTACGATCCCGCCACCTACTTCTTTCCCATCTTCAAAAGCCTTCTCAAAGCCTATCTCAAAAACTATGCTTTCACTTAAAAAAAAAGGCTTGCATTTATATAGCACCTTTCATGACCTCAGGACGTCTCAAAGAGCTTTACAGTTAAGGAAATACTTTTTTTTTTTTGAAGTGTAGTCACTGTTGTAATGTAGGAAATGCTGCAGCCAATTTTCACACAGCAAGATCCCACAAACAGCAATGTGATAACGACCGGATAATCTGATGTTGGTTGAGGGATAAATATTGGCCCAGGACACCGGGGAGTGCCATAGGATCGTTTACGTCCACCTGAGGGAATAGACAGGGCCTTGGTTTAATGTCTCATCCGAAAGATGGCCCCTCCGACAGTGCAGCGCTCCTTCAGGGCTGCCCCTCCGACAGTGCAGCACTCCCTCAGTGCTGCCCCTCCGACAGTGCAGAGCTCCCTCAGTACTGCCCCAACAACAGTGCAGAGCTCCCTCAGTACTGCCCCTCCGACAGTGCAGAGCTCCCTCAGTACTGCCCCTCCGACAGTGCAGAGCTCTCTCAGTACTGCCCCTCCGACAGTGCAGTGCTCCCTCAGTACTGCCCCTCCGACAGTGCAGCACTCCCTCAGTACTGCACTGGAGTGTCAGCCTGGATTTTTGTGTTCAAGTCTCTGGAGTGGGACTTAGAACCCACGACCTTCTGACTCCGAGGCGAGAGTGCTACCCACTGAGCTACAGCTGACAGTTATCTGCAGTAACTCCTCCATTACTATTTAGGGTCTGTCCCTGCTCTGAGAAGCACTTTGGAGCATTTCAGCACTCTGAAGGAACCCTGTAAATGCAAGTTGCTGTCATTGTTTACTTTATATGGGGTGGGGTGGAAGGAGGAGGAAATGTCTCCATGTGTCCTGAATTATCAGGATTGGTTCATGAACTGTAGGGCTTAAGCTTTTAAACTGGGGTCTCCAGCCCCTAGGCGGTCCGCTGGAGGATCTTAGGGAGGTCCCTGAGATCTTCAGATTGCTATTGATCCTGGTGTCTCTTGTCAGCACCCAATGTGTAAGAGCATAGAGTGGCTATAAATGTGCAATTATGGATCATGTATCTCTATAATAATATTAAAAGTCATGTGTATTATACATCCTGTAAACATCACACTCGCTTCCTGTCACACTTATTTCCTGCTACACTTCAGTCACCATGCTTTGTTGATTGTCTTGAACTAAAACCGCAGCAAATCCGAAATGAAGAGTTAGGGAACGAATGAATCAAACGTAAGGGAGGCAGTTTGAGAAACCGGTGGTCCTGCTGGTACATTGTGGATTACAGCACTGATGTTACAAAACAGCCTATCTTCCTGTCCACTGCGAGAAATGCCACAGGCGGGCTGCTGGTGCTGTGTTTGAAATGCTGGCACCAGTACTGGATTCGCAGCATTCCTCCCTTCTTGTCCCTCCCACGAGAGAGTGTTTTTGCACACAAAGTAGAGTGAGCCAATCATCTAACGCAGAGCAATGCCAAAGCCACTGTGATAGAAACATCTTAACGATGAGTTGTAACTCGCAGGGGGAGAAGGGGAGAAACAAAGTCGCATCCATGGCAACGGGACCTTATAAGGCGCACAGGGCTTGTGCTCGGATCCTGTAACCCTGGATCAACTCCAGTGAAATATAACTGAAGGGAAAGTGGGTTGTAAACAAGCCGGGTCTAGCTGGGTTAGGGCTATTGTTATATTTGCATTATAAATCTAAAATGAAGCGAATGATGTTTCCCCATTGACAGCATTGGTGCTTAGTGTTGGAGGCAATGTGGTGATTTCTCCCCACCCCGCAAGTACTTTCCAAACCCAAGGCTGTGAGCTGGCTTGAAATGTGCCATTGTGTCAGCCATAAAAATGTCATTGTGACCAAAATGATGTGCGATTGTTCCACTGCTTCTCCGATAGCTTGGGCTGGTGATACGATTGTGTGGCGGGCCCGCCTCGAGACTGCTGGCTGCCGTCGCTTCCTGTGTGTGTAAAAAAATTAATGTGGGAAGTCACACAACACCAGGTTATAGTCCAACAGCTTTATTTGAAATCACAAGCTTTCGGAGCGCTGTTCCTTCGTCAGGTGAAGGAGCAGCGCTCCGAAAGCTTGTGATTTCAAATAAAGCTGTTGGACTATAACCTGGTGTTGTGTGACTTCTTACATTTGTCCACCCCAGTCCAACACCGGCATCTCCACATCATAAAAAAAATAAAGGCCGAGCCGTGGACAGGGTCCTCGCCGAGTCACACAGCGGGGTCGGGTGCTCCCGAACCAGTCTTTCCGTCAGAGCGCTAAACACCAGCGGGCACTGACTTGGAGACGTCACTCGAGAGAGAGAGGGCAGGGTGGCTGGTGTGGGAACTGGAAAAAGAAAAATCA
This sequence comes from Somniosus microcephalus, assembly GCF_052327205.1. NCBI lineage: Eukaryota > Metazoa > Chordata > Chondrichthyes > Squaliformes > Somniosidae > Somniosus > Somniosus microcephalus. The sequence continues at coordinate 28,161,301 of NC_141019.1, read as the reverse complement.
CAAGAGGATGATAGCAAAATACTGCAGATGCTGGAAATCCGAAATAACAACAGAAAATGCTGGAAAAACTCAGCAGGCCAGGCAGCATCTGTGGAGAGAGAATAGAGTCAACGTTTCAGGTCGAAACCCTTGTGCTTCTTCAGTCTTGACAAAGGGTTTCAATCACAAGAGGGTGTCGGCCTGAGGTTGGAGCCTCTCGCTAATTCAACTCCAGTTACTGGGGCGCAGGCTACTGTATTTATCAAGCAACTTCCCCATTACTGTCAAGCCACTGAAAGAAGACTTAAGCCGATTCGAGTACTGTTCACTCGTCGTCCATTATATTGTAGTATTTACTCCAGCCTGTTCCAATACCATTCACATCTGTGAACTTTTACCCATGAAAGATAAATCTTAGTAAATTAATCACCCCTTTGTTACAAACTCGATTACAAAGCTCTCATTATAAGAAGCATTTTCCATATAATAAAGAAAGACTTGTATTTCTACAACACCTTTCACAACCTCAGGACGTCCCAAAGCGCTTTACAGCCAATGAAGTACTTTTTGAAGTGTAGTCACTGTTGTAATGTGGGATACGTGGCAGCCAATTTGCGCACAGCAAGCTCCCACAAATAGCAATGTGACCAGATCATCTGTTTTAATGATGTCGATTGAGAGGCTCTGGGCTGGGAATGGAGCCTTGCAAAATTACTATCAGCAGGACACAGGGAAAACTCCCCTGCTCTTCTTCGGAATAGGGGCCATGGGATATTTTACATCCACCCAAGTGGGCAGACAGTTTAACATCTCATCTGAAAGACAGCACCTCCAACAGTGCAGCGCTCCCTCAGTACTGCACTGGGAGTGTCAGCCTAGATTTTTGCACTCCAGTCTCTGGAGCGGGAATTGAATCCCAACCTTCTAACTCAGACGCGAGGGTGCTGCCCACTTTTTTTAAAAAAATTATACTTTATTGAACATTAAGAACATTTACAACATCGTGATCATTACATTGTATGATACAATCAATTCCACCGTTCTGCACAGCCATTCCGCCACCACCTTTTAACATCAAAACCTGAAGTTTAATTTGTCACCTGCAACATATATTAATCGATTGTACTTTAAAAATTGGTTGTAAAATACTGTCCTTGAATTCCTTTCTGAATAAAACATCCACAGAGCCTTATAATGATCTTTTAGCTTATATTTAAAATACTCTTTTAGATTGATTCTCCTCCCCTTAAAAAACAGAGCATTCCTTCTTTGCACAATCACGAATCTAGCCAAACTGAACATTAAATTAATTGCCGCTCCGCTAGACTCTGGCAGACTCTCCTGCAATCCCCATCTCAAAATTGAGTCCCACGGGATTCCCATTCTCGCTCTTCGGTCCCCACCCAGCAAAAAAGCTTCACACAACTGTCGAACATAGTACTTAAAGTCCTTTAACTGCAGACAGAACACCAGTAAATGGGACAGAGTCTCATCCCGTGTCCCACACACTGGGCAAGTTGCCGCCTCCACTCGTCCAATCTTGCACAAGACCGTCATGGTAAAAATCCGGTTATGAGCCAATTTGAAATCCAGTTCAATCCATTCTGGACATTTAAAATTCGCCCACACTCCCTTCCAAATCCTGTTGAAGTCCAGCTGTGGGTATATACTCTGCCAAAACTCCTGACCAGCAGGTGTCTTGAATCTCCATTCTCTGAATACCTCATAGAAATCTCGAGTATTACAGTTGTCAAATTGGACCAACTCTCCCCCTTTCTCCAGTACAAAGCTTGGAAAAGCAGGACGCATTTGACTTCCTTTGGAGATTTCCGCATTTATTTCTTCCATCCAATCCTGTGGCATTGCCCTCACAATCTTCTCATACATGATTCCTATTGCTTTTCCTTCTACCTCCTGATCCTCCTCCCACACCATGTCCCTCACTATCGCTTCCGGCAACCAACCTGGAATCACCTCGTATAATACATCTTTCACAGATATAATCCCAGCTTTTATAAAAGCTTGATTAAATAAAACCTCTCCTTCGATGTTGACCCACCTATTTCAAAAATAAGGGCTGTTCTAAAAATTCCTCAGCCCCCTTGGGCATAAACTGCACACTTTTTAAAAATTGAGCCCAAGTCTCCACAACCCCCTTATAAAACCTAGGGAGAAGTTTAATCGATTTCAAAAACATATTATTGTATTCCATATACAATATCCCCTGCCCTCCTATCCCACTTCGTTTTAAAAAATGCTCAAAACAACTCTTCCAAAAACTTGTATTTGACTTCTGAAGAAATCTCTTCACCCATTTGATTCTAAAAGGATTTTTTCTTCAAATCAATATCTGGGAAATTGAGTCCTCCCTGATTTCTCCGTCCAATGATGGTATTGTAAGCCACCAAGGCTGGTTTCCCTTCCCATAAAAACCTCACACAAGCCTCTCGGATGGACTTTTCTGCCCACTCAGGAATATCCTCCACCGTCAATAAGTACCATAGCTTAGATAGCAGGAGAGCAGACACCACTGTCGCTCTTCCTTGCACTTTCAACCACCTTCTTTCCCATCTTCCCAAAATCTTTTTAATTTTCATAACCTTCGGTTCCCAATTTAATCGATCCACTTCTTCCCTGTCTTTCTTGCACCCCATATGCACCCCCGAACTTCCAAAACCTCCACCACCTTAAAGGGACATTCCCCCAACCATTCCCCCCTACCCCTCCCTGCAACCAGGCATTGGGACTTACTATAATTCACTCTGGCACCTGAAGCTCTACAATATTCCTCCACTACCTCCATAGCTTTCCTCACCGACTCCCCATTTCTCAATGTTAAGGTTGTGTCATCTGCATATTGGTGTATCACTGACACCAGCCCAGAACTGGGGACCACAATCCCAACTACACCTTGTTTCTTTCGCATCATGTAACCTAATGGTTCTGCTACCAATGTGTACAGCAATGGGGACAGGGGACAACCCTGTCTCACTGATCTCTGTATCGGAAAATACTTAGATAAAAAACCATTACATTTAACACAGCTAAATATGTTTGAATAAAATATCCTTATCCACTGAATGAAATTTTCCTTGAAACCAAATGCTTCCAAAACCTCAATAAAAACACATGAGAGACCCTATCAAAGGCTTTCTCTTAATCTATCTTTAATACATAAGCCTCCCTCCCACTCTTCCATGAGCTCTATCGCATCTCGGATTGAGACCACAGAGTCTGCGATGTCCCGGCCTATGACTCCATAGGACTGAGAGGGCCAAACTATCTGCGGTAACACCTCCTTCAAACGATTTGCCATAACCCTCACCAAGATCTTATAATCCACATTTAATAGTGTGATGGGCCTCCAATTCTTCAGATCCCGTCTAGCCCCTTTATTTTTATAAGCTAAGCTTATGATCCCTCTCCTCATAGATGGGGCCAGGCTTCCCTCAATTTTAATTTCCTTAAAAACTTCCAAGAGCAATGGACTTAAAATCTCGAAAAATTCCTTATAAAATTCTGCACTTAGTCCATCGGACCCTGGGCTTTTCCCCCCCTTCATTCCACTTATTGCTATTTTTATTTCCGCTAATCCTACTTCTTTATCACACATGCTTCTCTCATCCTCCTTTAAACCCTTTTCAATAAAAGCAGTAACCTTCTCCATCTCCAAATTGGAAATGTCTTCTTTAGTATATAGCTCTTGATAAAAGCTGCTAGCCGCCTCTAAAATCTCCCCACTTTCATGAATGATCTTCTCCCCAACCGTCAACGCTTCAATTAACGATAATCTCTGTCGCCGCTTCTCTTGCTCTAGAAAATATCTAGTGCATCTTTCGCCCTCCAATGCATCTCTAGCCTTTGCACGGAGAATGGCCCCCTTGCATTTTTCAGCTTGCAATAATTCCCACTCTTCCTTTAGCACCCGGAACTTAGTCTCCGCTCCCTTATCCCCTCCGTCAACTGCTTTACAGACATCCGTAAACCTTTTGTTTATATTCTCTTCTCGATGCCGGTTAGCTGCCGCCCTCTTTTTCCCATAACGTACCGAAAAAACTTTTACCTCATATTTGAAATTATCCCACCAAACTCTTCTTTCTTTCAAGAACAAAAGTTCCTTCCGAGCATTCTTTATTATATTTATAATCCCTTCTTTATAAGCACTTTCCTTCAGGTATTGATTGTTTAAAATCCATACCCCTGAACCGATCTTAACTCTGCTGTTCCTAATTCTAAGAACCAAAGCCGAGTGATCACTAAAAAATACTTTTTTTATAATAAATCTCCATCACCTCCGAACTTAACCCTTCCCGCATTAACACAAAATCTATTCGGCTCTGTTTTAAAACATCACCCACCCAACCTGCTCTGGAGAACTCCCTTTTTATGGGGTTCCGGTCCCTCCATAAGTCTCTCAAATTTAAATTTGCCATCATTTTTACAATCATCCCTCTGGAGTTATCATCTTTAAAGGTCATCGGGGCTGAAATGTCCATCCAAGATAAAAATACATTAAAATCCCCCACAATACAAGGATTTTCCACCTCTGCCACTTCAGTAAATAACCCCCGAAAAAACTCGCGACGCTTGCAATGGTCGTTCGGTGCATAGATATTGAAGAGATCACAATTAAATCCCTCCAATTTTACCCTTAGCCGTAAAAATCTCCCCTCAGTGTCCTTGTCCACCAAGGCAATGTTCTCTTCTATGGACGGACTCACCAAAACAGCCACCCCTCTACGGTTATTGTTTGCACAACTTGCAAACACCTCTCCCTTCCAAACCTTCTGAACTCTTTCTAGAATATCCTCATCCCAAAACGTTTCTTGCAGACACAACAAGTCCGCGCCTTTAAAACCCTGCAACAACTGCTGCAATTTCTTCTCACCCCTCAGTCCGTTCACATTAATCGAGACCAATGTAATCATGGCTCCAAAGAAGGGAAGTATGCCCAATAATCTCCCCATCATTTAATCTCTGGCTCTTCCCTCCTCTCATGCTCCTTCTCAACTTTTCGGGCAGCTGTTGCTTTTTACTGCAGCCTCCGGCTCTTTTTCCCCTCCTGTTTGACCCCTCCCTGCTGTTTCAGCCTCTTCCTTGCCTTAAGTTTGGACCCAGGAGCTGCCCTTTCTCCCTCCTTTTGCCCCTCACTAACCTTTCCCTTTCCACATGATGCCACCCCATCCCCGACTTCCATGTCTCTGTCCCCCTCTAATTCCTCACTCTCAAGCTCTTCTGTAACCCTCTGTGCCTGCTCCCAGTCAGATACATAATCCTGCTCCCCGTCAGATACTTCATCTCCCATAGAGAGTCTTCCTGCTATCGCAGTTTCTCCCACTGTGCCGCCCCCTTCGACCACGTCTCCACCTCTGACCCTTGCACCTTGTTCCCTCACTCCATGGGACAATGGCGCACCTAAATTGTTCCCTTCTGACGTCTCTATCTCACCGATCCCATCCTGCTGTCCCTTTAAGGCTCCTGCCTCTTGCACCCTCTCCCCGCCCTGCCCCCTCCCGCTCACCAAAATATCCGACTCCCCGCCTCTCCCCGGAGCACTCACTTCCACCACACACCCCGCTCCTGCCTCCTCTCCCCCCGCAGCCACCAGACTACCCAGGGGGAGCCGAACCACACTAAGGCTCGAGTCTGCACTCGACCCTCGCTGCCCGCTGCTGTCTTTGTTCCCCTCCACAGCCCTCGCCGTGTTTTCCGCCATCTCCATCCCGTCCTCCGCTCTGCCATCCTCTGCCTCTTCCTGTGCTCCTTTTTCTTTCATTTTACCGGCTGTGTCCTCCGACTGCACCCCCGCCCGTTCCACACTCCTCTCCTGCTCCTTCTCCCATCTCATCACTCATTTCGCTCCCTTCTGCCACACACTCACAGCGGGTGGGGCCTTTACGACACACCCCACAGCTCTCCGCCTTGCAGCTCTGCGCGATATGTCCCGACTCACCGCAATTGTAACAATAAAAATCAGGACAGTTTCTTACGAGATGGTCATGTCCCAGACAATAGTAACACACCTTTACTTGGTTATCGTGCAGCACACGAAAGTACTGCACTCCTTCCAGTGTCTCGAACTTCATACTGTACGGCAAAGACCTCACCCCCTCTGGGAACCGCACCTTTACATACCGGGTTCCGTCTGCTACCCGTGTTCCCGGATAGTACCTCCTCTTTATTTCGGAACAGATTTTAATGTCCCACGACTCCAACTTTTTGCTCAGCACTTCGTCCTCGATGTACACAGGCAAGTTCAAAAATGAGACCACCACCTCCTCTGAATATAGCAGAGTCACCTCCAAGAATTTCTCCCCAACTTTCAGACTGAGCAGCAGTTTTTCCACCTCCTCACGGCCACTGACCGTCACCTCAAATCCCACATTTGGTTTTGGTCGGCAGGCAAAACAGCTTCCCTCACCACAGTCCTCATGAACTGCCTGGATTATATCCCAGACTTGAATCTTATCTTCACATTGCACCACCACCGTATTTTCTTTACCAAACCTCCTGAGGTCCCGGCCCAAATCTTTGGGCCTTTTTTTCCCCTTCCCACCACAGTTTCTTCCCTAATAAAATTCCTCTCGGGAATATTGTCCTCTGAGGGGCCCAGCCCCCCTCAGCAGCCATCTGGCTGTTTTTTGTGGGCCAAAAAAGGCCCTAAAACCTGAAAACACCACCCCAAAACCCTCCACCAACTTTTTACAAAACTCCCTCCAACACCCAGCTGCAATTAGGCAACCAGTCACACCCGGCTCACTCCTAGCCCCTCCCACCTAGAGAGTGCGACCCACTGAGCCATGACTGACATCAAACAATGGAGCTGCGAGCATGGTAAAGATAGGAGCTTGCATTGTCAATCTCCATGAGTTTGATTGTATATTTTTCAGCTTTCTACTCTATCCTGGGAACCCAAGATTGAAAAGTAAGTTGGTAGAAGAGTTAATTCCCCGCCCCGCCAAGATAGAATTAAAACTCTAATCACATGGAGCGCAGGCATCCCCTTTTGAAAAAATAATTTTTAAAACATCTTCACTTAACTAGGACACATTCCTGGCAGTTACTCAAGTGCATGTGATTTGGAATTTACTTCAAAGTAATTGGAGAAATTCCACATTCAGTGATAAGGTGATTGTGTTTGACCTCACCGAGAAATCCCTGCTGACTGATGTTCGTCTGTAAGTGTGTCTGTCCTAAGGGGATCATTTTGTGAGTCTCCTCTTGCAGTGTAGAGTCTCGCTAGCAGATAAGGCTACAACACTATCTCTGTCTTCCCAAAGTGCGCTCGCTGCTGGCGAGGCTCTGGGCTGGGAATGGAGCCTTGCAAAATTAATCCCCCCCCGCCCCCCTCATCCCAAAATCCCCAAAGCTGTTTGTAACAAAACTTTCTCCCAATCTTGTTTCACCGCTCTGGTTCTTTAAATCGTTGAAGAGGGAAAATGAAGAACAGTCTATTTACGACATCCCTGTCTCCGCAGCTCTACAATGGCTGGTGCACATTTCTACATAGGCACAGGTAACTGCTCAGCCAGTGCACGAGATAACTCTGTTCCAGGAATGCCAAGCTGATGGCTGCTCGGGCTGATTGTATCATCCCCACAGCCCTTCAAAACTGAGATCGGCTCACTCAGCACTTCCTCACCAGTATAGCTCAGTTCCATATCAGGCAGTCTGCTGACCAATTGAGCCATTGTGCCCGCAATTTGTTTTGGGTCCAGTTAGAAACATAGAAAAATAGGAGCAGGAGTCAGCCATTCGGCCCTTCGAGCCTGCTCTGCCATTCAATATGATCATGGCTGATCCTCTATCTCAATACCATATTCCCGCTCTCTCCCCATACCCCTTGATGCCTTTTGTGTCTAGAAATCTATCTATCTCCTTCTTAAATATATTCAGTGACTTGGCCTCCACTGCCTTCTGTGGTAGAGAATTCCACAGGTTCACCACCCTCTGAGTGAAGAAATTTCTCCTCATCTCAGTCTTAAATGTCCTACCCCGTATCCTGAGACTGTGACCCCTCGTTCTAGACCCCCCCAGCCAGGGGAAACATCCTCCCTGCATCCAGTCTGTCTAGCCCGGTCAGCATTTTATACATTTCAATGAGATCCCCTCTCATTCTTCTAAACTCTAGTGAATACAGGCCTAGTCGACCCAATCTCTCCTCATACGACAGTCCTGCCATCCCAGGAATCAGTCTGGTGAACCTTCGCTGCACTCCCTCTATGGCAAGTATATCCTTTCTTAGGTAAGGAGACCCAAACTGCACACAGTACTCTAGGTGTGGTCTCACCAAGACCCTGTATAACTGTAGTAAGACATCTTTGCTCCTGTACTCAAATCCTCTTGCAATGAAGGCCAACATACCATTTGCCTTCCTAACAACAGAGAATGCTGGAAAAACTCAGCAGGTCAGGCAACATCCGTGGAGAGAAATTTGAGTTGACGTTTCGGGTTGAAACCCTTCTTCAAAACTGGAAAGAAAATAAAAAGATCGAAGGCAAAGCTGCGATCGAACAAAAGAAGGAAAAAAGAGACAATAAAAGGTATGCGAAGCCAGATGAGATGGTAATGGGCCCGTGGAGACAAAAGGCAGCTGAGATTAGGTGTGAAGTGTACTGGCAGGATAAGGACAGCTGCCAGGTGAGAGAGAGAAACAAAAAGGGGGGGGGGGGGGGGGTGGTGGTGGTAGGGGGAGAAAAAGAGGACCCAAAACAAAGGGGTGGAAAAAATTAAAAGGAAAAAAGTAATAGGGGCTGATGTGCCTCAATAATTCCGAGACTCGATGTTAGCGAAACAAAACAAGGCTTTTATTAACTTAGAAGGTAACACGCAGTGGAGAGAGGTATCTTCCATCTGGAGGTCTGCAGTACTGGATATGAGGCCAGACTGAGCTTGCTTACATAGGGGCCAGGTATGGGCGGAGCCCTACACACAATACATTACAATATACAATACAATGGTGAGGAGACGGAACTGAGGTAAGGGAACTGAAACCTGAAACCAACCACAGTCACAGGCAGTGATGAATGGAATATTTCATCACAGGGGCCAAGGTTATGATCTGAAATTATTGAACTCGATATTGAGTCCGGAAGGCTGCAAAGTGCCTAATCGGAAGATGATTTGCTGTTCCTCGAGTTTACGTTGAGCTTCCGTGGAACAATACAAGAGGCCAAGCATCTGCAGTATTTTGCTATCCTGCTGCACCTGCATGTTTGCTTTCAGTGACTGGTGTACAAGGACACCCAGGTCCCTTTTGTACATCAACATTTCCCAATCTATCACCATTTAAATAATACTCTGCCTTTCCGTTTTTCCTACCGAAGTGGATAACTTCACATTTATCCACGTTATACTGCATCTGCCATGTATTTGCCCACTCACTCAACTTGTCTAAATCGCCTTGAAGCCTCTTTGCATCCTCCTCACAACTCACAATCCCACCTAGATTTGTGTCGTCTGCAAACTTGAAAATATTACATTTGGTTCCCTCATCCAAATCATTGATATATATTGTGAATAGCTGGGGCCCAAGCACTGATCCCTGCGGTACCCCACTAGTCACTGCCTGCCACCCCAAAAAAGACCCATTTATTCCTACTCCCTGTTTCATGTCTGTTAACCAATTTTCAATCCATGCCAGTATATTACCCCCAATCCCATGTGCTTTAATTTTGCACACTAACCTCTTATATGGGACTTTATCAAAGTTTTGTGTGGGCTGATTTTTTGCTATTTAAGAACATGAGAATTAGGAGCAAGAGTAGGCCATACGGCCCCTCGAGCCTGCTCCATCATTCAATAAGATCGTGGCTGATCTTCGACCTCAACTCCACTTTCTCACCCAATCCCCATATCCCTCAATTTCCCCATAGGGTCCAAAAATCTATCGATCTCAGCCTTGAATATACTCAAAGGGCTGTGGATGCGCAGTCCTTTTCAGCAGAGAATTCCAAAGATTCACCACCCTCTGAGTGAAGAAATTCCTCCTAATCTCAGTCCTAAATGGCCGACCCCTTATCCTGAGACTATGGCCCCTGGTTCCAGACTCTCCAGCCAGGGGAAACAATCTCTCGGCATCTTCCCTGTCAATCCCCCTCAGAATCTTACATGTTTCAATGAGATCACCTCTCATTCTTCAGGTGGGCTTTCTCGTACTCTGGAGTTCACCTGACTGGTTACACTCAGCCAGGGAGAGGAGAGAAGGAGGAACCTTCTGCTTTTTAACCACCTTAATATTTCCTATAAATTGTGTGTGTCTAACTTGTATTGCCACAAGAAAGACTTGCATTTCTATAGCGCCCTTCACGACCACCAGACATCTCAAAGCGCTTTACAGCCAATGAAGTAATTTTTGAAGTATAGTCACTGTTGTAATGTGGGAAATGCGACAGCCAATTTGTGCACAGCAAGCTCCCACAAACAGCAATGTGCTAATGACCAGATAATCTGTTTTAGTGATGTTGATTGAGAGATAAATATTGGCCAGGACACCGGGGAGAACTCCCCTGCTCTTCTTCGAAATAGTGCCATGGGATCTTTTACGTCCACCCGAGAGAACAGACGGGGGCCTCGGTTTAACATCTCATCTGAAAGACGGCACCTCCGACAGTGCAGCACTCCCTCAGTACTGCACTGGAGTGTCTGCCTAGCTTTATGTGCTCTTGAACCCACAACCTTCTGACTCAGAGGCGAGTGTGCTCCCCACTGAACCACAGCTGACATAGTAGAATCATAGAATGATACCGCACAGAAGGGGGCCATTCGGCCCATCGTGCCTGTGCCGGCTCTTCAATAGAGCTGTCCAATTAGTCCCACTCCCCTACTCTTTCCCAGAGACCTGCAACTTTCTCCCCTTCAAATATTAGGATTATTATACTGAACACAAATTTGTTCCGATGCCACTACAAAGGGCCCTGCTCATTGAACCTATTCAAACACTCCATCATTGACTCTATTCAGGCTATTTGACTTTGGAAGGCAGCACTGTTGAGCCTGATCCTGTCCTTGCCCAACACTCTCACTTCCTGCAAAGGTCACTGGACAGCAATCAGGAGCTTGATGTGCTTCACTGCAGAGCATGGCGCTTAAAGGTAACTTGGTTGCGGAGTGTCAAAACACACTTTATTAACGATGAGTTTTTCTGTGCAATTGAGCACAACATAACAGGCAAAAGTTTTTTTTTTTTTTAATTTGTTCATGGACTGTGGGCGTTGCTGGCAAGGCCAGCATTTATTGCCCATCCCTAATTGCCCTCGAGAAGGTGGTGGTGAGCCGCCTTCTTGAACCGCTGCAGTCCGTGTGGTGAAGGTGCTCCCACAGTGCTGTTGCTGTTTTGGTGCGATCAACTAAAACTGTGACTTAACAAAAATATAACAAATGAAACTTAACAAATTAAATTAAAATTTGGTTGCCGGGGGTGATGATGTCCCTGCGGTGCCCACCAGTCGCGGAAGGCCTCGAGCGTGCCGGCAGACATCGCGTGCACCATCTCCAGGGCCACCCGGGCGCAAATGTGGCCGCGGAAGAGAGGCAGGCAGTCCCACAGTGCTGTTAGGGAGGGAGTTCCAGGATTTTGACCCAGCGACGATGAAGGATCGGCGATATACTTTCCAAGTCAGGATGGTGTGTGACTTGGAGGGGAACTTGGAGGTGGTGGTGTTCCCATGCGCCTGCTGCCCTTGTCCTTCTAGGTGGAAGAGGTCACGGGTTTGCAATGGATAACAGCGTTGCAACAGCTAGGCAGAAAATCTAAACTAAATTTGAGCCCCATGGAGGTTTGCAGTCGGGATCACCTATCGGGAATTCGGCCACACGCCTCATGGCTTTTCGAGTTCCAGGGAGAGCTAAGAAAGCCAACTTGCTGGGAATTGGTTAATAGAGCACTTGTTCGATTGTAGCGTGCCGTTGGCTTTAAGACTTAACTAAATAGGCTTCACGTATCGCGACATACAGAAAGTTCTGAAAGGAAATATGTTGATGACTGACCACAACGTGAGTGAACCTGTTTAATCCTGCGTTTTAAGGGAGCTGTCTAAACATTTTCCCCCAGTGAGTGAGGATCTGTTTTGGTGTGGATGGTGGTGGTAACATTCTTGCTGCATATTATCACACATAATAACACTACCTTGGAATGGCGTCAGCGAGCTGTCGATTCAGTCAGTGGAACTATCTTTCGTTGCGAACAAGCACGAGACCATACAGGATCTGCGCACATTTCCTCAGACGCGAAAGAATTTGCTGAGGTGCTGTCGACGAATTTTGCGTTGAAAAGTGCTGAGAGGAAACTCGGGTTTTTTTTTTGAGGTTAAAAAACAAATCACCCACCAGCCACAAGAGACCTGCCAATGCACTCTGGGCGTAAAGGCTTCAAACACACTGAGGAATGGCAGAAAGACGCACTGGATGAGTTGTAAACCCACAGTCTGCTGGGATAGTGAGCGGGCAAGTGATAGTCACGTGACAACCATGGTAAGTGTCTTTTATTTTGATGCAGGTTTGATGTGTTTAACATCTTGAATAATTCTCGTAAGTTCAACGACACAAACAGGCTGCTTATCTGCTCTAGATAATTAGTGTCGATGCTGATTTTATTTTTAACTTTTGGTGTATTTATCGGCTCACAAAAGTGAGCAATATCAGTGAAAGACAGACAGACTTGCATTTCTATAGCGCTTTTCACCACCTCAGGCCGTCCCAAAGCGCTTTACAGCCAATGAAGTTCTTTTTGAAGTGTGGTCACTGTTGTAATGTAGGAAACACAGCAGCCAATTTGCGCACAGCAAGCTCCCACAAACAGCAATGTGATAAATGACCAAATAATCTGTTTTAGTGATGTTGGTTGAGGGATAAATATTGGCCAGGACACCAGAGAGAACTCTCCTGCTCTTCTTTGAAAATAGTGCCATGGGATCTTTTACATCCACCTGAGAGAGCAGACGGGGCCTCGGTTTAACGTCACATCCGAAAGACGGCACCTCCGACAGTGCAGCACTCCCTCAGCACTGCACTGGGAGTGTCAGCCTAGATTTCTGTGCTCAAGTCTCTGGAGTGGGACTTGAACCCACGACCTTCTGAGTGTGGAGAAATGGAAAACTTATGTCAGCACCAAGTATTCTTGGGTCAGATACGACACAATTTGGATGCAGGGTAAAGCTGTTGCAATAACCTGGTTTACGCCCACAGCTCCGACAGACCCTCCTACTGTACCAGCCTGATGTTACCATTGTCTGGATTGTCCATTCTTGTAGTCTGTTTGAGTGAGATTGTCAATAAACTACCAATTTGTGACAAATTAAGGGAGTGGGAGGGGGGCGGTGAGGGAGAATCTCTATAGGAGGGGGGAGCGTGCCTGAGGGAGTAGGGAGTTTATTATTTAGATAATCACAGATGCAATATGATTATGGGGATAAAAGGTAATGAAATTATCTGATTGTGGCAAAACGGACTCAAATATAAAAAAAGGTTGAATTGCCGGTTTAGACAAATGAACTTACTAGTGCAGATGTTAGGAATCGATTTTATGACATTGATTAATATTAATAGATGGAAGATCATGGCAAATTCCCCAATATGCTCTCCCAGCTTGGAGGCTCCTTGCCTGAAGCATTCATTTGTAAAATTGTCTCAACAAAATTTGCCTTTTCTTGAGTTTATATTAAAGGAAAAGTTCTGGAGATGTGCACGATCTTGAAACTCAGACCTCCCACTGAGGGCAGGGAAAGATTGGGAACTGTTACGGTGGATATTGAAGATCCCGTGGCACGATTGGAAGAAGAGCAGCGAGTTCTCTCCATGTCCTGGCCAACGTTCCTCCCTCAACCAGCACCACCAAAACACAGATGAACTGGCCATGCACCTCATTTTGCAGTTTGTGGGATCTTGCTGGGCGCAAAATGGCTGCAGCATTTTTCTACCTAGCAACAGTGGCTGCACTTCAAAAACAAATTCAGTGGCTGCTGAGCACTTTGGAACGTCTTGAGGGCATGAAATGCACTACCCAAATGCAAGTTTTTTTTTATCTTGAGGAATTGTGGGAGAACCTCATGGCACTGCACATTGGAACGTGAATACTTTGCATTACCTCAGAAGATATCATTTTCATAGATTTCACATTCTTTTGTCCAGTCCTGCTGGCTTCTTTGCTTGTCTAAACACAGGATGGAGCCTATTTTGCTGTCTCTATACTATAGAACCATAGAAGTTTACAGAAGGAGGTTATTCGGCCCATTGCGTCTGTGCCGGCTCTTTGCTGGAGCAATCCCAAACTAATCCCAACGCCCTGCTTTCTCCCCACTGCCCTGTCTGTATCTTCCTCTGCTTCAAACATTTCTCCAATTTTCCCTTAAAACATGCAATGGTCTTTGCATCAATGTTTCCCTGTAGCAAGGCATTCCATGCTCCAACAACCTTCTGAGTAAAGAAATTTCTCCTCACCCTCTTTTATATTGATGACTCCTCGTTACCATCCAACCTGAGGAGGTAGTCTTTCTCTGTTCAACCTATCAAAACTCTTTATTTAAAAACCTCAATTGAATCTCCTCTTGGCCAACTCTGCTCCAGTGGAAATAGTCCCAGTATCTCGTATCTCTCCTGATAGCTATAGTTTCTCATCCCTGGTAAATCTACGCTGTACGCTCTCTATGGTTTTAATGTCCTTTCTATAGTGTGGCGTCCAAAACTGCACACAGTGCTCGAACTGTGGCCCAGCCCATGTCTTGCATAAATTCATCATTCCTTCTACTCCAAGCCCCGATTTATAAAGCTCAAAATTCCAGAGGCCTTTTTCAAGCCTTTATCCTCTTGTACTTTCAGGCAATTATGCATTTGAACCCCCTGGTCTCTCTGTTCACCTGCACCCTTCAGCGGTGCGTCTTTGGGGAGTCACTGCCTCAGGCCTGAGCTAGTTAGGTCCAGGTATCTTGGTCCTAATGGGTAGAAAAGAGAGAAACTGTTACGTTTCCCCATTCGTCTTTCGGATGAGACGTTAAACCGAGGCCCCGTTTGCTCTCTCAGGTGGATGTAAAAGATCCCACGGCACTATTTCGAAGAAGAGCAGGGGAGTTCTCCCCGGTGTCCTGGCCAAAATTTATCCCTCAACCAACATAACAAAAACAGATTATCTGGTCGTTAGCACATTGCTGTTTGTGGGAGCTTGCTGTGCGCAAATTGGCTGCTGCGTTTCCTACATTACAACAGCGACTACACTTCAAAAGTACTTAATTGGCTGTAAAGCACTTTGGGACATCCGGTGGTCGTGAAAGGCGCTAAATAAATGCAAGTCTTTCTTTGGTTTTGATGGGGTAAGTGGTGAAATGGTTTTTCTCTCAAACCGCCCCCGCCACATCGCCCAGTCAGAAAAGATGTTCTAAAAAGCAACTAACTTCTTTATCAATCAAAAAACTACTTTCTTTATATAATATACAATCATTACAAATATTAAAATGATATATATTGTGTACACAGGGAGTTTCTTCCTGGAGAATTCTCAGTGCACAAGTTGTTAAATTCAAACCATTCTGACCATCTTGGACTTTAACTAGTTGTGTGAGGCAGTTCTGCTGGGTTTTATTTGTTTTCCATGATTCATTCCTATGACCCAACAGATAAGCACTTCCCGCAGTCAATTAAGGGATTAGTTCCTAACTCCCAGGACTCGCACAAACCCACCAGACCTCCTTTCAAATTTATTAGTCACCATATCAACTAGTGATATCTATGCTAGAAAGTAAGAGTCTGTACCAACTTGTTCTTTGACTTTTATTGTTACTGCACAAAATCAGCCATCTGGCAAAGGCACAACCCTGCCAAGAGGGGGTTATTAGTAATTCCACTGCAGATGCATTCAAGCCCTCGTCAGACTTGAACACTGCTCCCATATCTGGGGAGGCACTTCCAGCCCCTCTCTTGCACTCCTGAGCGGGATACAAGGCAAAGCTTGTCATCTGACAGATGATCCATCTCTCGCCTACAACCCCACCCTCCACCTCTCTCTGTTGCAACCCTTTTGGCTCTCTTCTGGTGAGCCAGAGGACGCACTGTTTTATAAGGACAAGAGCAGTCTAGCAGGCACTGCACAATGTATTATTCTGCTGCTAAGGTGTGGCACCTAACCTGTCCCCTTGAATCCCACAAGGCCTAATTGCTATTGCAATTACAAGTTAAGTGCTGTCCGGGACATCCTGAGATCAACTAGAAGGTATCTTCTGTTCATGGGGAAGTTTCTCTGCCGATGGGAAATGATCCTCTTTCCTTTCTATGTCCTTCTTAAAGGTGACACAGGAATTTGCATGTGTAACTCTTGAAGCGTAATGAACACGTCACAAATTCTGGTCGATACGAGATTTTTTTCAATACTACTCTAGTCACTGTTCCTCTGAACTTCCGTCCCCTGTTTCTGCGAAGCTCCGATTCCCCCTGTCCGACGCACTCCTTCCTCCTCAACGCTTCCTCGCTGTGTTGAAATCAAGATTCCTCCCACTCCTTCTTTCCCAGGAGCTCAAAAACTGTGGAGCCTGCTCCTGCAATCTATCAGAATTTGAAGATGTCAAGCTTATTGTCCCTAACACCACTACTCGAGTTACCTCATCTTCTCTCCCGCTCTTTTAAACCTTAGCGGTGTGCTACACTATAGGCCTTTGACCCTGCACCACAGCTTCTCCATAGAAAGAAGATCCCATGTTTGGGACTGAGGGGGAGTCCAATCTATGTGGTGTGTGAGTTTAACAGACATGCCTGGAAATTATAGTTTCATTCCCTGCTATTGGTAATAAGGCCACACTGTTGCACCTTTAATCTAATCGAAGTAGCTCAGCCTCTTCTCTTTAATAAACTTCATTAACGAGCTTCAATGATTCCTTTATCCATCAGTGCAGATAAATTGAATACAATCTCTGTGCCTCAGTCGCCCTGCTCAGAACCACAGCATTCCAGTGGCAATCTCCCAATCTCTCTTTGTCAAAACATTCATTCTCTCAGCACACAGCCTTCTCGCCGAACTGAACCAGCCATTGTCCAAGCACTGCTCCCACATTGTACCTTGTGCATAATCTCCCCCCCCCCCCCCCCCCCCCCGCACCCCCCCCCCCCCGTCACGGCAGTTAGCAGTACATCCGTTTAGTAAGTCGGCCCTTCCTCGGGGCAAGTGAGCTCTTCAGATCCAATGCATCCCAAATGAACAGCTTGCTTTGAGCACACATCCGGGCGCGGGCATCTCTTGTGATCGCCGAGAGCCTCGCAGCTGAGCTTGTGACTTCAGTGAGAAGCACAATTTAAAGATTGCTTCAAAAGTTGTGACGCTGACCACCTCCTTTGTGATGCTAATGCAGTAAATATCATGTCAATGAACCACATAATCACTAAATTGAAGAGGAATCTAATGTTCCACAGTGACTCATGTAATTACATGTATTAGGAGGCACTATAGACTTTTGCTTATGATGTTGACCTTCATATTGATCACCATCTACTTATTCTGTTTCTCCTCTCCTCAAGATCCTGACTTGTGTTGGGATGCAGAGCCTGATAACCCTCCAGTACCTCACCCAGGCCTCCTCATAAGCAAGCCTACATTGGGTGGTGGTAGGCTACCCAAACAGAAGAGCGTCACAGTCGAGCCCAGGCTCAAGTGGAGCATAAACGCCGGCATGGACTGGTTGGGCCGAATGGCCTGTTTCTGTGCCATGGAATCCTATCTTCACCCAATATCCACACGCTCACATTTCCTCATTGAAACTTATAAAATTCTAACAGGACTGGACAGACTAGATGCAGGAAGGATGTTCCCGATGGTCGGGGAGTCCAGAACCAGGGGTCACAGTCTAAGGATAAGGGGTAAGCCATTTAGGACAGAGATGAGAGGAGGAATTTCTTCACCCAGAGAGTGGTGAACCTGTGGAATTCTCTACCACAGAAGGCAGTTGAGGCCAATTCATTAAATATATTCAAGAAGGAGTTAGATATATTTCTTAAGGCTAAAGGGATCAAGGGATATGGGGAGAAGGCAGGGACAGGGTACTGAGTTTGGATGATCAGCCATGATCTCATTGAATGGTGGAGCAGGCTCGAGGGGCCGAATGGCCTACTCCTGCTCCTATCTTCTATGTATCTAGCAAGGATGGTCAGAAAATGCTCAGCAGCTGGAAGCCTGGCTGATATTTTTACTTCCCTCCCTAGATCCTGGCACTCATTGTAACGTCCCCAACACTGCTGTGGCTGAGATCAGGGTTTGCACTTTGCCTTAACGCCTTTGAATAGCTCAGTGCGCCGCTATGCAATACATTTACCCACTGGGGCATCACTATTTGCTTACTTACCATCTCCCCTGTGCTCGCTGACCTACATTGGCTCCTGGTTAAGCAGCACCTCGATTTCAAAATTCTCATCCTTGTTTTCAAATCCCTCCATGGCCTCGCCCCTCCCTATCTCTGTAACCTCCTTCAGCTCCACAACCCCCCCGAGATATCTGCGCTCCTCTAATTCTGCCCTCCTGAACATCCCTGATTATAATCGCTCCACCATTGGTGGCTGTACCTTCTGCTGCCTGGGCCCTAAGCTCTGGAATTCGCTCTCTACCTCCCTTTCCTCCTTTTAAGACGCTTCTTAAAACCTACCTCTTTGACCAAGCTTTTGGTCACCTGCCCTAATTTCTCCTTATGTGGATCGGTATCAATTTTTTTGTCTTGTAACACTCCTGCGCAGCGCCTTGGGACGTTATACTACGTTAAAGGCGCTATACAAATACAAGTTGTTGTTGTTTATCAATCTGCTGATCCACTTAGTTTCCTCAACGCTTCTGTTTTTCTTTAAGGCTGCTTCTCTTAAAGATACCTCTCCTGCTTCCTCCTGGACATACACTCTCTGCAGCCGAGAGACTGAGAGGCAACCTGGTCTCAATCCTTCACCTATGGTCCTCTGGAAGCAGCCACCAGGAGGTAAAATATAGTGGCCTGAGAATGTCACTTCCTCTGGATTTCTCCCTCTTCCTTTCCTGCACCTCCCCACAGGGCTGGCTGGGACCAGGAGCTCAGCATATGTGACTGGCTGTGAAATGGGAGTGACTGGCTGTGAAATGGCACTGGATCGCAAACAAGCCTATTTTCAGTAAAGGTGACAAAACCAAACCAAGCAACTACAGATTCTTTGGTCTCCTGTCAAAAACTGGCAAAATAATAGAATTGATCCCCAGGAACGAAGCTGAGGATTAACTATATGAAAATATCCGAGTAAATGACAGTCAACATGTTTTCAGAAGGGAGCGATCCTGGCTGAGCAACCTCCTTTGTGTAAATGATGTCCCAAGTGGACATTGGCAAGGTCCGTGACCCAGTGTAACCAAAACCCTGGAGTCATTCAAGAGGCCATTAGATACTATGATGGTGCTGGGTGGGTGCAGTCTCTATGGAAGGACAACCAAGATGGGCCAAATGACCTCCTTCTTCTGCACTTAGCTATGTTGTGGCACATCAGGAAGGATTTCTGCACATAGTGCAGAAAGAAAATACTGCGGACGCTGGAAATCTGAAATAAAAACAGAAAATGCTGGCGATACTCAGCAGGTCAGGCAGCATCTGTGGGGAGAGAAACAGAGTTAACGTTTCAGGTCGATGACCTTTCATCAGAACTGGAGCTCTGACGAAGGGTCATCGACCTGAAACGTTAACTCTGTTTCTCTCTTCACAGATGCTGCCTGACCTGCTGAGTATCTCCAGCATTTTCTGTTTATATTTCTGCACATAGTATCTGCTTCCAAAATACCCCCAACTAGAACTTTAAAAGCATAAGGAATAATAACAAGGGCTAACTGAGAGATACCATTGAAGATATACCCTTCACCTCCCTTTATAATGTTTAGGATTATGTAATGATTAAGCTTTGGATGATTAATATAAGAAATAGGAGCAGGAGTAGGCCATTCGGCCCCTCGAGCCTGCTCCGCCATTCAATGAGATCATGGCTGATCATCGACCTCAACTCCACTTTCCTGCACTATCCCCATATCCCTCGATTCCCTTAATATCCAAAAATCTGTCGATCTCTGTCTTGAATATACTCAACGACTGAGCCTCCACAGCCCACTGGGGTAGAGAATTCCAAAGATTCACCACCCTGAGTGAAGAAATTTCTCCTCATCTCAGTTCTAAATGGCCGACCCCTTATTCTGAGACTGTGACCCCTGGTTCTAGACTCCCCAGCCAGGGGAAACATCCTCC
Source organism: Somniosus microcephalus (assembly GCF_052327205.1). NCBI lineage: Eukaryota > Metazoa > Chordata > Chondrichthyes > Squaliformes > Somniosidae > Somniosus > Somniosus microcephalus. Next base: position 28,141,112 of record NC_141019.1, on the reverse strand, counting down.
CTGCATCTACCCTGTCGAGCCCTGTAAGAATTTTATACATTTCGATTCCCCTTTAAATGTATGTGGAATATAAGGGCTCATTTTTTTTTCTGGACTCCTTTTATGTGAGCACCTGTTCAGATCCCCAAGATATAATTCATTCGCGTCACTAATGTTAGGATGTCGCAAGCAAACTGGTGCACTTTCATCAGCAAATGAAAGGTTGACTTAATATAAACTATTATTATCTTAGATAAACCATCTCTGCTTCTCGTACTGGGAAATAGAGTCGCTATTACTCAGAATGTGACGCAAAGCACGGCTCCTGTGATTCTTTTAAAAATAAAACTGGGAATTACCAGGAATTTACAGCAAAACCTCTGCAGTTAATCGTGTGGGTGTAGACAGGAAATGGGTCGGAGTTTTGAAATGTCTGTTTTGGTTGAAAGATTCATTTGCCAAGTCTTTACTTAAGTGGAGCTGTCCATTTCAGAAGGACTCCACTGTACAGCACCCTATCCCTGTGGAGGGGGCAGGGGGTGGGGTAGGGGGGGAAAGCACAGCGACACAGCTCGCTCTCAAGGAAGCAGTGATGTGTATCAGGAAGCTGACGATCATCCCTTCTCGTTCTGCTGCTGCTTTTACGGCTGTGATCCTTCTTATTGTTCTCTTGGCCCCATCCTGCTGCTTGGCTGGAGTGCATTACAAGGGATGAAGCCTAAAAGTGTTGCAGAGAGTCCCGGGAAGGCGAGAGGAAGCAGGGTGAGTCTTTCAGCCTCTGGGCTCTGCATGCATTTTCTACTGTTAACCATTTCCACAACAAGCACAACTTGAATTTATCTATCTCCTTTAACGTCGTAAAACTCCCAAGATGCTTCACAGGAGCGTTATCAAACGGAATTTGACGCCGATCCACATAAGGAGATATTAAGGCAGGTGACCAAAAGCTTGGTCAAAGAGGTAGGTTTTAAGGAGCATCTTAAAGGAGGAAAGAGAGGCGGAGAGGTTTAGGGAGGGAATTCCAGAGCTTAGGGCCTCAGCAGCTGAAGGCACGGCCACCAATGGTTGAGTGATTAAAATCAGGGATGCTTAAGAGGCCAGATTTGGAGGAGCGCAGATATCTCGGTGGGGGTTGTGGGGCTGGATGAGATTAAAGAGATAGGGAGGGGCAAGGCCATGGAGGGATCTGAAAACAAGGATAAGAATTTTAAAATCGAGGCGTTGCTTAACCGGGAACCAATGTAGGTCAGCGAGCACAGGGGTGATGGGCGAATGGGACTTGGTGCGAGTTAGGACACGGGCAGCCGAGTTTTGGATGACCTCAAGTTTACAGAGGTAAACTTGAGGACATCTTAATCTCTTACTCTAAAATGCAGCCTTCAGTAATCTTCTATCTAGATAGAACAAATGACTTGGATCATCTTGAGTTCTCCTGGAATACACCTTTCCCCCCCACCCCAGGACCTCTCCTCACCACCTACTGAAGGCACTGACTCCGCAATGGAGTTCCATGGGCTCTGGCTGCCTTACAGTCCTTCGCCCAACCGTCCGCTCGGAGATTGAGACTTGGCATGCTATTTGACTGTACAAGGCTTCACATTTAATCCCAAGGCCTGTGCCCATCTGCCACCCACACATGCACACTTTCCAGAAATCAGGAGAGGGAACCCAGGCTGATTTACTTTTTAAATTGACACTCCAGTGCTCTCGGAGGTGCCGTCTTTCGGATGAGACGTTAAACCGAAGCCCCGTCTGCCTGTACAAGTGGACGTAAAGGATTCCACGGAACTATTCAAAGAATAGCAGGGAGTTCTCCCGGTGTCCTGGCAAATATTCCTCATTCAACCACCACCTCCAGAACAGATTGACTGGAAGTTCGTCTCATTTGCTGTTTGCGGGATCTTGCTGTGCACAAACTAACATTGACTGCACTTCATTGGCCCTGAAGTGCTTTGGGGGTGTCCTGAGGTTGCGAAGGGTGTTATCTCAATGCTCCACTGCCCGGGGTACTGAGGCAAATTCTAGCTGCCTAACTGCTGCCCCGGCTAAGATCAGCTGACTCGACACAGCCTGAGGATTGAACCTGCCGCTTTTGGTGGGTACGGCACACTTAGCCATGAAGCCCTCGGGGGAGTTGTTTCCTCCAATACACGGTACACAGGTGCTACAGCCTGGTACAACAGAAAGCACCATTAGTAGTGTCCAATTAGTAGTACCCAGACTAATGATCCAGAGACGCAAGTTCAAATCCAACCACGGCAGTTGGAGAATGTAAATTCAGTTAATTAAATAAATCTGGAATAAAAAGCGAGTATCAGTAATGGTGACCATGAAACTACCGGATTGTCGTTAAAAACCCCATCTGGTTCATTAATGTCCTTTAGGGAAGGAAATCTGCCGTCCTCACCCGGTCTGGCCGATATGTGACTCCAGACCCACAGCAATGTGGTTGACTCTTAACTGCCCCCTGAAATGGCCGAGCAAGTCACTCAGTTGTCAAGAAGGCGGCTCACCCACCACCTTCTCGCGGGCAATTAGGGACGGGCAATAAATGCTGGCTTTGCCAGCGACGCCCACATCCCAGGAATGAATAAGAAAAAATTCCTTCAATCTACAGTATACGCTTGTTTAAAAGGTGATAATTCACTCGTATCTTGGTAATGTATTTGCATGAGTCTTTCATTTCCCCTAGTTATGCTATGATTGAGGCAATCTCCATGCCCACTATCGGAGTGGAGCTGAAACTATGGTAGTGATGGATAGAGGGCGGTATGAACAGTATAACCCTCCTGTTCTAATGGTGTACCAAATGGCAATGAGCTCATATATAAGTGTGTAATAGATGGTAGGCATACCACTCTACAGTTAGATCACACAACATGTAAGACTGTACAGATGGTAGAGCTGGGGACCAAAATGGCCTTGCTGCTCTTGTGTCAGCCAGTGGTTCAGTGGGTAGCACTCTCATAAGAACATAAGAAGTAGGAGCAGGAGTAGGCCATACGGCCCCTCGGGCCTGCTCCGCCATTCAATAGGATCATGGCTGATCCGAATCTAGACTCGCGTCCACTTCCCTGCCCTCTCCCCGTAACCCCTAATTCCCTTATCAGCTAGGAAACTGTCTATCTCCATTTTAAATTTATTTAATGTTGCAGCTTCCGCAGCTCTCTGGGGTAGCAAATTCCATAGATTTACTACCCTCTGAGTGAAGAAGTTTCTCCTCATCTCAGTTTTGAAAGGGCAGCCCCTTATTCTAAGATTATGCCCCCTAGTTCTAGTCTCACCCATCAGTGGAAACATCCTCCCCGCATCCACCCGATCAAACCCCCTCACAATCTTATATGTTTCGATAAGATCGCCTCTCATTCTTCTGAACTCCAATGAGTAGAGTCCCAACCTACTCAACCTTTCCTCATACGTCAACCCCCTCATCTCTGGAATCAACCGAGTGAACCTTCTCTGAACCGCCTCGAGAGCAAGTATATCTTTTCTTAAATATGGAAACCAAAACTGCACGCAGTATTCCAGGTGTGGCCTCACCAATACCCTGTATAACTGCAGCAAGACTTCCCTGTTTTTATACTCCATCCCCCTCGCAATAAAAGCCAAGATTCCATTGGCCTTCCTGATCACCTGCTGCACCTGCATACTAACTTTTTGTGTTTCATGCACCAGGACCCCCAGATCCCTTTGTACTGTAGCACTTTGCAGTTTCTCTCCATTTAGATGATAACTTGCTCTTTGATTTTTTTCTGCCAAAGTGCATAACCTCACACTTTCCAACATTATATTGCATCTGCCAAATCTCTGCCCACTCACTTAGCCTGTCTATGTCCTTTTGCAGGTTTTTTATGTCCTCCTCACTCACTGCTTTCCCTCCCATCTTTGTATCGTTGGCAAACTTGGATATGTTGCACTCGGTCCCTTCCTCCAAATCGTTAACATAGATTGTAAAGAGTTGGGGTCCCAGCACTGACCCCTGCGGAACACCACTGGTTACTCTCACAGCTCGAAGCCTGCTGACTGAACGCAAAGCAGTTCTGGAGCGGGAGTGCACAGTGACGTTTCTGTGGGAGGGGGGTCCACATGGCTCGGGAGAAGACGACACAGCCCTATCGCGTTACCCGCAGCAGTCCCTCGATTGAGCTCCCGTGCACTCCGGCTGCCCATGCCAGCCTGATGCCAATCACCGCTCAGTTTATTTTTAGTACTCATGGGTGGGCGCTTGAGCTCCAGAATAAGATTAGCTTAAATAGCTTGGGAATCACAAAAATGATGTTCTGAGGTTTTCAAACAATGTATTTATTCTGTTTAACTCTGCTTACTCATGTCTGGAATATGCTGTACATTTTGACTCCCTCAGATTCACTCCTTCTCTGCGGTTTCCTTTTGATCTTGTATTTATGACTGATTAGGGGAAGTAAATTGCATTTCACTCGAAATAGGAAATGTTTTATTCAACATGGCACCAAAACCCAACATTTCCCAGATGCTCTGACTTCCCCCGGGCTGTAGATCCACCCCATCCCCCTGTGCCTGAAGTGCGCTGCACCTGGCGAGGCCTCTCGGCCCCTAGTTTTGCTTTCCCAGGTTTTTAGCATGCCTTGGGTGCCCAGCTGACTCAGGCCTGCACTCTGGGGTGGGTGGGGGGGGGGGAAGAAAGACTTGCATTTCTATAGCGCCTTTCACATCCTCAGGACGTCCCAATGTGCTTTACAGCCAACGAAGTACTTTTTGAAGTGTGGCCACTGTTGTAATGTAGGAAATGTGGCAGCCAATTTGCGCACAGCAAGCTCCCACAACAAGTGATGTGACAATGACCAGATAATCTGTTTTAGTGATAACTATTGGCCAGGACACCGGGGAGAACTCCCCTGCTCATCCTTAAAATAGTGCCGTGGGATCTTTTACATCCACAACACTGCGGCAGGACCTTGGGAAGACAGGACCTCGGTTTAACATCTCACTTGAAAGACGGCACCTCCGACAGTGCAGCACTCCCTCAGCACTGCCCTGGAGTATCAGCATTGATTTTTGTACTCAAGTCTCTGGAGTGGGACTTGAACCCACAACCTTCTGACCCAGAGATGAGAGTGCTATCTGTCCACTGCACCACTGCAGCTGCATGCCTGGCTGTCAGCCTCGGGGGGGGGGCCTTGTGGAAGGACCCAAGGTCCTAAAAGGGGTGGTGGAGCCCTGCTCCATCAGCTTTCCAGCTCTATCACACTCCTCTGGGTCCTCGGGGCTTTTCCTGATAGGCAGACCTGGGCTTGTGTGCCTGCAATAGGCACAGGCCCTGCGTTGCTAGGGAACCAATGTGGGGGGCAGGATGGGAGGGACATTCCCAGCCTTTCTGCCTCGGTTTCCTCCACGTGTGTCCACCGAGTGCCCCAAAAAGCTGTCAGTGAGGTTTGTGCCAGGACCCTTCTCAAATCTGAGGGGCTGAAGAGAGGTGCCACAGCAGGCGGTATTTCACTCCCTCTAAAAGAATCCTGTAGCCTTCGGGCGTAAAATTCAATGTGGGCGGGACCAATGTTCCCTTTAATTTGTTTTTTTGGGTGCGCGGCCTCTTTAAGGGGCTGCGCAGCCCAGTCAAGATACAGCGCATGCGTGGTTTTTCCCATTGTAACCATTGTGATCGGGCTGCGCAGGAGGTCCAGAGCGCTGCCACGCAGCTTAAAGGGTACATTGGGCGCGACACAAAATGGACGACAGCAGATCGGCCGCCCCCTTTGCACGCCCCGCTCGATGTTCCTTTCCGTCGTGATGTAGAACAGGCAGCCAATCCGCTACCACCCGTCTTGCGCCCCCTCCAGGTACTGGCTCCCCGAGCTCGGACTTTGTATGGTCACACACACCACCTGTTGTATCATGTCAGATTTGACACTGGGCTGAAGCAGAAATAGTCCCATTAAATACAGTCTAAATATTGCTCTGATTGCATTGTACATCCTGCCATCTGGCAGCACAAAGCCACGCAGACAATTACAGGGCCATGACCAGCTTTTGAAGGGAGTTTTCAACAGCGTTCTTAATTGTTTTAGATTCAGTTCAAGAATAGCTTTCGGTTCTCAGAGGAGACTGCTTGTAGATTTGCTCCAAAATAGTAAGGCTGGTTGATGCACTACATCCGCAATGTCACGCCTTGCCCGGGAAGTGAGCGCTTTACCGTGCTGTTATGAGGCGTTTTGCTGTACTGCTCATCCCACAACAGAGCACGAAACAGAACTGGAGCCAAGGCCCAGTAATCCTTAAATATCACACAGGATTACATAGGACGTACGGCACAGAATCAGACCATTCGGCCCAACCAGTCCATGCCGGTGTTTATGCTCCACTCGAGCCTCCTCCTGTCTTTCCTCATCTAGCTCCGTCAGCATAACCCTCTATTCCTTTCTCCCTCATATACTTATCTAGCCTCCCCTTAAATGCATCAGTACTATTCGCCTCAACCACTCCCTGTGGTAGCGAGTTCCACATATGAGAGACAATTATGGCTGAGAGCTTCACAATGAGTGTGACTACAGCTTTTACAAAGGAAATAAAGGAATACTGTGTGTGAGTGTGTGTGTAAATCTGTGAAAGTGTGTGAGCGTGAGTGTGTCTGTGTGAGAGCGCGTGTGAATGTGAGTGAGTGTGTGTGTAAGTCTGTGAAAGTGTGTGAGCGTGTGTGTGTCTGTGTGAGAGCGCGTGTGAATGTGAGTGAGTGTGTGTGTAAATCTGTGAAAGTGTGTGAGCGTGAGTGAGTGTGTCTGTGTGAGAGCGCGTGTGAATGTGAGTGAGTGTGTGTGTCTGTGTTTTCCTTCCCAGTTCTTTGCCCCATTCTCTCCTGAAGGTGCTGGGGCCACTTTTGCTCTTGAGTTGGGCCAGTTTCCCAGTGTAAGGGCAGGGGGCGGGGCAGAACATTTGTGCGGAGGCTGTTCCCAGATTTCCTGCTGTAGCGACATCAGGCGTCTTGATAGCTCCACCCAAATATGGGCAGGTGTATTATAATGACATGCAAATGACAGGAAGTGTCCTGTCAGTTTCACCATAGTGATGCTGTAGGTGAGTGGGTGGGGTTGAGGGATATGGGGAGAAGTTGGGATTGAGAGAGATGGTGAGAAGGTGGGTAGGTGGGGTTGAGGGATATTGGGGAGAAGGTGGGTAGGTGGGATTGAGAGAGATGGTGAGAAGGTGGGTAGGTGGGGTTGAGGGATATTGGGGAGAAGGTGGGATTGAGAGAGATGGTGGGTAGGTAGGGTTGAGGGATATTGGGGAGAAGGTGGGTAGGTGGGATAGAGGGATATTGGGAGAAGGTGGGTAGGTGGGATTGAGAGAGATGGTGAGAAGGTGGGTAGGTAGGGTTGAGGGAGATTGGGGAGAAGGTGGGTAGGTGGGATAGAGGGATATTGGGAGAAGGTGGGTAGGTGGGATTGAGGGATATTGGGAGAAGGTGGGTAGGTGGGATTGAGGGATATTGGGAGAAGGTGGGTAGGTGGGATTGAGGGATATGGGAGAAGGTGGGTAGGTGGGATTGAGGGATATTGGGAGAAGGTGGGTAGGTGGGATTGAGGGATATGGGAGAAGGTGGGTAGGTGGGATATTGGGAGAAGGTGGGTAGGTGGGATTGAGGGATATTGGGAGAAGGTGGATAGGTGGGATTGAGGGATATGGGAGAAGGTGGGTAGGTGGGATTGAGGGATATGGGAGAAGGTGGGTAGGTGGGATTGAGGGATATTGGGAGAAGGTGGGTAGGTGGGATTGAGGGATATTGGGAGAAGGTGGGTAGGTGGGATTGAGGGATATTGGGAGAAGGTGGGTAGGTGGGGGTGAGGGATCTGGGAGAAGGTGGGTAGGTGGGATTGAGGGATATGGGAGAAGGTGGGTAGGTGGGATTGAGGGATATGGGAGAAGGTGGGTAGGTGGGATTGAGGGATATGGGAGAAGGTGGGTAGGTGGGATTGAGGGATATGGGAGAAGGTGGATAGGTGGGGTTGAGGGATATGGGGAGAAGGTGGATAGGTGGGGTTGAGGGATATGGGGAGAAGGTGGGTAGGTGGGATTGAGAGAGATGGTGAGTAGGTGGGATTGAGGGATATTGGGAGAAGGTGGGTAGGTGGGGTTGAGGGATATTGGGAGAAGGTGGGTAGGTGGGATTGAGGGATATGGGGAGAAGGTGGGTAGGTGGGATTGAGAGAGATGGTGAGAAGGTGGGTAGGTGGGGTTGAGGGATATTGGGAGAAGGTGGGTAGGTGGGGTTGAGGGATATTGGGAGAAGGTGCGTAGGTGGGATTGAGGGATATTGGGAGAAGGTGGGTAGGTGGGGTTGAGGGATATTGGGAGAAGGTGGGTAGGTGGGGTTGAGGGATATTGGGAGAAGGTGGGTAGGTGGGATTGAGAGAGCTGGTGGGATTGAGGGATATTGGGAGAAGGTGGGTAGGTGGGATTGAGGGATATTGGGAGAAGGTGGGTAGGTGGGGTTGAGAGAGATGGTGAGAAGGTGGGTAGGCGGGATTGAGGGATATTGGGAGAAGGTGGGTAGGTGGGATTGAGGGATATTGGGAGAAGGTGGGTAGGTGGGATTGAGAGAGATGGTGAGAAGGTGGGTAGGTGGGATTGAGGGATATTGGGAGAAGGTGGGTAGGCAGTTTAAAGAAACCATATTTGTCTATCTATTTGGTGGGGAGCACTTGTCATTGAAAATGTCTCTGTGCCCCAAAGTCTTCATCTTCTTTAAACTGAGGGATCTATAGATGGAGTCTGTTTTTGTCAGGATGGACAGTCAGCCGTGCGTGTGTGACTGAATGTGTTCAGAGCATGGAGAGTGGGTCTATGATTCTGCCACCTGGATAAGGGAGACGATTTTAGCTATAGAAAATATGGCCAGCCAACCTACAGACACCCCGTCACATGATCCCAACGACAACTTGTATTTCTATAGTGTCTTTAACCTAGTAAAACGTCCCAAGGCGCTTCACAGGACCGCTCATCAAACAAGATATGACGCCGAGCCACATAAGGAGATATTAGGGCAGTTGAGGTAGGTTTTAAGGAGCGTCTTAAAGGAGGAAAGACAGGTAGAGACTAGAGGCGGAGAGGTTTAGGGAGGGAATTCTAAGCTTAGGGCCCAGGCAGCTGAAGGCACGGCCACCAATGGTGGAGTGATTAAAATTGGGGATGCGCAAGAGGGCAGAATTAGAGGAGCGCAGATATCTCAGGGGGTTGTGGGGCTGGAGGAGGTTACAGAGATAGGGAGGGGCGAGGCCATGGAGGGATTTGAACACGAGGATGAGAATTTTGAAATCGAGGCGTTGCCGGACCGGGAGCCAATGTAGGTCAGTGAGCACAGGGGGTGATGGGTGAACGGGACTGGGTGCGAGTTAGGACACGGGGCAGTGAGCACAGGGGGTGATGGGTGAACGGGACTCGGTGCGAGTTAGGACACGGGCAGCGAGCACAGGGGGTGATGGGTGAACGGGACTGGGTGTGAGTTAGGACACGGGGCAGTGAGCACAGGGGGTGATGGGTGAACGGGACTTGGTGCGAGTTAGGACACGGGCCAGCGAGCACAGGGGTGATGGGTGAACGGGACTTGGTGCGAGTTAGGACACGGGGCAGTGAGCACAGGGGGTGATGGGTGAACGGGACTGGGTGTGAGTTAGGACACGGGGCAGTGAGCACAGGGGGTGATGGGTGAACGGGACTGGGTGTGAGTTAGGACACGGGGCAGTGAGCACAGGGGGTGATGGGTGAACGGGACTGGGTGCGAGTTAGGACACGGGGCAGTGAGCACAGGGGGTGATGGGTGAACGGGACTTGGTGCGAGTTAGGACACGGGGCAGTGAGCACAGGGGGTGATGGGTGAACGGGACTTGGTGCGAGTTAGGACACGGGGCAGTGAGCACAGGGGGTGATGGGTGAATGGGACTTGGTGCGAGTTAGGATACGGGCAGCCGAGTTTTGGATGAGCTCAAGTTTATGCAGGGTGGAAAATGGGAGGCCGGCCAGAAGTCTAAACAAGTTCCAGTGTAAGAGTGCCTTGAGAGACAGATCCCACCCATCTCATAGATTTGAGATTCTGCTGTAGTTCATAGCCAGAGCGGTAGGTGGTGCTATTTCTCCTTGAGGAATGACAACTGCCTGTCTCCCCTCTATCTCATACCTTGAAGCAGCACAGATTATTTATTTATTTATTTTTTTCTCATGCATTGTGTTTATTTTAATTGGGAGATATATGACTGATTACAAATCTATTCTAGCCTCAGATAATGGCTCAAACACACTGCTGATACAGTCTTTAAATCCATACACTACAAACTTTAATTAGCAATTGACATGTTGTTTCAGTTAATACAAATGGTTACCTGTTCTTAGTGACAGAGCCAAATAAAATAGGTACAATTTTTAACAAGAAGCATTAGGAGATCTAATCAATTTTGCTTTATTTTATAAACTTAGAAATCACAAGCCTAGGCTTAAATAGCAGCATAAATGAGAACAAAGTTACTGTAACAGCATTAACTGTCCTAGTTCCATAAATATATTCAAAATTTCAGTCATCTCTGGACATCATGTAGACACACACATCAGCTTGGTTGCAAGAACAGCCATTGTTATAATGCTTTGTTATATTATTGCAATGTGCAGGTTTCTGTTTTTTAAATATGTAAATACTGGACATAAAATATGTCTGAGTTCTGTTTTATGCGAAGGATAATATTACCACATCCAAGAGTCAGAACTTTAATTTCAGCATTCAGTTTTGTATTCTTGAACACTTTCTGTACCCTGAGGAAAGTCGACCATCCTTCATTCAGCTCTGCAAGATGATCAGAGTTCTGGCTGACCTCTTCAATAATCTTGTTGAAGGAGTCAACCATGTTGGCGGCCTTGCTTGATTCTGGCTGTCGCCTCGGAATAATGGAGCCTGCATCTGTGCAACCAGGTTGTGGGAAACCGTTCCAGGTTTTACTGGTCTGATTTGGTGCATGTCGGACTTCAGTCTTAATAAGAATCACATGTGGCGTTCGGCTGGGATTGAGACACCTGCTTCAAGCCTCTGTTGGAATGTCTTGTTTCAATAAACGAGGCGCACACGATGGGGATTTGCTGGGTTGTGTAAAATCAAGTGACCTCGGGCAGCATCATGAACGTGGAAGGAAAGCCTCTTGTTCTCGAGCACCCCCGGACCTGTTCCTACCCGTTGCAGATATACACTGGCAATAAACCGACACGATCTTCCTTCAGTATTGCCCTTTAGTTTTAGCCCGTCCACCGCACCAGTGCAAATTGCATTGCTCGGGCACTCTTTGTGACTGCGGCTAACAAGGGCAGATTGCGTCCCGGGGTGTGCAGGGGGGATACTGAACATCAGAACCAAAACTGGGGCCTAAGAAAGTAGTGATTGGGTCAAGGCCAGGCCTGTCACGGTTACTGATTGCCCACAAACCTGTGTGTAAACATGCAAACCGTCAGGAGCGGCTGCAACAGATTTAATCTTCACTTCCTGCGGATTGCAGATTCTTTTAACCCACAACAGTATTGGCATCGGTTTGTCAATCCGCGTCTTGCTCGCGGGCCCCTCTCTGGGATGTTCCGGTGTGGGGGTCATGGGATGTGGCTCCGGGGGAGTGGATTGATTTTTGTAAGGCCAGGAGGAACATTTCTGGCCTGCAGTGCCCCTTTAAAGACCGCTGGTTAGGCTACTCAACGCCAAGTACCAACGGGCAGAGCGGGCACGGCACACGCTCCCCCTATTGGTACTACAACATTCTTCTTCTTAGGCAGTCCCTCGGAACCGAGGATGACTTGCTTCCACACTAAAAATGAGTTCTCAGGTGACTGATGAGTCCAATGCGGGACCTACAGTCTCTGTCACTGCTGGGGTTGTCCATGAGGGTCCTGACGTTCCAGGTCCCGAACTTCATTTTAAAGGGTGGAAGATGCCTGTGCGTGAATTCTTTTAACGTGGGGTGGCCATTGCACACCAGCTACCACACGGGCGTGACAGAGCAAGGTCTTGGTCCAATGGCAAGGGGATCCAAGACGATTGGAGACCAGGCTCTGCTACAATGGACACACACACACACACCCCTGCTGTCCTCCTCCCTCCTTCCCGCAGGTCCTCTCCGCCTGGGTTTCGTAGGATGCATTGTGGTCCTCCCGACCTCGCTGTTGGCCCGTGCCGCACCTTCCCTGGGCCCCGACCCCGCTGCTGGTCCACGCTGCGCCGCTCCTGGGCCTTGACCTCGCTGCTGGGCTCGTCCTCGCTCCTGGGTCCCGGCCTCGGACATGAATGATGTTGTCTCTCTCAGGATCAAATTAGCACTGATATTCTCATGATCCCTGGCCCCGAACTCCACTCACGATCCACTAGTCACTAGATCACTAGTCTAGTGGAGAAGCGTAGTCTTCATGGCAGAGAGGTCTGGGAATTTGGGAGCTAAGTTTAAGTGAAGAGCCAGTGCTCACTGAGAACAAAGAACAGGCATGGTCAGGGGATGGGCAGTGGGCTCAAGTAACTTTAACCTTGCAGTTTGAACTTGCAGTTAGGGATAAAATGCACCCACTATTAGAGCCAGGGGAACTTAAACAGCAGAAGAGAGGAGACTGGGGGGGAAAAGAGGAAAGCGTGGCAAAGGAGCTCCCTAGGGAGCTGCCAGCACAAGAGCCATCTTGTTTATACAACTGATTGGCTTGCTGGGCCACTTCAGAGTCTACAGGATGTGAATTTGGAGTGTTAACCTCCGCACCCCCCCCCCCCCCCCCAGGAAACTAGCGCACAGGTACAAAAAAGCTAATGGAAAGGTGGCCTTTATCTTGAGGGGGCTGGAATACAAAGGGGATGAAGTGATATTTCAGTTGTATGGTGCCTTTACAACGGGTCCTATTGACGTCATTGGACCTTGATTTGTATGGGCTAATGGTAGGGCCCTTCCCATTTCTCGAGGGGGTCTAGGCCACCACTTCAAGGCCTGAACCAAAATGGAGGTGACCAAGACAACAGCAGGAACAGCACTGCTATTTAAACGTGCTACCACACCGCCCTCACCTGGCAGAGGGGATGAAAATTGGCCGCAGTGTGCTTTAGTCCTTGTTCATTCTTGAACCACATTCTCATCCACATTCATACACCGTCCCCATTGCCATTACATACTATGCTTAATCCTCATTCACATATGTTCCATAACATCAAAATGTTTCCCCCTCATAAACTTAATTCTTATTAATACAGACTGATCAGAAGTCCCCAACCCACTATTAAGTGAATAATTTTTTTAAATATTCGTTCCTGGGATGTGGGCATCAATAGCAAGGTCAGCATTTATTGCCCATCCCTAATTGCCCTCGAGAAGGTGGTGATGAGCCACCTTCTTGAACCGCTGCAGTCCGTGTGGTGAAGGTACTCCCACAGTGCTGTTAGGGAGGGAGTTCCAGGATTTTATGAATGGGTTGCCTCCATAAACTGCTCAATCCCCACCCATTACCCAAACCAGTCATCCGATTAATTATTTAGTTGGATCTCCTGGACTATCAGCGCTCCTTGGAAGGCAAGACTGGCATTAGATCATCCCAGATGAGACTTCCTTGCATTATTGACGGTGCTCATTGAATCCATTTTTAATTTTGATTGAACCCCACTTTTCCAACAGTTCCACATTAATGAAGGGACAGAGTAAGTGTGATATGGTGAGAGAACAGCAAGTCTTGTGTTAGGAACCTGAAAGGATGACCCCCTTCCCTTTTGGGACCCAAACAATACATCAAATCCTGGCTCTAAAGGCACAAAGTGACAAATGAAACCAGGCCAAGGCGGTGTAGCCAGCTGTTGTGAGGCTATGTGGCTGATGCTGCAATGAAATGCTATTTTTATACTACACTATAATATTATCAGTGATTATCATTTTGAAACCCAAGTTTAGAAGTAGCTGTTTACAATATTAATAATAAACAGATAAGAACATAAGAACATAAGAAATGGGAGCAGGAGTTGGCCATTTGGCCCCTCGAGCCTGCTCCGCCATTCAATAAGATCATGGCTGATCTTCTACCTCATCTCCACTTTCCTGCACTATCCCCATATCCCTTGATTCCCTTAATATTCAAATATCTATCGATCTCTGTCTTGAATATACTCAATGACTGAGCCTCCACAGCCCTCTGGGGTAGAGAATTCCAAAGATTCACCACTCTCTGAGTGAAGAAATTCCTCCTCATCTCAGTCCTAAATGGCCGACCCCTTATTCTGAGACTGTGACCCCTGGTTCTAGACTCCCCAGCCAGGGGAAACATCCTCCCTGCATCTACCTTGTCAAGCCCTGTAAGAATTTTGTATGTTTCAATGAGATCACCTCATTCTTCTAAACTCTAGAGAATATAGGCCTTGTCTACCCAAACCAGATGAATGTCTCTGTTGAAATAATGAATGAAGAAATAACTTACAAACACATTAAGCATTGGTCTGCGAATATTCTTGGCAGTCATTTCCACGGCTCAAATGCTATGGTGGTTTAGACAGGAACAACCTGAAGCAGGAGTCAAGGAACAGCTAGATTATTTTGCTAATAATATAGATTACCACAATGTGCATAGTTGACTTGTATTGTTTCCTTTCCAGCTCAGTAAGGTATGTTGTCTCTCTATAAAAGTAGGGAACACATCGGAAAATATTTTTACATGCTCAAAAGGGTATGGTAGCATAGTGGTTATGTTACTGGATTAGTAATCTGGAGATGTGAGATCAAATCCCACCACGGCAGTTGAGGAATTTAAATTTAGTTAATTAAATAAACCTGGAATAAAAAGCTAGTATCGGTAATGGTGACCATGAAACTATCGGATTGTTGTAAAAACCCATCTGGTTCATTAATGTCCTTTAGGGAAGGAAATCTGCCGTCCTTACCCGGTCTGGCCTATATGTGACTCAGCGATGTGGTTGACTCTTAACTGCCCTCTGAAGTGGCCGAGCAAGACACTCAGTTGTACCAAACCACTGCGAAAAACTATAACAATAGCAAAATACTGTGGATGCTGGAAATCTGAAATAACAACCGAAAATGCTGGAAACACTCAGCAGGTCAGGCAGCATCTGTGGAGAGAGAGTGACAGAGTTAACGTTTCAGGTCGACGACCCTTCGCCCTGAAACGTTAACTCTGTTTCTCTCCCCAGCAACCCCCACCAGAACCAATTTCATGAGAAATCTGGCCTCGTTGCAGCTGTTAACTCTTTCTCGCAAAGGCTAGTGGAAATCTGAAACTCTCTTTTCCCCCCCCCCCCCCCCCCCCCCAAAAGGCTGTGGACACTGGGGGTCAGTTGAAGCGCTCAAGACTGAGAGCGATCGATTTTTGTTGGGCAAGGGTGTCGAGGGATATGGAGCAAAGTTGGAGTTGAGGCACAGATCTAATTGAATGGCGGAACAGGCTCGAGTTGATATCACTGGAACATCTCTGGAGGGAAGGAGAACCAAAGTGACAGATTTCTGTTGGGGTAGGAAATTTGAAGTTTCCTTTTTAAAGTCAGCAGGTATGTTTCTGATTTATTTTTTTCCAATAGACATCGGGACAGCATTCTCTTTTGCCCCAGCTCCAAAACCTTCCATCCCCTTTAAAGACTTGCCTTTAAATACCCCTCATGATATTTGTATTAAAGTTTATTACCTCCCCAGGTAAATATAATATTCCTAAGATTGACCCCACAATATGTAATCGAGGCGATTGGTTGCAAGGAGGCTTCGCCAGGCCCTGGAGAGCGAGTCCAGCAGTTTCCTAGATCCCTTCAGTGAAGTAAATAACCTCATTATGTCCGTTGTAAGATTGAGCGAGTAATAATAATTCTCCAACATGCCTTCAGTCAGATGCATTTGAACAAGTGAGAATATAGTTGTGACACAGCTCCGAACAACCATTGCAAACGTAAGTATAGAATGATTGTCATCCACCCCATCTGCAGCACTAGCCTAATATCAGGGTTATACCAACCTCAGTCCAGGCAGAAACAGAAATTGAAATGAAACTAAACCCGCCCTGGGATCAGTCCTGTTCCGACAGCGATTTACAAGTACGCATCCAGTTCTGTGTGAAGCTGGGTTACTTGCATAGCACGATGGCGTTAGACGACTCCTACTGGGCTATAGTTCAACAGGTGCCAACAAGCGTCCTGAAATGCCTGTGATAAACAGTTCAGTGCTAAAATATTGACCACGCTTTGTAAGAATGCCGTGCGGTTTCACTGCATCTGGTACCTATGTGTCAAGAGTGCTGCTGTGTAGCAGTTTCTGGTCCTCCTTTTTAATCAAATCAAAATCAAATCAACTTTTATTGTCATTGTTAGTGCACAAGTGCAGTACAACGAAATGTAGGCTTGCGGCTCCCGAGAGTGTACATTTAGATTAAGACATTTAAACATTCAACATACATTTGGCTTGTAGTATATTAACATAAACATAACCATAATAAAGTGCATTGGCAGATGTGCAGGCTTTAGAGTTTATTTGTGGAGTTCAGTAATATATTAGATCATCAGCCCCTGGAAGAAAAGTGACAGTAAGTAAGAGCAGGGAGGGGTACGGAGCAGGATGGGGCCTGAACGAACTGCATGAAGGTGTTTTTATTAATAGATTTTCTTGAATAGCTTCAAAGAGAAAGAAGTAACCCTGTCACACATGACCATTAGGGCTAAATGAATCCTGGTCTAGCGATTCTAACAGTGGCCTCTTTGAGTGATCCAGCTCCGTATGACATTCTTTCACACTGCCCATTTTCATCCTTGCATACTTGAAGGTGAAACACTTTACACAAGGCATGCCAGTGATGGCTCGGGCTGTTATTTTTGGCATTGCGAGCCACTGCTTCTGCCTCGCCTCAGCCCCAATGGCGATGAATGTTCTTTTCTGTTTCCTCTCTGGCCGGGTGTGGTTCCACATTTTTCCCGCTGCAAGCAGCGTGCAGCAGGACACAGGGCTACTTTGTTGTCGAGTGGGTGGCGGTGGTCTGCCGAGAGGCTGGGCCCGAGATATAAAAGGTGGTTGTCTGTAATATTTGTACAGGCTCCGCTGTGCTCATTACCCGGGAAAGGGTTCGGCGGGACAATCTGTTTATTAATATTTCGATTTCAGAATATTCCAGCTTCCTGCGCACGAGCCAGCCAGAGCTTCTTGGGAAGAGGCCAGCGCTCAGTGTGGGCAAACTGATGGCGTTGTTTGAACAGGTTAGAAACCAGGACAGAACCGGGCGAAAGAAAGGTCCGTATATAGACTCCAAACACGTGAAACTAGGACATCTCTGGTTCAAAGACCGCAGCCGCACATGTTGCAAGCCAAGAGCAGATTCTGACTGCAGATAACATAGTTGTCATCGGTACCAGGGAGTTGTCCTGTTCCCAGGAAGCCTGGCCCTCTGCCACTGAAATGATAGTCAGTGGACGACCTCAGTTCTCAGAAAGCTTGAATTCACAAGGCCTGATCGAGATCTCACAGGATTATTAGATCTCTGACGATGTGCTGCTTTCTTTGTGGTCGCTGAGGTGAGCTGGCTGCCAGGCTTGGGTGTAGGGCGTTTTTTTCAGACGGCAATTGCATCCCACATCACAAAGTAATACTGGTTCCTGACCGTGTGTAACAGGGCAGGGCGAGGACAAGTGAGGCACACGTTAATACGCCCTGTGTACGTCATTCAGGCTCTTTCTCCCCCATAAACATTCTTATTTTACAAGGGAGGCTACAGTGACCTTCCCGGAAAAGGGGCCCCTCTGCTGTGCATTTCCTGCTCCCATTCCCAAAGGGGACCCCCTACAGTGACCCCCCCCCCCCCCGTGAAAAGAGATCCTGTAATATGGGCCACCTCTTTCCCCCTGCCCAAAGTGGACCATCTAAAGTGAATCTCTTGTGAAAAGGGTGCTGTACAGTGAATCATTGCAAAAAAGAGGCCCTGCGTTATGGATCCTTCTGTATGTACTGTTCACCTCCTGACTTAGCTGGCTTTAGTGTGATGTGTGCAAACCTCACAGACAACCCGTTGGTGCAATACCACTGCTCAGCAAGATCAGCTTTCGCGGCTAACTTTCAGGCGGTGCTGCACTGTCGGAGGGTCAGTGCTGAGGGAGCGCCGCACTGTCGGAGGGGCAGTACTGAGGGGGCGCCGCACTGTCGGAGGGGCAATACTGAGGGAGCGCCGCACTGTCGGAGGGGCAGCACTGAGGGAGAGCTGCACTGTTGGAGGGGCAGTACTGAGGGAGCACTGCACTGTCGGAGGGACAGTACTGAGGGAGCGCTGCACTGTTGGAGGGGCAGTACTGAGGAAATGCTGCACTGCCGGAAGTGCTGTCTTTCGGATGAGACGTAAAACTGAGGTCCCGTCTGGCCTCTCGGGTGGACATAAAAGATCCCATGGCACTATTTCAAAGATGAGCAGGGGAGTTATCCCCAGTGTCCTGGCCAATATTTATCGCTCAACCTACATGCCTTAAAAAGAAATCTGGTCATTATCACATTGCTGTTTGTGGGAGCTTGCTGTGCACAAATTGGCTGCCGCCTTTCTCACATTACAACAGTGACTACATTTCAAAAGTACTTCATTGGCTGTAAAGCGCTTTGGGACGTCTTGAGCTTGTGAAAGGCGCTATAGAAATGCAAGTCTTTCTTTTCTGTCAGCTATTACATGCATTTTATACGGAATATTTCTTGCTGTTTACACTTTGCATATGATATTAAAAGTGAGACAATGTTTATATTGCACTTAATTGCTTTCCAGCTCTTCACCTTTGCTTCACTGTCTGAGCGAAAATGCTTGCAGCGAGAGATGACATTGAGCAGAATTTTCTTTAACACAAGTCCCTCACAAGAGACTGTTAGCTCAAGTTGAAGCTCAAGGAATTGAAGGCAAATTATTGACCTGGTTTGGAAATTGGCTGAGCAGCAGGAGACAGAGAGTAGGGATAATGGGCAGGTACTCTAATTGGCAGGAGGTAGCTAGTGGTGTCCCGCAGGGATCTGTGTTGGGGCCTCAACTATTCACAGTATTTATTAACGACTTAGATGATACGATAGAGAGCCACATATCCAAGTGTGCCGATGACACAAAGATGGGTGGCATTGTAAGCAGTGTCGATGGAAGCATAAAATTACAAAGAGCTATTAATAGATTAGATGAATGGGCAAAACTGTGGCAAATGGATATCAATGTAGGTAAGTGTGAGGTCATTCATTTTGGACCTGAAAAGGATGTATCCGCGTACTTTCTAAATGGTGAAAAGCTATAAACAGTGAAGGTTCAAAGAGACTTAGGGGTCCACGTACATAAATCATTAAAATGTCACGGACAGATACAGAAAATAATCAAAAAGGCTAATGGAATGCTGGCCTTTATATCGAGAGGACTGGAATACAAGGGGGTAGAAGTTATGCTTCAGCTGTACAAAACCCTGGTTAGACCACACCTGGAGCACTGTGAGCAGTTCTGGGCACCACACCTTCGGAGGGATATATTGGCCTTGGAGGGAGTGCAGCGTAGGTTTACCAGAATGATACCCGGACTTCAAGGGTTAAGTTACGAGGAGAGATTACACAAACTAGGGTTGTTTTTCCTGGAATTTAGAAGGTTAAGGGGTGATTTGATCGAAGTTTTCAAGATATTAAGGGGAACAGATAGGGTAGATAGAGAGAAACTATTTCTGCTGGTTGGGGAGTCTAGGACTAGGGGACATAGTCTAAAAATTAGAGCCAGACCTTTCAGGAGTGAAATTAGGAAACACTTCTACACACAAAGGGTGGTAGAAGTTTGGAACTCTCTTCCGCAAACAGCAATTGATGCTGGATCAATTGTTAATTTTAAATCGGAGATTGATAGATTTTTGTTGACCAAAGGTATTAAGGGATAGGGGGCAAAGGCGGGTATATGGAGTTAGGTCGCAGATCAGCCAAGATCTCATTGAATGGTGCAACAGGCTCGAGGGGCCGAATGGCCTCCTCCTGTTCCTATGTTCCTAAGCGCCCGGGCAAAGCGAAGATAAAACATTCTCTTGATGGAGGTTGCTGTTAGTCTCTCTGACGTTGTGGAGATTTACACAGCAAAAGAGCTGGTTGTGAGGAACGTGTCCAATAGGGGCAAACGGTTCCTGGTTGTTCCACAGAGTAAGGCCTTACTTGAAAATGTCCCATAAATGATGGGTGGTGTTGTCTGAAGTGAATGCCGTTCACTTGGTAACTTCACTGCCCCAACATGATACTGAGCCACACAGGGCATGAAGGCCGCAGGTTTGATCCTCAGCTTGCTGGTCCCAGCTTGGGCGGCAGTCTTGGAACTACATTTGGGCCTCCGCACTCTTGGGATTCGTGAGGGAAAACGGAGCCAGGTTTCCTGCTCCTGACCACTGTCATGAATCTTACCATTCATGTAGAAATGACTCATGAGATAACACTGGGTGACCAGCTGGTGGCGCCGTCCAAGGAGTATAAATACGCGGGCGTGGGCCCAGCTTGCTCAGGATGTTTTTGTAACCAGGAACTAGTGATGTAACTAGAAACTCATGGTTGTGGAACAGTTGATTAAAGCCTTGTTTTATACTCAAACCAAGTGCTTAGTAGTTTTCTTACAGTTCTCAGTAGAAGATGGTGGTTGACGTATGTGTTGTACGTCCGGTGAGGAGGAGATCAGGATCAGGGTCGACTGTGATGTTCCCTTTATGGTTCAATAGCCTGCTGACTGACATGTGAAGAAGGGTGAGGCACCGGCCATGGAACTGTACCCCGGAATGAACTAGCAGCTTCAGCATAGGAGGAGGCAAAAGAAAACTTCAAAAGAAATGTGAAGCCAACAATGGGCGCGCTAATGCGACTTGACTTAAGATGCAAAATGCGTATCGATAACATTGCAGCAGCTGAAGAATTCGCTCCTCCAAGGCATCCTCAGTGCTCTCTAATTAATCTTATGAAGAAATAGGGGAACCTGGGAGTGTACAGAGTCCCCAGGAGCTAGCGGCAGTTTAAGGGTTAATACTGTTTTTGGTCAAGGAAATGAAAGCTGAGAAACTGGAGCCTGGTTAAAGAGATTCGAATTCCCGGCTGTAAAGTAACATGCATCCCAGAGCCATAAAATGTTGCAGATGTAACAAGAAGACTAGAAAACATTCTCGCTGCATTTTTACAGTTGAGTAAAACATTTTTAGGATTGTTTGTTTCCTGAAGGTTTTTTTTATTGAATTCAGTAAACTTTTAGATGTTTTCTTGGATTTAGGCTCATTACAGGTTTATATGGTAAAGAGAGAAAGACTTGGAGGGGCGGAAATTGGGTTGCTTTGAGCCTCTCGTTAGTGCCCTAAGAGGGCGCTAACGTGGCGTAAAGCAACTAGCGCCCGGGCGCGGCACCGCCCACGCCTCCCGCGAAATTCAGCGGGAGGTTCGCGCCGCTAATCGGTGACGTCATCGCAGCGCCCCGCTCCCGGCCCGGCCGCGATCTTCGGGAGCACCCCCTGACTTACCGCCGGATGCTATGTCCAATGGGGTCAGGGGGGCGTACCTGCGGCTGGGGAGGCGCTATTTGAAGGCGAGGTGCGGGGCGGCCAGTTTTGTTGCTGGCCGCCTGCCAGCACCTGCCTGCGCTCCCCCCGCCCCCGGCCTCCTGAATGCGCCCGCCCCCCCACCCCCCGCGGAGTGCCGGCTGCGCTTCAAGAGCCCGTCACATCTCTTGAGTGCTGGGCTCTTTTGCTGGCACTCCCGATCCCCGGGGGCCCAGCTGGGCCCCGGGTCGCGCTGCGCTGCGCAAGGCCGCTACCCTTTAAGAAGGGGAGGAAGACCTGCAATACCGCGGCACGTAGCACCGCGATATTGACTCGCGGCGCCCCAAGAGGGATGCGGGGCACTTCCAGTAGCGCCCCGCTTCCCTCTTGGGGCGCAACCACTCAATTTCCGGCTAAAAGTAGCGCCCCGGTGAAGTTAGTGCTACTCAATTTTTAGCCCCTGCATTTCTATAGCGCCTTTCACTACGACCGGACGTCCCAAAGCGCTTTACAGCCAAGTAAGTACTTTTTGAAGTGTAGCCACTGTTGTAATGTAGGAAATGCAGCAGCCAATTTATGCACAGCAAGCTCCCACAAACAGTAATGTGATAATGACCAGATAATCTGTTTCAGTGATGTTGATTGAGGGATAACTATTGGCCAGGACACCGGGGATAACTCCCCTGCTCTCCTTCGAAATAGTGCTATGGAATCTTTTACGTCCACCTGAGAGAGCAGACGTCGGTTTAATGTCTCGTCTGAATGACGGCACCTCTGACAGTGCAGCACTCCCTCAGCACTGCACTGGAGTGTCAGCCTAGATTTTTGTGCTCAAGTCTCTGCAGTGGGACTTGAACCCACAGCCTTCTGACTTAGAGGCGAGGGTGCTGCCCACTGAGCCACAATTGGTACTTTTAGATACATACGTTGGGGATGTTGCGTGTGTTTTATTCGGTACCGTGGATCAGTGATCGATGAGGCGGGGGGTGGGGATAGATTGAACAGGGAGAGTCGGAGCAGGTGCTCACTGGCTGTGGGCAAGGCTTGCATAGCGAGCAGTCTCTGGGAATGTTGGAGTGGTTGACGAGGAGCTGGAGATCTCCCTGGTTGCCCAATAGTTCCAGGATCCCAGCTGTTGCAGGACTGATGTTAATCTGGGAACATTGTGGGGGGAGGGGGTCTTTAATTTCTGGGCAAACCAACCTTCAGATAAAAATATTACGTCGTTGTCATGAATCTTATCATTCATGAATGACTCATGAAATAACACTGGGCGGCCAGCTGGTGGCGCCGTCCAAGGAGTATAAATACTCGGGCGTGAGCCCAGCTTGCCCAGGACGTTTTTGTAACCAGGAACTAGTGATGTAACTAGAATCTCATGGTTGTGAAACAGTTGATTAAAGCCTTGTTTTATACTCAACCAAGTGTAGGTGAGTTTTCTTACATCAGTCGTCACTTTTTCTGTGATCGAATGTTCCATGTACATTACATGAAAGGAAGCTTGTATATTTACAAAGGCCATTCACTAGCAGAGCTCTCGATTTGGATTCTGACTGCCGGGAGCTAAATTTGTAGTCTTAAATAATATTTACATTTTCTTTCCTGGAATATAGGTGGAGCATTCAGTCACAAAAAATGTGGTGTTTAGAACTGCAACTCTCCGTCACATGTACTGTTCCCTTTTTGGGGGACGTGTGGGATGGACTCCCAGTTGCAGTAATCACGGCGGCGGCGGCTGATTCAAACCGTTATAAAGGAGCTGGACAAATATCTGGGTAGGAAGGTTGTAAGTGCAAGTGCAGATTGTCAATCAAAGGCTGCAGGGATCTGGCAGCAAGGCCATTCGTTTGTGGTTTTCATGGAGAAATGGACTGACTCGGGGACTGCGATTCCCAAAACAGCAGTCAAAATCCTGGAGGGCCCGTGTAATAAAAATGGCATTTTTCTTATTCAGTCAATGTAAGCCGGTGGCCCTGATTAGCAGGGTTCCTGAGCTGGTGACACAATAGAAATGTTATGCCAAGGAAAGGAACCAGCCATGGCTGAATGTAGAATGGAAGGGTGGACGGGTATTCCAGGGTCTTGCTTCAGTGACCTTTTGTGCGAAAGGGCAAAAATCTGCAGAGCATTTCCTCAGAAGATTGGCATCTCCAAAACTCTTCCAAACTCCCCTGGAAGGCCCTCCCGACCTCTACCCTGGACAAACGCCAACTCATTCAGTCCTGCACCACCGCATCCTATCCCACGCTAGGTACTGCTGACCTATCGCCCCTGTCCTCACTAATCCTGCTGCCTTCCCTGCCATTGATTTCAAAATCCCTATATGGTCTTGCTCCACCTTAACTAATGCTACCTTCTCTGCCCCACGTGCCAGTTTCCACCTTCTGCTCCTCCAACTCTGCTTTTCTCCGAGTCCTCTCTCTCCTTGCAAACAATTAATGACACCGCTTTCAGTCATCACAGCCCTGCACTTTGCAATTCTCCTCCCAAACGCCTTCAGTCACCTTTCCAAGCCCCCCTCCTAACCTTCTGCTGTTCAATTCTCCCTGGGACATTTTGTATTGTTGAAGGCACCATGTAAGTGCACATTGTTGACGAGATTAATTGAGTTGTGGATAGAGTTGATGATTGAGTAGATTGCACATTGTCGGTGGAAGAAACTGGCTTGATGGACTGAATGGCCTCTACATGTTCCGTCTTCTTACCTGCACCCCTTAAACAGTTAGGGGTAGAAATTTGCCTTGCGCGGTAGAGCGAAACGTGTGGTATCGCACGGGCTGCCCGTAATACGTCCCTGGCTTCATTGGAACTGAAGGATTTTTTTTAAGGCTCTGATAATTCTATGCATTACTGACTTTTTTGAACGAGGTGATGTCCACCACAGCCAGAAACCGGTCCTGTTCTCACTTGAAGGAATTCAGCGAATCAACGTTCACCGCACGAGTCGGCAGCCTATTCCAGAGGTCCACTATTCTCTGGGAAAAGAACCACCTCCTGATATCTAACCTAGATCTAGCCTTGTACAACTTCAAATTGTGACCCCTGGTCCTCCCTAACCTGTTTAATTGAAACAAACTGTCAACTGGAACACAATCTAATCCCTTCATCATCTTATAAACCTCAATCAGATCATCCCATAGTCTACGCTTCTCTGAAGTGTAGAGTCCCAACTCTTTTAGCCTATCTTGGTAACTAAGATGCTTTATACTCTAAGGGTTGTTCTCCCTACAGCAGTGAAGGTTGAGAGGAGATTTGATAGAGGTGTTCAAAATCATGAGGGGTCTGGACAGAGTAGCGAGAGAGAAACTGTTCCCATTGGCGGAAGGGTCAAGAACCAGAGGACACAGATTTAAGGTGACTGGCAGAAGAACCAAAGGCGACATGAGGAAAAACTTTTTTACTCAGCGAGTGGTTGTGATCTGGAATGCACTGCCTGAGGGTGGTGGAGGCAGATTCAATCTTGGCTTTCAAAAGGGAATTGGAGAAGTACCTGAAGGAAAAACATTTGCAGGGCTACGGGGAAAGGGCGGGGGAGTGGGACTAGCTGAAGTGCTCTTGCAGAGAGCCGGCACGGGCTCGACGGGCTGAATGGCCTCGTTCTGTGCTGTAACCACTCTATGATTGTATACTGGGAATGAATCTAGTGGCCGTCCTCTGCACCCTTTCCAAAGCAATTCACAGTATGGGCAGCATGCGCAAGCTCATTCAAGGAGAGTGAGATCTTATGGAAAGTTACCGATGCTACATATTCTTTGGATGAATGTTTGAATTGGAACGTTTTTTATTTTCTTTGGGGAAAGGACACTATGTCCTATTAATAAAAAACAACTTAGCTGGACCTTCACATGACTATTTCGTCATTCCCTTGAGTGTTGAGTGCAATTTGCTGGAAATGGTATTTGTACTGAAGGGCACACCCCAAAAGAACTGAATTTCCCAGCTAATGTTTTAAAAGAATGACCTAATTAACAATGGCAACTGGGGTGTTCAACCAACTTTTGCCTATTGTATGTTTTACTCTGCAGTTCACAGTGGTGGGGACGAATGATCACTGAGTATGAGTTCAAAGAAGGGTTAGATAAGTTGTCCTTGAAATCATGGTGAAAGAAATAGTTCTGACCTGTGAATGGTCACCTCTCCTTCCTCTACCACTGCCTTTTCCCTATCTCTCCGTGAGGTGACTACCCTCTGAAACTCTTGCTCCAGAAACCTCGCTCCCTCCCTGATGTCTTGGATTGTCTCCGACTCCACCTCAAGTTCGGAGATCTTGAGCTCAAATAATCTCAGTTGGAGACACTTCCTGCCGATGGGTTTGTCCGAGTTAACATCTGTGACTCGACACTCCCACATCCCGCAGGATAAGCACATCTCTGTCCCTCCCTGAGCTGCCATTCTTACTATAAATTGTCAAGTTATACAGGGCTAGTTAAGTTTTATGTTACATTTAAGTTCAAACAAACTACTCTGCTCCTCCTGTCCCCCTCTGCCCTGAATTTCCACTCTAACCAAATTTCCGTTTTGGGAGTACTGTTTTCGCTCCGTGCCCACCTCACTCCATTAGCAGCTCTCTTTGTGCTGTGCTCTCCCCGCTCAAACTCATGGGGTGGCTGGCTGTTATGTGCCAATAAGATCCTCTTGGCATTGAGTTAGCCCTCGCCTCACACCAGCTATTGCAGGCGGTCACGTTTCTGCTATTCAGTAAGCAGCTTGGGCCTGGCACCTGGGTACGCGTGGCAGGAGGGCCTTGCGGGAGGGTCCGGATGTGTTGACTTCCCGAGAGCCACCACCAACATCCACGTCCATTCTAGCCATGCCCCTGCTACTGGCCACTGGCCTCACCTTGGCCACTGATTCCAATGGTATCCGTGGCGCCCCGCTGTAAGGTTCTCTCTAACGAATCCCCAAGCCTGCTGAAGCCAAAAGAAGTAACCTGTCAACTCCAGCATCACAGGTCTCCATGGCAGCAGCCTGAGGTGGCCCCTAGGGCCTCTGGCATGTGGGGCACCACTGCAGATATCTAGACTTGCCACGTGTGCCTGCAGTTGTTGTGACGCCATCTAGCCTGGTATTTCAGGGAGTGGACTTCTCCACCAAGCTGCCATCTGTACCACGGTGCCTGGCACGTGCGCCTGCAGTTGTTGTGAAGCCATCTAGCCTGGTACTTCAGGGAGTGGACTTCTCCACCAAGCTGCCATCTGTACCACGGTGCCTGGCATGTGCGCCTGCAGTTGTTGTGAAGCCATCTAGCCTGGTACTTCAGGGAGTGGACTTCTCCACCAAGCTGCCATCTGTACCACGCTGCCTGGCATGGCTCCCAGTGTCTGCACTGAGGCTTGGTCCTCAGAAAAGCACCTTTCGTTTTAAAGCCCACAAGACCCAGGCTCATCAGCCGATGTACAATGTATGCTGCCCCTCCAGACAGCAGGTTCCTCCTCCTCGTCCTTTGCTCACTTGTGCTGTGTGTCTCCCCTCCCCTCTAGCTGACTCTCTACATCCCTTGCGATAAATGTGTCTAAATTGGTACTTGGGAGGGAGGGAGTGAATGACACCAATTCAGACACATTTATCACAGGGGATGTAGAGAGTCAGCTAAATAAGAACATAAGAAATAGGAGCAGGAGTCGGCCATTCAGCCCCTCGAGCCTGCTTCGCCATTCAATAAGATCATGGCTGATCTGATCTTGGCCTCAACTCCACTTTCCCGCCCGATCCCCATAACCCTCGACTCCCCTGTAGCTCAAATATCTGTCTCTCTCCACCGTGAATATATTCAATGACTTAGCCTCCAAGAAAGAGAAACTGTTTCCATTGGCAGGAGGGTCGGTAACCAGAGGACACAGATTTAAGGTGATTGGCTAATGAACCAGAGGCGACATGAGGAAACATTGTTTTACACAGCGAGTTGTTGTGATCTGGACTGCACGGCCTGAAAGGGCGGTGGAAGCAGATCCAATAGTAACTTTCAAAAGAGAATTGGATAAATACTTGAAGGGGAAAAAAATTACAGGGCTACGGGGGAAAGAGCAGGGGTGTGGGATTAATTGGATAGCCCTACCAAAGAGCCGGCACAGGCACGATGGGTCGAATGGCCTCTTTCTGTGCTGCATCATTCTATAATTCGACGTGCTGGCTTGGCAGGATGCACTGGGCCCCGGCTCACGGTTGTCTGGTACATGTAGCGCAAGAGAAAAGAAAGACCAGTTATAACAGAGGCCCTAATGTGCCACCTTCACACACAGCTTTCAGAAGAAGGAGTGGCATGGCAAATGCTTTCAGTGTACGCTTTCTGTTGTAGTTAATGAATGAGAGACGAGGAAGAGAAGGAAGAGCTTCAGAAACTGGCACAGAACACTGAGACCCCCTCCTACTTTCCACCTCCAACACCCTCTATGACGTCCCTGCCGATGATGCGGTGAGCTTATTCCTCATAGAGGGGTGAGAGGCGTGAAGTTAGGGATTCCCCCTCCTGTAAGTGATCTCTCACACAGTTGTTACAGGCAGTCTTCTCCGGCAAGAAGAGTAGGAGATGCGAGAAGTCCCAGGGTTTGAGATGAGATGCAGTAAAACCCAGGTGTCAGGATGCAACCTATGGGGGGGGGGGGCCAATTCTCAGTTTGGGTGCGGGTGAAAAACTGGTGGTCGGGGTTCGGCTGCCAGTTATGTATCCCGCACAAATTTCCTTTCCATTGAATTCAGCGGAAATGCCCAAACTGAAAATGAGTGGGTGTGGTAACATGTTTGTGCAGCAGTCGGTGCTTTAGATGGGAGGGTTCCTTTTGGTTGAGAGCACGCAAAGATATCAGTGAGGGAACACTTTCAGGTGAACGCTGGGAGTGTGAAGGGCATTAATAGCACCATTTGTAAGTACTTTAAGACGGTGAGGGACAGGTAATTGTAAGTGCCAAACATGCTTTGCACGCTTCATTAGTGATACTCGATGGTGGGTCCTTGGAGCTTGGTACCTTGGCTGATCTGGTAAGGTCATTGAGCCTTCTCCTGCACCAGTTCCAAGTGCATGGTGTGGTTCAGCTGGCACTTACACCGGAGGCAATCGCTTCCCAATCTGCCTGGAATGACCCTCTCTGGGAGGTGGGGAAACTGTGGTGCGCAATCTCTGGGTCAATCCGTTTACAAATCATCAGACTGAATTCTAACCTTGAACGCACTTTCATACACTTTTGTAAAAAGAAATCCTAGCAGATCTCCTGTGGCGTTGTGCACAGTAAGCCAGATGATGCCCTGTTTTATAATGACAGGGTTATCATAGAATCATAGAATGGTTACAGCACAGTAGGAGGCCATTCGGCCCGTCAAGTCCATGCCGGCTCTCTGCAAGAGCACCTCAGCTAGTCCCACTCCCCCGCCCTTTCCCTGTAGCCCTGCAATTGTTCTCCTTCAGGTACTTATCCAATTCCCTTTTGAAAGCCACGATTGAGTCTGCCTCCACCACCCTCTCGGGCAGTGAATTCCAGATCCTAACCACTCGCTGCATAAAAAAGTTTTTCCTCATGTCACCTTTGGTTCTTCTGCCAATCACTTTAAATCTGTGTCCTCTGGTTCTTGACCCTTCTGCCAATGGGAACAGTTTCTCTCTATCTAGGCTGTCTAGACCCCCTCATGATTTTGAACACCTCTATCAAATCTCCTCTCAACCTTCTCTGCTCTAAGGAGAACAACCCCAGCTTCTCCAGTCTATCCACGTAACTGAAGTCCCTCATCCCTGGAACCATTCTTGTAAACCTTTTCTGCACCCTCTCTCAGGCCTTCTCATCCATCATACCATGTAACGTCCAATTTATGCTTCTCAGGTGGGGCTGGGTTTAAGTGGCCTGTGTTTAAGATCACAGCGCCTGTTTGGTTTCAGGCTGCGCTTACATAAAGCAATCAATGCCATTTGGTGAAGGAAGATTGCAGTTTGGAAGGTGCTGGTAAATTTCCAGTTGCTGGTCAGACAAAACCAGCCTGCAATGACTGGCTATCTTCCTCTATTTATATACTGTTAATGCTGTAAAGCATACCAAACGCTCTCCAAATTTTTATATTCAGAGATGAACTTGAAGCGGCTAAATTTTCAGAACTTTCCTTTTGGTGTGTCGGCGTTGAAATCCTTTGCGTTCTGTTGCCATCGGCTGCGCGTTTCCATACCGCTCTGTTTAAAGGTACGGGGAAGAGGGGCTCCGGTACAATATTATGACACGAGGCTGGTTGGGGTGGCATTTCCAATGTATTTACGCCCAGGGACCGCTTTAATCGGGGCGTAAAGCACATACCCAGCATAAAACTTTGAGAGGAAACTTGGGCGCAAGTGCGTCGCTCTCGTAATGACGCTATGCCCCGAATCTCCTCGCTCTTTTACGCCCGTCTATCATTCCCTGTGCCCGAACGCACCTCAGCTCATTATAATGGCTCCCGCCCCCGCTAAAAGTCATACACGCGAATTTCCTGCAATTACACTGGTTCAAATCGAGTGTAAAATTGAGCCCAGAATTTCAGGCGCAGCAGGAAACAGTCATTTTACTGGTGTTTTATTGTGATGATTTTTTTTTAATCTTCACTGAGACCTGCTCTGTACCTTCTGGCTTCTTTTGAAGGATTTTCCTGGCATCGGTATAAGCCACATTAAACATTGCAAAGCTTCCACGTTTGTAGGTTCTTTACATCGGGGTAGAGTTTCTGTTGTGGGTGCATCCGGCGATGTGGGCGCAAATTGTGCTCGAAATTGCGCCCGTTTTGAGAAGTTTTTTTTTCCCCCCCTCAAGTTTCCGCTCAAACTCATTTGCATATCGCCGAATGCAAAATCTGTCATGAACCAGCGCAACCAGGTGGCATTTTAGAACATAGTTTTTTGGAGACTACAAAATGCTGTGGTACAGAGGGATCTGGGGGTCCTCGTACATGAAACACAAAAAGTTAGTATGCAGGTACAGCAAGTAATTAGGAAGGCAAATGGAATGTTGGCCTTTATTGCAAAGGGGGATGGAGTATAAAAGTAGGGAAGTCTTACTACAACTGTACAGGGCGCTGGTGAGACCACACCTGGAGTACTGCGTACAGTTTTGGTCTCCTTATTTAAGGAAGGATATACTTGCATTGGAGGCAGTTCAGAGAAGGTTCACGAGATTGATTCCTGAGATGAAGGGGTGGTGTTATGAAGAAAGGTTGATCAGGTTTGGCCTATACTCATTGGAGTTTAGAAGAATGAGAGGTGATCTTATTGAAACATATAAGATTCTGAGGGGGCTTGACAGGGTGGATGCAGAGAGGATGTTTCCCCTCGTGGGGAAATCTAGAACGAGGGGCATAGTCTCAGAATAAGGGGTCACCCATTTAAAATGGAGATGAGGAGGAATTTCTTCTCTCAGAGGGTCGTGAATCTTTGGAATTCTCTTCCCCAGAGAGCTGTGGAGGCTGGGTCATTGAATATATTCAAGGCGGAGATAGACAGATTTTTGAGCTACAGGGGGGTCAAGGGTTATGGCGAGAGAGCGGGAAAGTGGAGTTGAGGCCAAGATCAGATCAGCCATGATCTTAGTGAATGGCGGAGCAGGCTCGAGGGGCCGAATGACCTACTCCTGCTCCTATTTCTCATGTTCTTATGGTCTTATTTAGCTTTGAAAGATATTCCTTGATATATTTAAGTGGTAACTTTGTGCAGTTTGATTAATTCAGCTGAAAATGGATTTATCACAAAAAATAAGCATTTTAATCAGCGTGTCAATCCACCATCTGTGAGGAACCCGATTTTAAATAACTGAAAATGACTTTTAAAAGAACTATACAGAACCATTTGCTGGTTAGGTTGGGGTACTGTAGTCAGCTTCTTAGTAAATTAAAAAAAAATTACATTCAATAGCTTTTAAAACGTGCCTATTAGTGTCCTAGCGCCTAAAAGAACCAGCTTAATTATTGAAGCCTCCTCGAAGGCCCACAAACGAACGCAATTAGCGGAAACTCCCAATGATGATTAATTCAATCGGGGGGCGTGGCCAGTTTTATGGGCGGGGCCGGCTTCGGGCGCGATGTTTTTTAAACTGCCGCGAAAGTGCGGAAACTCGATTTGCGCTGAACGGAATTTGCGCTTAGAATTCTGCGACCTTTTGCGCGGGTTGCGCCGACTTTGGGCGAATTGCGGCGGGAAAAAAAACCCCAGCGCAGCCGAGCGGAAACTCCAGGCCGCTGTCCCTGATGTGCACGAATGATGGCTTGAAGCTTTAATTTTCATACTTAAGGAAGGACTATATGTTGGCTCTTTTCTGGCTGTTTACGCTGATGTTTACGTTCTGGCGTATGTTAATGAAACTGGCAGGAAATCTGGGCGCAAATAGACATTGGCAAAATGGGCGCGCAAATGAGTACAACTTGCCAATTACAACCCAACAGGAAGTTCCACCTGGTTAGCTCATGGGCCTGGAGTCTCTCATTTATCTGCACAGGGAAGCTTTACAGTGTAAATGTTTGGCTGCTTGCCTTCCTGCCTGGCAGATGCCTGTTGTGATGGAGAATGCATTACTATGGTACACACGGCTAAAGGTGCCCCTTAACAGTTGCCTTGTTTAGGTTCAGCCTGGCACAGTGCCCGGCCTGTGCATGCGGCAAATATGTCGAGTGCTAGCTCACGTTAATTACACTCACTGAACTGAGTTTCCAAGGAACCAACTACCATTCAATTTGGACGTCTGGGTCGGTGGAAAAGTTCTTTTTAGTCTCGTACGTGTGCGGGATTAAGCTCTTCAATCAAAAGAGGAAGAATTTGAGGCTTAATTGTAGCAGAAAAAGCACCGTAAGATGCCAAAAGTGATTCCAGACGGCTGCTAAAGATCAACGTGCCTTTGTGTAGGTGGGTAAGCTAGACAACGGCTGCAGTGCTTTCAATAGGTAGTGACTGGACACTGGGTTTTGTGCAGGAGCCAGCAGTGGCCTTCGGCTGCAGAACTGTTTCCTTCACAGACTTTCAGTGCCCTGAACTTTTTGCGTTTGTCTTACAACTTGTGGCTAAAGCAGAGGTGGATGGCGAACAACTTTAAATAATAAACCCAGGCCTCCAATTCCTCACAAGTAATTAACCCCGTCACCATCTCGGCTCATTTGTGCTGAAGCTATCGTTACTGCTGCATGTATGTGAACGTTGGTTTTATTTGAACTTACGTTTTATAATGTTGACCTTCTTGTGTTCTTTACCGTGTTAGCATGCTCTCAAAAGCCTTAAAATGCAGGGTTCCCGCTGAATATGTATGTTCAAAGTATAATTCCTGGAGCTTTCAATGCTGGAATGGTTGGCAGTTGAGTGACTTGGCTCCCTTGGGATACTATTTTCGGACTATCAGAGGGGCACGTCAATGCTATTTTCGAGGCACGGTCATGTTCTCCAAAAATGAGACTGAACTGGGCAAAATGGGACTGTTGCCAAGCCTGTAACATATGAGTGAGGTGTGAGAAAATGACCCACGTGGTTAACTGTGAAAAATGAAGCTGTACACAAGACCAAAGGTGACTGAAATGTAGATGAAGAAAAGGCTGTAAGATTCTAAGCTGTCTGGGGTGTGGGGCTGGGGCCAATACATCGCAAAGTGTGTGTCATGATTATTCAAATGGGTGCTTTAAGTATATTAAAGTGGATGCGTGCAGTGTCGGCCATGGCTCAGTGGGCAGCACTCTTGTCTCTCAGTCAGAAGGTCGTGGGTTCATAGTCCCACTCCAGAGACTTGAGCACAAAAATCTAGGCTGACACTCCAGTGCAGTGCTGAGGGAGTGCTGCACTGTCAGAGGTGCCGTCTTTCAGATGAGACGTTAAACCGAGGCCCCGTCTGCTCTCTTAGGTGGATGTGAAAGATCCCATGGCACTATTTGAAGAAGAGCAGGGGAGTTCTCCCCGGTGTCCTGGGGCCAATATTTATCCCTCAACCAACATCACTAAAAACAGATTATCCGGTCATTATCACATTGCTGTTTGTGGGATCTTGCTGTGTGCAAATTGGCTGCCGTATTTCCTACATTATAACGGTGACTACATTTCAAAAGCACTTTGTGGACGTCCTGAGGTGGTGAAAGGTGCTGCAGAAATGCAAGCCTTTCTTTCTGGATACAGCGCAATGTAGATTCAGTAGCACGAGGAGGTTACAGTTCTGGTCTGGCATGCTCAAAGCGATTTAAACTCTCTCGATTTCCAGCTGGACAATCTCCTGGACATGCGACCAGACTCCAGACTTAATACAATAAAACCGATTCTGAAAATTGGGAGGTAGAAATGTAATGAGGGAAGAACGAGAAAGGAATAAAAGAAAATGGAGGACACAAACATGAGGAAAAGGAAGAGTTTGTGCATATATTTTCTAAAGTCTCTGCTACTTGCTCAGCTACCAGGAATTAAGGGGTATGTGGCCACACTGGTTGGAGGCCAGAAAAAAAGGGTTGGGGGTAAAAAGAAGTTTCTTGGACTGGAAAAATGTGGTGAGTGGTGTTCCACATGGGTCTCTATTGGAGCTCCTTTTATTTACCAGATACATAAATGGTCTAGACTTGGGAACCAAGGAAACAATATTGGAATTTGCTGATGAAACCAAATTGCTGTGGTCTGGCAAATTGTGACGGGGATTGCGAAAGACTGCAGTAGGACATGGGTAGATGAGCAGGGTGGGCAGATAGGGGGCAGCTGCAGTTCAATGGAGAAAAATGCGCAGTCATACATTTTGCAAGTAAGAATAGGGAAAGGAACTATGCCTCAGATGGTAGGATTCTAAATGGAGTAGAGGAGCAGGTACGCAGATCTCTAAAGGTGGCAACACAAGTGGACATGGCCACAAAAAGGACAAGCAGAATTCTTGGTTTTGGATCTAGAGAATACAAAAGCAAGATTTTAGTCAGGCCGCAGTTGGAGTATTGTGCATAGTTTTGGGTACCCCATTATAGGAATGATAGAAAATCAGTGAAAAAGATTCAGGATAGGTTTACTAGGGATGAAGGGATGCAGTTATGAAGAGAGACTTGAGAAGTTGGGGCATTTTTCCTCTATTGCTAAGGAAGTTAAGGGGAGACCTGATGAGAGCGCGTCAAAATCATTAAGGGTTACCATAAGGTAAATAGAGTCATACTGGCACAGAAGGAGGCCGTTCAGCCCATCGAGTCTGTGCCGGCTCTCTGTAGAGCAATCCAGTCAGTCCCATTCCCCCGCTCTATCCCCGTGGCCCTGCAAGTTTATTTCCCTCAAGTGCCTATCCAGTCTCCCCTTGAAAACATTGAGTGTCTCCGCTTCCACCAGTTCCGTCGGCAGCGAGTTCCAGGTCCTCACCACTCGCTGCGTAAAAGTTTTTCCTTACATCCCCTCTGTATCTCTTGCCCAAAACCTTAAATCTGTGTCCCCTAGTCCTTGTACCATCAACTAGTGGAAACAGCCTTTCCCCATCTAGCCTATCCAAACCCATCATAATCTTGTACACCTCTATCAAATCACCCCTCAATCTCCTTTGCTCTAATGAAAACTAATCCAGCTTCTCCAACCTGTCCTTGTAGCTAAGATCCTCCATCCCCGGAACCATTCTGGTAAATCTCCTCTGCACCCTCTCAAGGGCCTTCACATCCTTCCTAAAGTGTGGTGACCAGAACTGGACGCAATACTCCAGTTGTGCCCTAATCAGTGCTTTATAAAGGTTCAGCATAACTTCTCTACTTTTGTACTCAATACCTCGATTTATGAAGCCCAAGATCCCATAGTGGTAGACCACGCTCAATCAGCTCCGATGGACGGGTCACATTGTCCGCATGCCCGATACGAGACTCCCAAAACAAGCGCTCTACTCGGAGCTCCGGCACGGCAAGAGAGCCCCAGGTGGGCAGAGGAAACACTTCAAGGACACCCTCAAAGCCTCCTTGAAAAAGTGTAACATCCCCACCGACACCTGGGAATCCCTGGCCCAAGACCATACAAAGTGGAGGAGAAGCATCCGGGAAGGCGCCGAACACCTCGATTCTCTTTGCCGGGAGCAAGCGGAAGCCAAGCGCAGGCAGCACAAGGAGCGCACGTCAACCCAAGCACCCCACCCACCCGCCCCTTCAACCACCGTCTGCCCCACCTGTGACAGAGACTGTAGGTCCCGCATTGGACTCATCAGTCACCTGAGAACTCATTTTTAATGTGGAAGCAAGTCATCCTCGGTTCCGAGGGACTGCCTAAGAAGAAGAAGAAGAGTGGTCGATTGTTTTCACTGGTCAGCGGGATGGTAACAAGAGGTCACAGATTTAAGATAATCTTAAAGAGACTGAAAGAGGAGGTTAGAAAAGACTCCTTTATGATGGGGTGATTGGACGGTGGAGCTCTCTTGCCCCAAACCATCACTGCAGGAGAGTGGGATTAGACAAGGCGGCTTGTGGAGAAAAAACCCACCGGCACAGACTTGATGGGCCGAATGGCCTGTTTGAGTACTGGAATATTGTATATGATTCCAATGTGTAGGAGGGTTCACAGCCCACAAATCCAGCTCGCAGCTGCATTTATAGCTTTGTCACCTGTGGATTGATACTGAACAAGAACTGGGGCTTAGCACATGCCCAGTAAAAAGTAAGACTTGCATTTACACAGCCACTGGATGTCCCAAAGCACTTTTTAAAGTAGGAAATTTGGAGTAAATGGAGTAGAGGAGCAGCTACGCAGATCTCTAAGCTGCAGCTGCCCCCTATCTGTCCACAGCAGCCAATTTGCACACAGCAAGCTCCCACAAACAGCAATGTGATAATGACCAGATAATCTGTTTTTTAGTGATGTTGGTTGAGGATAAATATTGGCCCCAGGGAGAACTCCCCTGCTCTTCTTTGAAATAGTGCCGCAGGATATTTTACGTCCACCTGAGAGAGCAGACAGGGCCTCGGTTTAACATCTCATCCGAAAGACGGCACCTCCGACAGTGCAGCTCTCCCTCAGTACTGCCCCTCCGACAGTGCAGCTCTCCCTCAGTACTGCCCCTCCGACAGTGGGGCGCTCCCTCAGTACTGCCCCTCCGACAGTGGGGCGCTCCCTCAGTACTGCCCCTCCGACAGTGGGGCGCTCCCTCAGTACTGCCCCTCCGACACTGGGGCGCTCCCTCAGTACTGCCCCTCCGACACTGGGGCGCTCCCTCAGTACTGCCCCTCCGACAGTGGGGCGCTCCCTCAGTACTGCCCCTCCGACACTGGGGCGCTCCCTCAGTACTGCCCCTCCGACACTGGGGCGCTCCCTCAGTACCGCCCCTCCGACAGTGCGGCACTCCCTCAGTACCGCCCCTCCGACAGTGCGGCGCTCCCTCAGTACCGCCCCTCCGACAGTGCGGCGCTCCCTCAGTACTGCCCCTCCGACAGTGCGGCGCTCCCTCAGTACTGCCCCTCCGACAGTGCGGCGCTCCCTCAGTACTGCCCCTCCGACAGTGCGGCGCTCCCTCAGTACTGCCCCTCCGACAGTGCGGCGCTCCCTCAGTACTGCCCCTCCGACAGTGCGGCGCTCCCTCAGTACTGCCCCTCCGACAGTGCGGCGCTCCCTCAGTACTGCCCTTCCGACAATGCAGCACTTCCTCAGCACTGCACTGGAGTGTCAGCCTAGATTATGTGCTCAAGTCTCTGGAGTGGGATTTGAACCCACAACCTTCTGACTCAGAAGGCGAGAATGCTACCCACTGAGTCACGGTGATACTCAGTGAGGAAGACCCATTGGTTTTTAAAGTTGTGTTTAAATCAAAATTTCACAGCAGAAGACACTAAAGACCTGAATAGTTGCAGAATGTCTTTATATTTTTTTTTCAGGGTGGGTGGGTTGTTTAGTTTATATAATGGATAGCGATGTGGGACTTTGTCTGCAGGAGGAATCTGTTTGGAGCCAACTGCATCACATGTCATCACATGCACCACTTATAGTTTTTGTTTTCATATTTGAGCTGTTTGAGTGTGGTTTGTGAGTCTCGTCAAGACTAATTTCTCCGAGCGTTGGATCTATAACGTACGGGAAGAAAGACACTCTTGTGTTTCCTTCTCCAACTTCAGTCCCGGTACAGTTGCCTTGTGGTCATAGCAACCCAGAGGTCATGAGGTCAAATCCCACCATGGCCGGCTGTGGAATCGGATTTGCTAAATCTGGTCATTTGAGGGCTGGCACCATAATAAAAAAATTACCATGGAAGCTTCCGGATTGTCATAAAAACCTAACTGGTTCACTAATGTCCTTCAGGGAGGAGAACCTGCCACCCCTACCCAGTCTGGGCCTACATGTGACTCCAGTCCCACCTTATTTTGTTGACTGTTCATGCCCTTGGGGCAACTCGGGATGGGCAATAAATACTGGCCTTGCCCGTGTCGCCCTCAGCCCAAGATCCAATAAATGTATTTTTTTTATTATTGATTTTGGTGAACTTTGTGCTCGTTAGAATGACGGGGTGGGCGGCGGTGATCAGCACTGGGGATGGAATATCCTACTCCCAGCATTGGCATCAAGCACTTCTAGTTCAGGTATAACATAAGTTAAAGGCACACTGTCTCTAACCTGCTCCAATCGTACGGCCCTGCTCCCTGTTCAAGCAGTGTGTGACCGTTCCATTTTCCACAGGAAGCAGCCTCTGAGTGAGGCACTCGTTTTCGGCTGATTTACAGGCCATTTCGTGCTGTGGACTCGTGCCCGCTGATAGATGGAGACTGCCCACATTCATGTATCTTGGGACCCTTGCAGCCAACAGAGTGTGGTGACCTTTACCCCATCAGTTTGGATTGGATTCAAACCCAGGTCCCAGAGGTGAAAGGGTCGTGACCTAACCCACTGCCCTCAACCTTTTCCAACATTCTCTTCATTTTTGGTCTTGACCAGTGACTCTTGTCCAAGTCTATTAATTTAGGGAACAGAATGCGGTGCAGAGAGGAACCTTCAAAAGGGGGAAATATAGAAAACAATTCGACATGTGCCCTTTTCCCATTCTGCAAATAATGTGGCAGAAACAAAAATAAGCCTGTATCTATGGGCAACACAAGAGATTTTCAACAATACTTTATGAAATAAAATTGATTTAAAAAAAAAAAAAGCATTTGGTGTTGTAAAGTTACAAAGCCTTCATGTGTCGTCTCTTAACTTTGCTTTGTCAGCTGTGGCTCAGTGGGCAGCACACTCGCCTCTGAGTCGGAAGGTCGTGGGTTCAAGTCCCACTCCAGAGACTTGAGCACAAAAATCTAGGCTGGCACTCCAGTGCAGTGCTGAGGGAGTGCCGCACTGTCAGAGGTGCCGTCTTTTGGATGAGACGTTAAACCGAGGCCCTGTCTGCTCTCCGGTGGATGTAAAAAGGTCCCACGGCATTAGTTCGAAGAAGAGCAGGGGGGGGGGTTATCCCCGGTGTCCTGGTCAATATTTATCCCTCAACCAACATCACTACAACAGATTATCTGGTCATTATAATATTGCTGCTTGTGGGAGCTTGTTGTGTGGAAATTGGCTGCTGCGTTTCCTACATTACAACAGTGACTCCACTTCAAAAAGTACCTCATTGGCTGAAATGTGCTTTGGGACGTGGAAGGCGCTATATAAATACAAATCTTTTTCTATTTCTTCTTTCCCTTCCTCAGTCTTCCCTCCTTCCTCCAATCTACAAGCTTTGAAACCCAAGCGCGGTGTCGCCCAATTACTGCTGCTCGATTTACCTCATCGTCTCCTCTGCTCTTTTCAAGCTTGGTGCCATGCAGCACTATGGGCCTTCACTTAGGTTCCCCAATTAAAAAATGTAAATAAGATGCATAAATTAGAAAGGGGGGAGGAGTTAATGATTTGCACTAGATGTCTTTGGCTGGTTCTTTGTGGAATAAAGGACAGAGGGTATCGACCGAATGGATGTCAGTTCCGATCAAAATAAACTGGAGGATGTCAGATGACAAAT
The DNA here is from genome assembly GCF_052327205.1 of Somniosus microcephalus. NCBI lineage: Eukaryota > Metazoa > Chordata > Chondrichthyes > Squaliformes > Somniosidae > Somniosus > Somniosus microcephalus. The sequence continues at coordinate 28,101,794 of NC_141019.1, read as the reverse complement.
CATGAAAGAAAGACCATTAATATTTCCCCTTTCCGATTCAGCGTCTGCCTTGGATTCCCCCAGTCCCTGAATATAATGGTCAAATATAACCATTGAAATGAAAAGCACTCTGTTCCACGAGCTGACTGCAGTATTTGTACGCACGCTTGGAGCAGTTTTGCGAAACCAGTCATTTGTAACCTCAGACTATTTTAGGACAACTGGGAGCTATTTGTTGGAACGACACGCAAGATTTGTACAGCGAGCAGCTTTGAAGCGGAGCCCAGGTAGACCAAGAGGAAAACTGAAAAGAATCCTGGCTCTATAAATGCAGAATGATTCAATGACGTTATGCAATGTTCTGCTAAAAATATTTCAGATCTATAAACACACATCCCTGGATTCACTCGGTGTGCTGGCAGCTGTTGCTTCTGACAGGCGCTTGTGCAAACTGTGTGTTATTTATTAACTCTTGACACACTACAGAACCCTGTCAGAATTGAATCACTTGACTGCAACCCAGGAACTCCCAAGTTTTTCCCATTTCTCTCGAGTCGCTGGGATGGTGTTTTCCTCCTCTCGTTTATAGTCAATGAGAAAAGGAATCTGTCAATGGTGGTTGTCTTTTTCTCCCCTCTGGTTTCCTGTACCACTCATCATTGCTGTCTGGAGTTTGACCTGCTCCCAGGCCTCCACCAATGCTGGTCTTAATCTAGCTGCAAAGAGGTGCCCAAGAGTGGCCGAGGTTGTCCCCAGCTGATTTTTCCCTCCATTCAGTGGTATGACTGAGATAAGGAGCTCATTCATTAGTCTATTATGTGGTGCCTTATCGAAGGCCTTTTGAAAATCTAGATACATTACATCTACTACATTACCCTTGTCTACTCTCTATTACCTCTTCAAAAAATTCAATTGGGTTGGTTAAGCAAGACTTTCCCTTTTGAAATCCATGCTAACTATTTATTATTATATTTTTGGTTTCTAGATGTTCTTCCATTTTCTCCTTTAGTAGGGATTCCATTATTTTTCCTACCACCGATATTAAGCTGACTGGTCTATAGTTCCCTGGACATGTTCTATCTCTCTTAAATATAGGTATTGTGTTAGCTATCCGCCAGTCCTCTAGCACTACACCTTTTTCTAATGAATTACTAATTATGTGTAGTAATGCCGCTGCTATCTTTTCCCTGGATTCTTTTAAAATACGCGTATGTAGGTAATCCATCTGGACATGGGGTTTTATCCTCTTTGAGCTTCATTAGTTTAGTTAATATATTTCTGCATTTTATTTTAAATGTAGTTATCTCATTACTAATCTCATCATCTGCTGCCATCTCCACCTGTTCTAGCTCCCTGGTAAATACTAAAGCAAAGTGATGATTTAATATCTCTGCCATCTCTCTATCATTGCCTGTGGTATTATCCTGTCCATCCCTTAGTGGCCCTATTCCCATCCTGACCTTTTTTTATTTACGTGCCTATAAAATATTTTACTATTTTGTTTTATGTTCCTTGATAATTGAGGTTCATAGTTCCTCTTTGCCTTCCTAATTATGTTTTTGACTTCTCTCCTAATCCCTTTGTATTCTCTCATGTCATGCTCTCCCTTGCTGCCCATGTACTTAATGTATGCCTCTTTCCTTACCCTCAATTTTTCCCTTATGGCTTTATTCATCCATGGTGTCTCATTAGTGTTTAGCTTGTTTTTGTTTTCTAGTAGAATATATTTTTCCTGGACTCAGTTGAACACTGTACTGGGAAGGTGCAAAAGTCACTTTGATCTTTCTCATCTTTCTTCAATGACGGCAAAGTCCCAAGGCAAGTTGAGTCTGTGGTGTGTAAGACATGTGTCCAAACAGTTCTCCACGGGCTCAGAAACCCATGGCATGCAATGGAAGAGCTTCTTCTGGCCCATGTGTGAGATCCAGGACTAAGCTGTGAGGTGGAATGATGGCTAAAAGGGCAAACAATTGCTATTATCAGTCCCTATAAATGTACATGGACTCCATTATCGGCCCCTACAGATGTACATGGACCCCATTATCGGCCCCTATAGATGTATGTGGACTCCATTAACAGCCCCTATAGATGTACATGGACCACATTATCGGCCCCTATAGATGTACATGGACTCCATTATCAGTCCCTATTGAGGTACATGGACTCCATTATCAGTCCCCATAGAGGTACATGGACCACATTATCAGTCCCTATAGATGTACATGGACTCCATTATCGGCCCCTACAGATGTACATGGACCCCATTATCGGCCCCTATAGATGTACATGGACTCCATTATCAGTCCCTATAGATGTACATGGACCACATTATCAGTCCCTATTGAGGTACATGGACCACATTATCAGTCCCTATAGATGTACATGGACCACATTATCGGCCCCTATAGATGTACATGGACCACATTATCAGTCCCTATAGATGTACATGGACCACATTATCAGTCCCTATAGATGTACATGGACCACATTATCAGTCCCTATAGATGTACATGGACCACATTATCGGCCCCTATAGATGTACATGGACCACATTATCAGTCCCTATGGATGTACATGGACTCCATTATCAGTCCCTATTGAGGTACATGGACCACATTATCAGTCCCTATAGATGTACATGGACCACATTATCAGTCCCTATAGATGTACATGGACCACATTATCAGTCCCTATAGATGTACATGGACCACATTATCAGTCCCTATAGATGTACATGGACCACATTATCAGTCCCTATAGATGTACATGGACCACATTATCAGTCCCTATAGATGTACATGGACCACATTATCAGCCCCTATAGATGTACATGGACTGTATTATCGGCCCCTATAGATGTACATGGACCACATTATCAGTCCCTATAGATGTACATGGACTCTATTATCGGCCCCTATAGATGTACATGGACCACATTATCGGCCCCTATAGATGTACATGGACCACATTATCAGTCCCTATAGATGTACATGGACCACATTATCAGTCCCTATAGATGTACATGGACCACATTATCAGTCCCTATAGATGTACATGGACCACATTATCAGTCCCTATAGATGTACATGGACCACATTATCAGCCCCTATAGATGTACATGGACTGTATTATCGGCCCCTATAGATGTACATGGACCACATTATCGGCCCCTATAGATGTACATGGACCACATTATCAGTCCCTATAGATGTACATGGACCACATTATCGGCCCCTATAGATGTACATGGACCACATTATCGGCCCCTATAGATGTACATGGACCACATTATCAGTCCCTATAGATGTACATGGACCACATTATCGGCCCCTATAGATGTACATGGACCACATTATCGGCCCCTATAGATGTACGTGCACCACATTATCAGTCCCTATAGATGTACATGGACTCTATTATCGGCCCCTATAGCATTGCAGACTGAAACTCACAGACCAATGGAAGCCCCATTATCCTTGTGCTTGGCCATCTCATTATCGTGAAGGAGATTTAATTTAACAATTAAGGTAAAGATTTGATTACAGTACAGGACCTGTATCCTGCTGATATGAATATTGAATTATTCGTTCAACCCAGCAAAAAAAAAAAATTATTCCTGAGGACATGAATCGATTAGCATCTTATTCTTGGTCTGCTTTCTGTTATTGTTGTAGAGCAGATTTGAGGGCATTGGGAAGGTGCAGGATCGGTGCATTGCTTTTGGCTTCACTGAGTGCCAGGGTAATAGTTGTGTGGACAGAAGTATTTTTTTGGCAGTGCACAGGAGCTGAAGCAGAGAGGCCAAGCCTCCCGCAGTACTCCAGAGCTTCAGCAGCCCAGCAGCCTCACAAACGCACTTTGTGCTGCTCCACAGAAAGAGCCTCAGTGTTTCACTTTTTTGGTTGGGGGTGGGGGGGGGAAGGGAAGAGGGGGAAAAAAAAAGCGACCGGCCCTGCAGATTGTAAAATGTCGACTCTCGAGAAAGCCAGAGGAACCAAAGTTGTGCTGCAGGTAACTCCGTGCTGTTTCTTTGTGGGGTGGGGGTGTGTTGGTGTCCAAAAAAATAAAGCTGGGGCTCTGCTGCTGGTCGTTTATGTCAGCAGACAGCGGGATTCTTGATGCTTCTGTGCCTTGTAAATGTGGCCCGCTGCAAAAGTTGGAGAGCTTGAACTCTCGATTCAGCAGGTATAGAGTGAAGTGAGGTGAGGCACGCTCGGTTAGTCCTCTTGTGCGAGCTGTAAAATGACTTTAGTGTTCTGCAGAACAGCTGATCGGCGACGGCTGTAACTTGCCATTTCCAACAGTCAGAAAATGAACGCGTCCCGTTAACAGCAGTGCTTTGTAGGATGTCTCGCAGTTCTTCCTGCTCCAGGAGCGCTCTTCTTTTGAAACTGACTTCCATGCTGGTTTCAGAAACGCGAACTCGAGCCGTGCTTGAGCTGCTGTCAGCCTCTTGTCGGATTGCTGCTCTGGTCGATTGGAAATGTCGGTGTTTGTAAAGGGTGACGGTAGCTTGAAGTTCGGCGAGTGATTAATTATTAAACGGCAGGAGGGGGGCTTAGTGTTCATTGATGTTTCCAATTGCCAAGAGCATGTGCAAACATCCAGGAGTTTGTACATTGAAGTGCGCTGGTCCACAGGAGCTGATGGAAAGCTCCTAATAAGGCACGGGGTTCTGGGTGGATTTTACTGTTGACTCGAGAGTCACCAGCCAAAACATCAAACTCGAGGTTGACCTGATAGAACGAGCGCCCTTGACCAGAAACAAGTGTCAGTTTGTGCAGGTGAAAAAGGTTTACTGGCAAGGGGGCGGAGGAGGTTTGTTTTTTTGGGAGGGTGGCTCCACGTCTGAAAGTCCACTCCGTTGCGAGAGCATCTGTGCGATCCTGACTTGTGAAACTCGCCACTCTCTGCTCCTGAGGGTGCCAAGGTGCTGGCATGTGGTTCTCATGTGGCACTGACCACCCTCTGGTACCTCGCCCAACGGGGGTCATTCTTCGTATGTCAGTCTACACTGGGATGGTTGACCAGCAGTCAGTCCTTGCTCCAGACCCACACAGATGGACTCCCAGGTAGCGATTAGGAGCAGGACCCCTGGATACAAGAAACAAAATTGTCCCCATCATTTCTACCCTGGGGATACTAAGACGAATTGTAGCATCCCTTCATCTGCTCTGGCTCAGATTGCGAATCGAGACTGGGACCCTTTTAGTCTTCTACGGTCCAGTTCTGTACTTGGCACCCCACATACCGACTGAGCTACTTTTAGGAGTTTGAAGTCCACCCATGTACTGGAGGCTCTCCTGTGGGATTGCTGACGGTGAGCTGAGGGACGCACTGATTTGAAATGGTAAATGGGGAAATCTCGGCGATGACCAACCCCTGAGAAAGGTCACTGACAGAACCGGCCGATTTCCCCCAGTGAACAGCACTCTCTGTGTCGCACTTATGTGATCAGTTGAAGGGACAGTAGCACCTGGTTCTGCAAACAGGCTGGGTCTCTTTTCACTTGAAAAGAGAAGGCTGAGGGGTGACCTAATAGAGGTCTTTAAAGTTATGAAAGGTTTTGATAGAGTGGATACAGAGAGAATATTTCCACTTGTGGGGAAGAGCATAACTAGAGGCCATCAATATAAGATAGTCACCAAGAAACCCAATAGGGAATTCAGGAGAAACTTCTTTACCCAGAGAGTGGTGAGAATGTGGAACTCGCTACCACAGGGAGTGGTTGAGGTGAATAGTATCGATGCATTTAAGGGGAGGCTAGACAAGCATATGAGGGAGAAGGGGATAGAGGGTTATGTTGATAGAGTTAGATGAGGAAAGACGGGAGGAAGCTCGAGTGGAGCATAAACGCCGGCATGGACTGGTTGGGCCGAATGGCCTGTTTCTGTACTGTATATCCTATGTAAATTCATGACTGTCACGGGGTTTTTGTTGTGGAATGACGCTGTTATCGTGGATTGGTTATAAATGGGACTCTCACTCCTAATGGTGAGGTCCCCTTTAAAACACAACAGTGCCTTCATTATGTCACGCCTGAGATGGAAACTGTTACTGTAGCCTTGAGATCTCTATTATACAAAGTGGGTATTTTTTTTCCAGAAATTCCCTCTGATTTATTGCCGCAGGGCACCTTTGTAAAGAATGGGTGGATTTTTAGTACATAAAATACATTAGTCATAAATGCATGATAGATTGCCAAAAATCGTGTAATAGGCGCTATTGAAATTTAAGCTCAGATGATTCCTTCTTCTTTCACAAAAAAGAAAACAATCTCATTAACCCCTTCCTCAGCACAGGTTTCTGTTGAGTGCACAGGTGCTCCCTTGATGGCTCAGTGGGTAAATGTGTCAGCCGTGGCTCGGAGGGCAGCACCCTTGCCTCTGAGTCAGAAGGTTGTGGGTTCAAGTCCCACTCCAGAGACTTGAGCAAAAATCTTAGGCTGACACTCCAGTGCAGTGCTGAGGGGGTGCTGCACTGTTGGAGGTGCCGTCTTTCAGATGAATTATAGACCGGTAAGCCTGACATCGGTAGTGGGGAAAATGCTAGAGTCCATTATAAAAGATGTAATAGCAGAGCACTTGGAAAGCAGTGACAGGATCGGACAAAGTCAACATGGATTTACAAAAGGTAAATCATGCTTGACGAATCTACTGGAATTTTTTGAGGATGTAACTGGTAAAATAGACAAGGGAGAACCAGTGGATGTGGTGTATTTGGACTTTCAGAAGGCTTTCGATAAGGTCCCACATAAGAGATTAGCGTGCAAAATTAAGGCAAATGGGATTGGGGGCAAGGTATTGACTTGGATAGAGAACTGGTTGGTGGACAGAAAGCAAAGAGTTGGAATAAACGGGTCGTTTTCCGAGTGGCAGGCAGTGACTAGTGTAAAGTCTGTAGGTATTATGGCGAATTAATGCACAGACTACAAGAGTAACTTTAACAGGACTTTACTATTCGAAGGTCAGGGCGAATCTGCCCAATAAATCCTGACACAGCACTTATATACCGGTGTGGTCACCGTCGGTATTACAGTATACAGCAGCCAAGATAAAGTAGTGCCACACCTAAAATAGTTCTCTTAAAGGTGGACGGTTACATACAATAGTTCTCTTAAAGGTAGAACAGTTACATACACTACAATCCTCCCTTTTTAGCTTACAACATACTTATTCCCCATTAACATAACATCATAACATATATACAACTTATGCAAAACAGTTCACAGATTCAGTCTCTCTGGAGGCTTCCTGACTCTGTCCGGATAACGCCTCGGTGGTGTAGTAGTTTTCGGCGGGGTAGTAGGTTCTTCTGGCAAGGTCGATTCGGCTTGAAGGACAGTGTCAGGTTCATCTGATTCTAGTATTACCAGATCGGAGGTAGGTGCTCTGGGTATCTCTGCTTCAACATTAGCCGTGTAAGGTTGTGGAGTAGGTTGGTCCTTTGTGGATGACCCTATGATCTGGTCAACATGTCGCCTTATGATGCTGTCACCAATGTCCACGGTATACATCAGCGGCCCTAGCCTTTTCCCAATAGTTCCAGGCTGCCATTTCTCGGTACGGTAGTCCCGGGCCAAAACTTGTTGACCTATCTGAAAGGATCTAGTTGGCCTTTCATTCATGCCCTGAAATTGCCGGTTCTCTACGTCCCTTCTGACGTTTGGCTTAATCAAATCCAGCCGGCATCTTAGTCTTCTATTGAAAAACATCATGGCGGGAGTTTGGTTTGTGACCGCATGTGTTGCATTCCTGTACGCCAACAAGAAGTTATCTACCTTATGTTGTAGGTTGATGTCTTCATTACCCATGGCCTTTATGGCCTTCTTGAAGGTCTGGACAAACCTTTCAGCTAATCCATTGGTGGCGCGATGGTATGGGGCTGACGTGTAGTGCTTGACCCCATTCCTTTTTAAGAACTTCCTGAATTCTTCGGACACAAATTGCGGTCCATTATCAGAACAGATCTGTTCCGGCAGGCCATTCCTAGCAAATATGGTCCGTAATACTGTGATGGTTTTTTCCGTGGTGGTGGAGGACATCTTTATTACCTCCGGCCACTTGGAGTGTGCATCCACCGCGATTAGAAACATTGAGTCCATAAATGGACCAGCAAAGTCGACGTGTACCCTTTGCCAAGGAGATGAGGGCCACTCCCATGGATGCAGAGGAGCTTGTGGTGGCGCGTTTTGGACCTTCTGGCATCCTAGACAGCTCTTGGTTATTTCTTCGATGTCTCCATCAATACCTGGCCACCACACAAACGCTCTTGCTAGGTTCTTCATTTTCACTCCACCCAGGTGCCCCTCGTGAAGCTCCTTTAGCACCTTATGCTGAAGTTTGGGTGGAATCACCACTCTCGATCCACACATCAAGGTTCCTCGGCACACTGACAGCTGTTCTTTTCTTTGCGAAAATGCGGGCAGCGTTGGTTCGCCATGTGCTGGCCATCCCTCCACCGTTAAATCGTAGACTCGTGAGAGAGTCGGATCATTTCTTGTTTCATTTTCGATCATCGAATTTGTTACTGGTAGACATTCCACTATGGATGAGTGGAACATCTCTACCGGGTCCACTGTAGCCGCCTCTTCTACTACTGGCAACGGTAGGTGCGATAACCCATCAGCATTTCCATGCTGTTTGGACCTTTTGTATTCGATGTCATATTGGTGTGCCCCAAGTAACACGGACCACCTCTGTAGCCTTTGCGCTGTCATAGTGGAAACGGCCTTGTTAGGGTTGAATATGGACACCAACGGCTGGTGGTCTGTCAGTAATGTGAACTTCTTGCCCTGCAGGTAATGATTGAATTTCTTTACTCCCCACACAAGGCTGAGGGCCTCCCTATCTATCTGAGCATAATTTCGCTCAGCGGAGGTCAATGATCGGGACGCAAATGCGACTGGCCTTTCCGAGCCATTTGGTAACTTGTGTGAAAGTACTGCTCCAATTCCATAAGGGGAAGCATCACAAGCTAGACGAAGAGGTAACGTTGGGTTGAAATGAGCCAACACTTCCTCAGAGGTAATCAACGCCTTGCTTCTGCGAAAGGCCTTCTTACAGTCCTCGCTCCACTTCCATGGTACTTCTTTCCGCAACAGAGCATTCAGCGGATGCAGCACCGTGGATAGATTTGGCAGAAACTTGTGGTAATAATTAATCAACCCCAGAAACGATCTCAACTGTGATACATTTTCCGGAGCGGGGGCCTTCACGACAGCTTCTATCTTGTCAGGTGACTTGTGCAGCCCCTCTTGGTCAATGACATGACCGCAGTACGAGATCCGTTTCTGGAAGAACTCACATTTCTGGCGATTAACTCGAAGGCCATATTCCTTCAACCTGGTGAGCACCAGTTTCAAATTTGCGAGGTGTTCCTCCTCGTCCTCTCCTGTAATCAGGATACCGTCCAAGTAACACTGAGTGCTTGGAATCCCCTGTAAGACCTGCTCCATGGCCCTCTGCCAAATTGCTGGAGCCGAAGCTACTCCAAAAACCAGTCTATTATAACGATACAAGCCTCTGTGTGTGTTGATTGTGAGATACTGGCGCGACTCTTCCTCGACTTCCATTTGTAAGTATGCTTGTGCCAGGTCTATCTTGGTGAAGTGTTTCCCGCCAGACAATGAAGCAAAGATATCCTCAATCCGCGGAAGCGGGTATTGTACCGTGTGAAGCACCGGATTAACTGTGATCTTGAAGTCTCCGCAGATGCGGACCTTTCCCGGTCCCCCTGGCTTGTTACTTGATGAAGACTTCATGACGGGAACAATGGGCGTGGCCCACTCACTCCAGTCCACCTTAGACAGTACCCATGAACGTTCAAGCTCTTCCAGTTCTGCCTCCACAGCAGGTCGTATCGCGTAAGGTACCGATCTGGCTTTGAAAAATTTTGGGCTTGCATGTTCTGCAATCTTGATTTTTGCCTTAATTCCTCTGTGTTCCCAGTCCTTGCTGAAATACCTCTTTAGCTTCGTCCAATATTCTGGACAACCGTTCAGGTTTGACATCTTCCTTTCCGGAATCTACCGTCATTGTGTTTAGTGAGTGCCAGTCTATCTTTATTTTCCTGATCCACTCCCGTCCCAGAAGTGGTGGACCTCCCTCGGGTAGCACATACATGTCCATTCCTCGGTGATCTTTGCCCTTGTGTCTCACCTTGACTTTTATCTTTCCGATGGGGTATACTTTATGCCCCGTGTATGTCTGCAATACTATCTCCGTATCCCGTAGGGGAATATGTTTGAACAACTTTTTGTAATCTTGCTTATTCATGACCGTCAACGCCGATCCGGTGTCCACTTCCATTTTCACTTGGACTTTTGCAATCTGTAGTGTGACCCAGATAGTTTGTCGGTCAGCTTCTTTACTCACATTGTGAATCCTCAGACTACCCAGTTCCATGCTGTTGGAGTCTGAATCCGAATTCTGTTCATCTGTACTCTTCCCAGTCACCTTATGTACCTTTCTGTACTTCTTCTGCGGTGACTTATTATTGCTGGTCTTCTTTCCTGACCGGCATACTTTAGCTATGTGACCAGGCTTGCCACATTTCCTACATTCCTGGTTTTTAAACCATCATTGGTTCTGATCGTGTGTTGTCTTCCCACAACGATAACATTTCGTTGTACCCGAAGTCATTTGATCCATACTGAGTACCGCTGTCTTCCGCTGCATTTCCGCCATGCCTCTCGCTGCGGCTTCGTGCGATGCTGCAATAAGGACAGCCTTCTCAAGTGTAAGATCGTTCTCTTCGAGCAGTCGTTTTTGTATTCCTTCCTTCGACATTCCGCACACGAACTTGTCTCTCAGTGCCTCTGACAGATTTACCCCAAACTGGCAGTATTTTGCTAGTCTACGCAGTTCAACCAGGTACTCTGCGTTGCTTTCCTCTTTTAGTTGCGTTCTCACGTAAAATTTAGATCGTTCCGCTAACATCAGCGGTGCGGGGTTCAAATGATCCTTCAGGACAGCAACAATATAAGCGAAAGACTGATCCGCCGGTTTAGCTGGTGATAGAAGATGCTTCAATAACCCGTATGTCTTCGCACCCATTGAGTTTAGTAAGGTTAGAGCTTTGTCATAATTTGCTATCTTATTGACCTTACAATATATCTCGATGCGTTCTACATACGTGGCCCAATCTTCCACATCGGAATCGAAACCGTTGATGTTACTACGCTTAGGCATCTTCACCCTCTTCCTGAGAAACAACAACGAAATATTTCTTTAACTTTTTTTCCAAAATGGCGGTTTCCCGCGCTTGTCTTCTTTCCCCGCCCACTTTCAAAATGGCGGTTTCCCGCTTCTGTCTTCTTCCCCGCCTACTGGCGGCTTCCCGCGTTTCTTCCCCTGGCGGGAGGGGTAAGCTTTTTCCTCGGGCAACGACCGCTGGCTTTCGGGGTTCGCAGCCTGCGCGTCGGCTTCAGTGCGTTCCTTGTTCCCTTTTCTCGGCAGGGCAACCGGCACTGGGTACAACCCGTTGACGGCGAACAGTTTCAGCCGCTGGGCTGGATCTCGCTCAGTCTCCCTCACTCGGGCTCTGCCTCTCCCGCTCGCTCGGGCTCTGTCTCTCCCTCAGCGGCTTCCAATCGCGCCTCCCAGCCCTCTCGCAGTCCAGTGCTTTCCTCCCCGGCTGCGGCTGAGTTCTCCGCGATTTATTTATTTTTATATCTTCCCGCGCCTTACGATCCCGGTCGCAGCGCTTCGTGGCTTCGGTCGCTGCCCGGCCTTTTTCACTCCAATCGCGCCTCCCAGCCCTCTCGCAGTCCGGTGCTTTCCTCCCCGGCTGCGGCTGAGTTCACCGCGGTTTATTTATTTTTCTATCTTCCCGCGCCTTACGATCCCGGTCGCAGCGCTTCGTGGCCTCGGTCGCTGCCCGGCCTTTTTCGCCGGTCGCGGTCTAGCTGTCTCACGACGCCGTTGCGTCTCCCAGCCCGCTTGTACCGCGGCTTCCGTGCTCCACGCTGCCCCAGTCTCAGCGCCTCTGGGCCCGACTTCTGTCCGGCTCCTTTCCCCCGACCGTGGTCGAGTTCACCGCCCTTATCCTCCGTTTATTTTTTTATTTTCCCTTTACTCACAGTCACCGTGGCCGACTTGCTTCTCGTGCTGATCGGCTCACTCACCACCGTGGCAGAAGGGACAATCAGTGCCTGTTGCTGATGGAAGGCTTCGTGTCTGAATTCTTCCTTCTTCCTTGCTCTGCAGACTCGAGTTTTCTCTCAGCAGAACGACGAGGGCGGGTGCCTCTTCTCGACGCTCGTTAACTGCTTCGGAAGTATTGTTGCCGCAGGGTAAGATCGAACTCGTCGCCACTGTAAAGTCTGTAGGTATTATGGCGAATTAATACACAGACTACAAGAGTAACTTTAACAGGACTTTACTATTCGAAGGTCAGGGCGAATCTGCCCAATAAATCCTGACACAGCACTTATATACCGGTGTGGTCACCGTCGGTATTACAGTATACAGCAGCCAAGATAAAGTAGTGCCACACCTAAAATAGTTCTCTTAAAGGTGGACGGTTACATACAATAGTTCTCTTAAAGGTAGAACAGTTACATACACTACAACTAGTGGGGTACCGCAAGGATCGGTCCTAGGACCCCAGCTGTTCACAATATATATTAATGATCTGGACAAGGGAATTGGATGTAATATCTCCAAATTTGCAGACGACACAAAGCTGGGTGGGAGGGTAAGCTGTGAGGAGGATGTCGTGAAACTCCAGTACGATTTGGACAGGTTGGGTGATTGGGCAGAAACATGGCAAATGCGCTATAATGTGGATAAATGTGAGGTTATCCACTTTGGTGGCAAAAACAGGAAGGCAGATTATTATTTGAATGGCAATGGATTGGGAGAAGGGGAAGTGCAAAGAGACCTGGGTGTCCTTGTGCACCAGTCGCTGAAGGTAAGCATGCAGGTGCAGCAGGCGGTTAAGAAGGCAAATGGTATGTTGGCCTTCGTAGCAAGAGGGTTCGAGTACAGGAACAAGGATGTCTTGCTACAGTTGTACAGGGCCTTGGTGAGACCGCACCTTGAGTATTGTGTGCAGTTTTGGTCACTTTACCTGAGGAAGGACGTTCTTGCCATGGAGGGAGTGCAGCAAAGATTCACCAGGCTGATACCTGGGATGGCAGGAATGACGTATGGCGAGAGATTGGGTCGATTGGGCTTATACTCACTGGAGTTTAGAAGATTGAGAGGGGATCTCATCGAAACCTATAAAATTCTGTCAGGCCTGGACAGACTAGATGCAGGAAGGATGTTTCTGATGGCCGGGGAGTCCAGAACCAGGGGTCATAGTCTAAGCATAAGGGGTAAGCCATTTAGGACTGAAATGAGGAGGAATTTCTTCACCCAGAGAGTGGTGAACCTGTGGAATTCTCTACCACAGAGGGCGGTGGAGGCCAGTTCATTAAATATATTCAAGAAAGAGTGCTCTAGCGAAGAGGCGGCACAGACGGAATGGGCCGAATGGCCTCCTTCTGTGCTGTAAACATCTAGGCTCCCCAGCTAGGGGGAAAACAGCCTCTCAGCATCTACCCTGTCAAGCCCTCTAAGAATTTTATACATTTCAATGAGATCATCTCTCATTCTTCTAAACTCCAGAGAGTATAGGCCCAATCTACACAATCTCTCCTCATAGGACAACCCTCTCATCCCAGGAATTGATCTAGTCTCTGCCTTTAGAGGAGGCGAGGAGAGGAGAGGAGAAATGGGAAGAAGACGGGGGGGGGGAAACCACAGTCGATTGTGCAATTGTCCCAAATTGTCCTGATCAGCAGGCCCTCGAGCTGCTTGTGAGCATTCCTTCAATATGGTTTGCCACTTTGTACTTCTACTGCATCACACACAGATCATTGGCGCCAGCCCTTTGCTCTGGTTTCTGGCTCCTTGAGTGGAAGGTACCCAAGGGCGACTTGCTGATGCCAACGAGACAAGCGGGCAAACCCTCAAACATCACTTCCACCATGAACGGGTGGTAATCTTCAGAACTGGGGCCATGAGGAAAACCATTTCGATCACAAAACAAACCAGCCTTCTTAACCTCCTACAGTGTGTCGGAAAAATTCAATCTTGTGACTCGAACATATCTTTGGATAGAGGCCAATGGGTGGCATTAACCCACGGTTGTTGGTGCGGCCATCTTGATATTTTTGTTCAATTGGTGCAGCTTGACATTTACACGTCATTTTCTCAGTGAGTTGAACACAAATGGGCTGCAGTTTAATTGCAGAGAGTAAAATGGTTAGACACCATTAAGTGAGGAACATGGGGATGCTTCTGGTACCTGGGTTCAAATCCAACTTGGACCGATTCTCAATACTTTAACAATCCTCTTGTATTACAGTACTGTGGAATGAAAGAAAGAAAGCCTTGTATTTCTATAGCGCCTTTCATGACCACCGGACGTCTCAAAGCGCTTTACAGCCAATGAAGTACTTTTGAAGTGTAGTCACTGTTGTAATGTGGGAAACGCGGCAGCCAATTTGTGCACAGCAAGGTCCCACAAACAGCAATGTGATAATGACCTGATAATCTGTTTTTGTTATGTTAGTTGAGGTAAATATTGGCCAGGACACTGGGGAAGAACTCCCCTACTCTTCTTCGAAATAGTGCCATGGGATCTTTTACTCCACCTGAGAGAGCAGACAGGGCCTGGGTTTAACATCTCATCTGAAAGACAGCACCTCAGACAGTGCAGCACTCCCTCGGCTCTGCACTGGAGTGTCAGCCTGGATTTTTGTGCTCAGGTCTCTAGAGTGGGACTTGAACCCACGACCTTGTGACTCAGAGGCGAGGGTGCTACCCACTGAGCCACAGCTGACACTGGAAGTAGTTTAGGTATGTGTGCCAATTTCTATTGAGCTAAATCAGCCCCATTTATATGCACACGAGCAGGATTTGCAATCTTAACATCAGCCGCAGGTACAGTTAATCCAAAGTCACAGTCGTGACTTTGTGACTCTCCTCAGTTGGCCTGAATGCCATCGGCACAGGCTGTTTATATTTGCAGTCACCGGGGTCTTCAGTCAGTGGCCGTGAATGAAACTCCCATTCCTAGGAGTGTTTCACTGCCACCAGCATAAGTGTGTCAGCTCTTACGATACAATGGCACTCTTGCCATTGGAGGCAACCCTGTAAATGAGGCCCGAGTGAATCAAATTTGGGGCAGTTTCATCTCACCTCCGAGTGGATAGGAACTAAAATAATTCAGCATGAATTAGCATTAAATTAGAGCTGTTATTCATTGGCAATCTGATTCTGAGAAACCTTAAAGGTAGCTGGTGTGGGAAATGGAAATATCACACTGGTGCTCGACTGAGTTTGGGGTTAAGACAGGTTATTGAGGCAGTGTTGAATGAACCTTTCCCTGTTTCTGGAGGGCTTGACAGGGTAGATGCTGGGAGACTGTTTCCCCTGGCTGGGGAGTCTAGAACTAGAGGTCACAGTCTCAGAATAAGGGGTCGGCCATTTAGGGCTGAGACGAGGAGAAATTTCTTCACTCAAAGGGTGGCGAATCTTTGGAATTCTCTACCCCAAAGGGCTGTGAATGCTGCGTTTTTGACTATATTCAAGGCTGAGATCAATAGATTTTTGGACTCTAGGAGAATCAAGTCATATGGAGATCGGGCGGGAAAGTGGAGTTGAGGTTGAAGATCAGCCATGATCTTATTGGACGAGACAGACTAGATGCAGGAAGGCTGTTCCCGATGGCGGGGGAGTCCAGAACCAGGGGTCACAGTCTAAGGATAAGGGGTAAGCCATTTAGGACAGAGATGAGGAGGAATTTCTTCACCCAGAGAGTGGTGAACCTGTGGAATTCTCTACCACAGAAGGCAGTAGAGGCCAATTCATTAAATATATTCAAGAAGGAGTTAGATATATTTCTTAAGGCTAAAGGGATCAAGGAATATGGGGAGAAAGCAGGGACCGGGTACTGAATTTGGATGATCAGCCATGATCTCATTAAATGGCGGAGCAGGCTCGAGGGGCCGAATGGCCTACTCCTGCTCCTATTCTTATGTTCTTATGTTCTAAACTATGCATCTGATCCAGGAGTGCGAAGGGAGGAAGAGTATTCCCCACCTTCCTGCCTCACCTAATGAGTGCTAGTTTACCCAAGAAACATTTTTTTAAATGACATAATTGTCAAGTTTAAAGGCGATGGCACTTGGAATATCGCTGTACTGAACAAACCTTGTGCGAAAGTGAAGGGTGATCATTGCAGGCCGTTAAACACCTCTTTAACAGCCACTAATTTACCCGACTCACTGCTTTAATTGACCTCTTTTCCCCGCCGTCCCCCCCGCCCCCATTTCTGTCCAATACGTTGATGTAAAGTAAGTCTAGTGGAGCGTAAGCATCTTGTTTGCATTCTTCGACCTGGGTTCTTGTTTCAAAGTCCAAATGAATAGTGTTTTCTTCGGTCCGAGTTGTTGAATCCCAGTTCTTTTTTGAAATGCTCCTGCAGTAGTGAGGTGTCTAACACAGGCCACGTTTGGTTGCAAGGCCACACTGATGTTTTAATGTGGTGTAAATAGAAACTACAAAAGAACGAAAGACTTGCATTTCTGTAGTGCCTTTCACGACCTCAGGACGCCCCAAATCGCTTCACAGCCAATGAAGTACTTTTTGAAGTGTAGTCACTGTTGTAATGTAGGCAACCCGGCAGCCAAATTGCTCACTGCAAGATCCGACAGACAGCAATGTGATAATTACCAGATAATCTGTTTTAGTGATGTTGATTTAGGGATAAATATTGGCCCAGGACACCGGGGAAAACTCCCCTGCTCTTCTTCAAAATAGTGCCATGGGATCTTTCACGTCCACCTGAGAGAGCAGACGGGGCCTCGGTTTAACATCTCATCCAAAAGACTGTCCCTCCGACAGTGCGGCGCTCCCTCAGTACTGTCCCTCCGACAGTGCGGCGCTCCCTCAGTACTGCCCCTCCGACACTCCCTCAGTACTGCCCCTCTGACAGTGCGACGCTCCATCAGTGCTGCCCCTCCGACACTCCCTCAGTACTGTCCCTCCGACAGTGCGGCACTCCCTCAGTACTGCCCCTCCGACAGTGCGGCACTCCCTCAGTACTGCCCCTCCGACAGTGCTGCACTCCCTCAGCACTGTCCCTCCGACAGTGCCGCACTCCCTCAGTACTGCCCCTCCGACAGTGCGGCGCTCCCTCAATACTGACCCTCCGACAGTGCGACGCTCCCTCAGTATTGCCACTCCGACAGTGCAGTGCTCCCTCAGTACTGCTACTCCAACAGTGCTGCGCTCCCTCAGTACTGCCCCTCCGACAGTGCGGCGCTCCCACAGTACTGTCCCTCCGCCAGTGTGGCGCTCCCTCAGTACTGCCCCTCCGACAGTGCGGCGCTCCCTCAGTACCGCCCCTCCGACAGTGCGGCGCTCCCTCAGTACCGCCCCTCCGACAGTGCGGCGCTCCCTCAGTACCGCCCCTCCGACAGTGCGGCGCTCCCTCAGTACCGCCCCTCCGACAGTGCGGCGCTCCCTCAGCACCGCCCCTCCGACAGTGCGGCGCTCCCTCAGCACCACACTGGAGTGTCAGCCCAGCTTAGATGCTCAAGTCTCTGGAGTGGGACTTGAACCCACAACCTTCTGACTCAGAGATGAGCGTGCTACCGAGTGAGCCACGGCTGACTCTGATCGTCGTTCATCTGGACTTTCCTCTCTTGTTCCTCTTAATTTCTAAATTTGGCCTGCACATTCTTCCTCCTTGCCGCATCCTTATTGTGTTGTCACCAAGACTCATTACGTTGTTTGCTAAGCTGCTTTTATATTGGGTTTAATGAGGTCTATGTGCCACCAGCTTCCCACGTACAGCCGGCAGCAACTCCAGCATAAACGTGTTGGATTCACTCCATTCCAAGGAGTGTGTCTGAGCCCCTCCAGTGAATGGTGCTGCCAGGACTGTCAGTTTTAGGGAGGGGCATGTGCAGACCAGTCCTATTTGTGCTAAATTTACCCAAATGAAAGAAAGACCTTGCATTTCTATAGCGCCTTTCATGATCACAGGACGTCCCAAAGCGCTTTACAGCCAATGAAGTAGTCACTGTTGTAATGTGGGATAACGATCTCAGTGTGCCAGTGCCCACCATCTGTGTGCCAGTGCCCACCATCAGTGTGCCAGTGCCCACCATCTGTGTGCCAGTGCCCACCATCTGTGTGCCAGTGCCCACCATCTCAGTGTGCCAGTTCCCACCATCTCAGTGTGCCAGTTCCCACCATCTGTGTGCCAGTGCCCACCATCTCAGTGTGCCAGTTCCCACCATCTCAGTGTGCCAGTTCCCACCATCTCAGTGTGCCAGTTCCCACCATCTCAGTGTGCCAGTTCCCACCATCTCAGTGTGCCAGTTCCCACCATCTCAGTGTGCCAGCGCCCACCATCTCAGTGTGCCAGTGTCTCCATTCTCAGTGTGCCAGTGTCTCCCACCTTTAGAGTCATGGGTCACTGGTGATTTTCCCATAGGGCAAGCTGAGTGCCGCTGTTTCGGCGTTTTCCTAAAGGTGCAAAATCTCCAAGCGAGTGAAACCATGCCGCTCGTACACCTTATAGCAGCATCGTCTGAGGCCTTGGGCCTGGGACCACGTCAACTCATCATCCTCGGGGTTGTGGCGAGCCTGAGAGAAACTTGTAAAAGGAGAGAAAAGTAACGCTCAGAATGGTATTTTACTTTGGCATTCTCATTGAGGGAGGTACCAAGGATGGCTGGAGTGGGAAATGGAAGACGTCACACTGGTGCAGCAGGCACTTAAGGTAGATTGTTGGGGGAGAGCAAAGGGAGGTTTAGTCTGCAGCTGGCCTGTGCTTTACCCGACCTGTAATTGCTTGAGGGGACAAAAAGTGGGACTATGTTCTCTTACTCAGCACGGACAATGAGAGCAGAAGTCCACTAAAGCTGCTTAAAGTTGCCCGCCATTGGTAATTTAATGTGGAGCAGGACCCTTGTGAGTTTAAGATGTTGCACCACAGTTCTGCAGCAATTCCTTTAACGCTATCTCTCACGATGTGGAGGCACTGTTGGAAGAGTGACTTGGTAGGAAAGTTCAGATGCATGTTGAGCCAATTTGTAGGAAAGTTCAGATGCATGTTGGGCCAAGAATTGGCCTCTGTTGTCCTCAATGCCCAATGACCTTTACCAGAGCTGAATCCTGAATTTCATGAGGGAAGGGAAGAGGGACGAGGGGGCATAGATTTAAAGTAATTGGTAGAATGATTAGAGGGGATTTGAGGAGAACTTTTTCACCCAGAGGGTGGTGGGGGTCTGGAACTCACTGCCTGATAGGGTGGTAGAGGCAGAAACCCTCATCACATTTAAAAAGTGCTGGGAAATGCACTTGAAGTGCTGTAACCTCCAGGGCTACGGACCAAGTGCTGGAAAGTGGGATTAGGCTGGATCGCTCTTTGTCGGCCGGCACAGACACAATGGGCCAAGTGGCCTCCTCCTGTGCTGTAAATTTCTATGATTCTGTGACGTGTATTAATGAGACCTCAGCATCTGCCAGTAACATCTGGACTCTAGTTCTGGCTGTAAAGGCCCCATGGGTAACCTGAAACAATTACAGCTGACAACATGGTTCTCTCCAAAAGGCCAAAGGAGGACCAGGTGGCTGAGGCCCTTTGCACCAGCGGAAGCCTTAAGGGGAAAGGAAAGTTTCGGAAGTGAACACTTTCCCACATAAATGGTGTTTTATTGTTGGCTTTTTGGAACAAAAAAGGCAATTACGTAATCAAAATGAATGTATTTTATAATGTCAGGACCAGATTCCTGGTGCCACCATTTGCTTTGACGCCTGTTCTGGGGAAACAGGCGTGAAGCTTTCCCGTCTAACGCGAAAACCGCGGCGACAATCGGGTGTCGAAGAGACAGCCGGACGTGCGATTTTGGCGCGTTGTAAAAAAAAAAGGCCCCGTAATCGGTGCCACCGCTGTGATATCGCCAGAGTAAACGGCAGCCTTTGCTCCTGACATCCGAAAAGTTATTTCCCTGCGCGATATATATTTTTAATTGCTTTATTCAAGGCATGCCTTTAACTTATTAAAACTGGAGAGAGATGTTAAGACTGAGCAAGTGTGACACAGGTTGTAAACGCTGGCAAGCCGTGGCTATTTTTCAGAGCGGGGCATATTAAAATGATTAGATTTTCAAAGCAACGTGAGTGATGTTCCTAATGCTGGGCAGGCCTGTACTTTCCTGTTTCCTGTAGTGCCAGGGAAATGGGGCCAGACTGCAGGTGGGAACATGCACCTTGAAATCCCCATGGCGAGGCCCTTCTGAGCAGCCACGCTCTGCTCTGCATTGGGAAAAACAAAATTAATATCATGTAAAAAGTGGAGGAAAAATTCCATTGATCTCAAAATAAATCGACAGTATTTGACAATGAGTGCTGGGTTAGAGGGGCTGCACCGTTCACAGCGGTACATGTAAAGGTCGAGAGCGAAGCTCCGCTCATCCTCAAATGAGTCACAATTTACTTGTTGAACAAAATGTTGCATTTTGTTGCTGTCTTACATTAACATTAACTTATTGAAAAGCATAGTTTCCTGAACTAATTTTCCCAATGAATTTTGTGCTGATCAAGGTGAGAGATTTTATTCATGAGAGATTGAACATAAGAACATAAGAATTAGGAGCAGGAGTCGGCCATTCGGCCCCTCGAGCCTGCTCCGCCATTCAATAAGATCCTGGCTGATCATCGACCTCAACTCCACTTTCCCACCCGATCTCCATATCCCTTGATTCCCTTAATATCCAAAAATCTATCGATCTCAGCCTTGAATATACTCAACGACTGAGCCTCCACAGCCCTCTGGGGTAGAGAATTCCAAAGATTCATCACCCACTGAGTGAAGAAATTTCTCCTCATCTCAGTCCTAAATGGCCGACCCCTTATCCTGAGACAGTGACCCCTAGTTCTAGACTCCCCAGCCAGGGGAAACATCCTCCCGGCATCTACCCTGTCAAGTCCTTCCCTGTCAACTCTTTCCCATTTGTTTGGCAGCATCGTGCACTCACAGTTCAGGTACATCATGGCTAAATGCAGAGTAAAGCCCCCTCTACTCTGCGCCAACAATGTGTACCACCCCTACTGTGCCAGTATGGTATTCCCATTTGCTACACCAGCCACCCTGTGGCCTCTATTCCTGATAGGCAGCACAGTGCCAAGGAGCCCGGCTAAGCTGGCTCATGGGGTGGCAGGATATGGGTTGGCATCTGCTATCCTCCATGTGCTGTTGCTTCCCATCATCCATGTGCCAGTGCCCACCACCTCAGTGTACCAGTGTCTCCCACCTCAGTGTGCCAGTACCCATCATCTCAGTGTGCCAGTGCCCATCTCAGTGTGCCAGTGCCCATCTCAGTGTGCCAGTGCCCACCATCTCTGTGCCAGTGCCCACCATCTCTGTGCCAGTGCCCCATCTCTGTGCCAGTGCCCCATCTCTGTGCCAGTGTCTCCCATCTCAGTGTGCCAGTGCCCATCTCAGTGTGCCAGTGCCCCCATCTCAGTGTGCCAGTGCCCCCATCTCAGTGTGCCAGTGCCCCCATCTCAGTGTGCCAGTGCCCCCATCTCAGTGTGCCAGTGGCCCCCATCTCAGTGTGCCAGTGTCTCCCATCTCAGTGTGCCAGTGTCTCCCATCTCAGTGTGCCAGTGTCTCCCATCTCAGTGTGCCAGTGTCTCCCATCTCAGTGTGCCAGTGTCTCCCATCTCAGTGTGCCAGTGTCTCCCATCTCAGTGTGCCAGTGTCTCCCATCTCAGTGTGCCAGTGTCTCCCATCTCAGTGTGCCAGTGTCTCCCATCTCAGTGTGCCAGTGTCTCCCATCTCAGTGTGCCAGTGTCTCCCATCTCAGTGTGCCAGTGTCTCCCATCTGTGTGCCAGTGTCTCCCATCTCAGTGTGCCAGTGTCTCCCATCTCAGTGTGCCAGTGTCTCCCATCTCAGTGTGCCAGTGTCTCCCATCTCAGTGTGCCAGTGTCTCCCATCTCAGTGTGCCAGTGTCTCCCATCTCAGTGTGCCAGTGTCTCCCATCTCAGTGTGCCAGTGTCTCCCATCTCAGTGTGCCAGTGTCTCCCATCTCAGTGTGCCAGTGTCTCCCATCTCAGTGTGCCAGTGTCTCCCATCTCAGTGTGCCAGTGTCTCCCATCTCAGTGTGCCAGTGTCTCCCATCTCAGTGTGCCAGTGTCTCCCATCTCAGTGTGCCAGTGTCTCCCATCTCAGTGTGCCAGTGTCTCCCATCTCAGTGTGCCAGTGTCTCCCATCTCAGTGTGCCAGTGTCTCCCATCTCAGTGTGCCAGTGTCTCCCATCTCAGTGTGCCAGTGTCTCCCATCTCAGTGTGCCAGTGTCTCCCATCTCAGTGTGCCAGTGTCTCCCATCTCAGTGTGCCAGTGTCTCCCATCTCAGTGTGCCAGTGTCTCCCATCTCAGTGTGCCAGTGTCTCCCATCTCAGTGTGCCAGTGTCTCCCATCTCAGTGTGCCAGTGTCTCCCATCTCAGTGTGCCAGTGTCTCCCATCTCAGTGTGCCAGTGTCTCCCATCTCAGTGTGCCAGTGTCTCCCATCTCAGTGTGCCAGTGTCTCCCATCTCAGTGTGCCAGTGTCTCCCATCTCAGTGTGCCAGTGTCTCCCATCTCAGTGTGCCAGTGTCTCCCATCTCAGTGTGCCAGTGTCTCCCATCTCAGTGTGCCAGTGTCTCCCATCTCAGTGTGCCAGTGTCTCCCATCTCAGTGTGCCAGTGTCTCCCATCTCAGTGTGCCAGTGTCTCCCATCTCAGTGTGCCAGTGTCTCCCATCTCAGTGTGCCAGTGTCTCCCATCTCAGTGTGCCAGTGTCTCCCATCTCAGTGTGCCAGTGTCTCCCATCTCAGTGTGCCAGTGTCTCCCATCTCAGTGTGCCAGTGTCTCCCATCTCAGTGTGCCAGTGTCTCCCATCTCAGTGTGCCAGTGTCTCCCATCTCAGTGTGCCAGTGTCTCCCATCTCAGTGTGCCAGTGTCTCCCATCTCAGTGTGCCAGTGTCTCCCATCTCAGTGTGCCAGTGTCTCCCATCTCAGTGTGCCAGTGTCTCCCATCTCAGTGTGCCAGTGTCTCCCATCTCAGTGTGCCAGTGTCTCCCATCTCAGTGTGCCAGTGTCTCCCATCTCAGTGTGCCAGTGTCTCCCATCTCAGTGTGCCAGTGTCTCCCATCTCAGTGTGCCAGTGTCTCCCATCTCAGTGTGCCAGTGTCTCCCATCTCAGTGTGCCAGTGTCTCCCATCTCAGTGTGCCAGTGTCTCCCATCTCAGTGTGCCAGTGTCTCCCATCTCAGTGTGCCAGTGTCTCCCATCTCAGTGTGCCAGTGTCTCCCATCTCAGTGTGCCAGTGTCTCCCATCTCAGTGTGCCAGTGTCTCCCATCTCAGTGTGCCAGTGTCTCCCATCTCAGTGTGCCAGTGTCTCCCATCTCAGTGTGCCAGTGTCTCCCATCTCAGTGTGCCAGTGCCCACCATCTCAGTGTGCCAGTGCCCACCATCTCAATGTGCCAGTGCCCTACTCAGTGTGCTGAACAGATCCTGGCATAACCGCTGGGATGGCAAGCGAAGAAACTTGGCACCAAATACTTTACTCATTAACTGAAGAGAAATTGGAGCCAGCAGGTTTCTGGTAGGAAAACAAAAGTTGCACAAATAACCTGCTAAATGCAAGTCCTGTCGTATCCGGAGCATATTTTTAATATCGTGTGGAGTTTTTTTGTTTGAAAAGCGGTTATACAATCTGTAAAAGGCATTCATGAGAAGCTCAAGGCTTTCTGCGCGTCTGCTGGCTCTTGTCCCCACAGGCGGGCGAAGGGAAGGCACGTTCCATGAAAACCGTCCTGTCTTCACAAAACTGAAGGCAAAAGGAATGCCTCGCCCAAGTAGCCATTGTTCATGCGTGAGCCTGGGCGGTGAGTGACGGCTGTTTGAGCACGGGGGCGGGCTGAGGCGGTCATCATCAGATTAGCCTGATCCTGCCCACTCTCGATCTCCACACGTGTGCATTTTCCGGCAGCCGTTGGATCGCAATCAAGAGCAGTAGCTCTGGTTGTTTTTTTCCCTCTCCCTCCCTAGCTCGGGGGTATGAGACCAACTGTAAGTCGCCCTACCGCAACTCGACACAGGCTGGGGATCGAACCTGGCATCTTACTGCTCTATATGGCCCACTTCCACACTGGGCAGTGCCTTTAACAAAGGAACCATTGTGGCAGCAGCATTAGACCCCCTTTTTAAACAATGTCAAACCTTCAGTATGAAAGTTTCACTTTTTAAATGATTCAAAAGCAGAAGGTTGTGGGTTCAAGTCCCACTCCGGAGACTTGAGCACAAAAATCTAGGCTGACACTCCAGTGCAGTACTGAGGGAGCGCTGCACTGTCGGAGGGGCAGTACTGAGGGAGCGCTGCACTGTCGGAGGGGCAGTACTGAGGGAGCGCCGCACTGTCGGAGGTGCAGTACTGAGGGAGTGCTGTACTGTCGGAGGGGCAGTACTGAAGAAGTGCTGCACTGTCGGAGGGGCAGTACTGAGGGAGAGCCACACTGTCGGAGAGGTAGTACTGAGGGAGCGCCGCACTGTCGGAGAGGTAGTACTGAGGGAGTGCTGCACTGTCGGAGGGGCAGTACTGAGGGAGCGCCGCACTGTCGGAGGGTCAGTACTGAGGGAGCGCTGCACTGTCGGAGGGGCAGTACTGAGGGAGCGCCGCACTGTCGGAGGGGCAGTACTGAAGGAGTGCCGCACTGTCGGAGGGGCAGTACTGAGGGAGTGCTGCAATGTCGGAGGGTCAGTACTGAGGGAGCGCAGTACTGATGGAGCGTGGCACTGTCGGATGGTCAGTACTGAGGGAGAGCTACACTGTCGGAGGGGCAGTACTGAAGAAGTGCTGCACTGCCGGAGGGGCAGTACTGAGGGAGTGCAGCAATGTCAGAGGTGCCACTTTTCGGATGAGACGCTAAACCGAGTCTGCTCTCATATTACGATAGCAAAATACTGCAGATGTTGGAAATCCGAAATAACAACAGAAAATGCTGGAAAAACTCAGCAAGTCAGGCAACATCCGTGGAGAGAAATTTGAGTTGACGTTTCGGGTTTGACCCTTCTTCAAAACTGGAGAGAAAAGGAACTAGATCGAAGGCAGGGCTGCGATCGGACAAAAGAATAAAAGAACCAAAAGAAGTAAAAGAGATTAGAAGCTAGACGAGATGGTAATAGGCTGTGATTAGGTGTAAAGTGTACTGGCAGGGCAAAAGATAGCTGCCAGGTGTGAGAGAGAAACAAAAGGAAAGGGGGGGGGGAAAGGAAAGGAGTGGAAAAATATAAGTGAAAATGAAATAGGGGCCGAGGTTATGATCTGAAATTGTTGAACTCGATATTGAGTCCGGAAGGCTGCAAAGTGCCTAATCGGAAGATGAGGTGCTGTTCCTCGAGTTTACGTTGAGCTTCCGTGGAACAGTACAAGAGGCCAAGGACGGTGAGGTCCGAGTGGGAATGGAGCGGTGAATTGAAATGACAGGCGACCGGAAGCTCGGGGTCACCCTTACGGACTGAACGGAGGTGTTCCGCAAAGCGGTCACCCAATCTGCGTTTGGTCTCCCCAATGTAGAGGAGACCGCATCGTGAGCAGCGAATACAGTATACTAGATTGCGAGAAGTACCAGTCTCTTCCCACCTACATCCGCGACTCTTCGGACGCCCTCCGCCACTTTAACAGTTTCCAGTTTCCTGGCCCCAACCGCTTCCTTTTCACCATGGACGTACAATCCCTCTACACCTCCATCCCCCACCCGGATGGCCTGAGGGCGCTCCGCTTCTTCCTTGAACAGAGGCCCGACCAGTCCCCATCCACCACGACCCTCCTCCGCCTGGCTGAACTTGTTCTCACATTGAACAACTTCTCCTTTAACTCCACTCATTTCCTCCAAATCAAAGGTGTTGCCATGGGTACCCGCATGGGTCCTAGCTATGCCTGCCTTTTCGTGGGCTATGTGGAACAATCTTTGTTCCAGTCCTACTCGGGTCCCCTCCCTCACCTCTTTTTCCGATACATTGATGACTGTATCGGTGCCGTTTCCTGCTCTCGCCCCGAACTTGACAATTTCATTCACTTTGCCTCCAATTTCCACCCTTCCCTTACCTTCACATGGTCCATCTCGGACTCTTCCCTTCCCTTCCTCGACTTCTCCGTCTCCATCTCTGGGGATAGGTTATCGACCAATATTTACTGCAAGCCCACTGACTCCCACAGCTACCTGGACTACACTTCCTCCCACCCCGCTTCCTGTAAGGACTCTATTCCATTCTCCCAGTTTCTCCGCCTCCGCCGTATCTGCTCCGACGATGCCACCTTCCACACCAGTGCTTCAGACATGTCTTCCTTTTTCCGCAACCGAGGATTCCCCTCTACCGTGGTTGACACTGCCCTCGACCGTGTCAGTTCTATCTCCCGCACCTCTGCCCTCACCCCTGCCCCTCCCTCCCGGAACCACGATAGGGTTCCCCTTGTCCTCACCTTTCACCCCACCAGCCTCCACATTCAACGGATCATCCTCCGGCATTTCCGCTACCTCCAAAGTGATCCCACCACCAAACGTATCTTCCCCTCCCCTCCCCTTTCAGCATTCCGCAGGGACCGCTCTCTCCGAGACACCCTAGTCCACTCCTCTATCACCCCAAACAGCCCTTCCCCTTCGCCTGGCACCTTCCCGTGCAAGCGGAGGAGATGTAACACCTGCCCCTATACCTCCCCCCCCCTCCCCACTGTCCAGGGCCCCAAACACCCCTTCCAGGTGAAACAGCGATTTACTTGTACTTCTCGCAATCTAGTATACTGTATTCGCTGCTCACGATGCGGTCTCCTCTACATTGGGGAGACCAAACGCAGATTGGGTGACCGCTTTGCGGAACACCTCCGTTCAGTCCGTAAGGGTGACCCCGAGCTTCCGGTCGCCTGTCATTTCAATTCACCGCTCCATTCCCACTCGGACCTCACCGTCCTTGGCCTCTTGTACTGTTCCACGGAAGCTCAACGTAAACTCGAGGAACAGCACCTCATCTTCCGATTAGGCAGTCTGCAGCCTTCCGGTCTCAATATCGAGTTCAACAATTTCAGATCATAACCTCGGCCCCTATTTCATTTTCACTTATATTTTTCCACTCCTTTCCTTTCCCCCCCCCCCCTTTCCTTTTGTTTCTCTCTCACACCTGGCAGCTATCTTTTGCCCTGCCAGTACACTTTACACCTAATCACAGCCTATTACCATCTCGTCTAGCTTCTAATCTCTTTTACTTCTTTTGGTTCTTTTATTCTTTTGTCCGATCGCAGCCCTGCCTTCGATCTAGTTCCTTTTCTCTCCAGTTTTGAAGAAGGGTCAAACCCGAAACGTCAACTCAAATTTCTCTCCACGGATGTTGCCTGACTTGCTGAGTTTTTCCAGCATTTTCTGTTGTTATTTCTGCTCTCATATTATCCATTCCAGAATTGATAATGTGGGGGTACGCATTCGCAACATGCTTGCCATTCCCCAACATGCGCGGGCAGCGGGTGAGGTTCTTGCCACCAATGTGTACTTGCCAAATTTAGGCCTGGATATCGCCAAGTAATTTCACAAAATGTTAATACCCAAGTCTTTACAATAACAGACTGCGAGCAGTCCCTTTCCTGTCGTACATCTGGTTTGTGTCCATTTGGTCATGACCGGAAACCATTTCCTATTCAGGAGATGCTGAGCAAACCAAATTAACGGACTACTCCCAAGAGGCAGCATCCTATCCTGTACCTTGCCCCATCAGTGCGTTAAAGAATATCTTCCTGCACTTCTTCAAAACATCCCGCAGCATCTATCAAAACGTTGTCCTAGAAATTCATCTTTGGCGGCGCTGCAAAGCGGGCGGTATTGGATGGGCCGCCCGTTATACACAGCGCCTGAGATTCAGTTCCATTGACTGGAACGCAAACGCCACCACCCTAGGTGAATTTCTGGGCTGTTGAATCATAAAAGTGTAGA
The DNA here is from genome assembly GCF_052327205.1 of Somniosus microcephalus. Lineage (NCBI taxonomy): Eukaryota > Metazoa > Chordata > Chondrichthyes > Squaliformes > Somniosidae > Somniosus > Somniosus microcephalus. The sequence goes on along the minus strand of NC_141019.1, from coordinate 28,073,783 downwards.
AATTCCGATCGGAGAGCTTTACGTGAGCAAGCGTTAACCCAAAGCAGGAATCCAGTTTGAGAATTATGCGTTCCCACATAAATTTCCCAGCTCGGAATTCCTACTCTGTAACATCGTCATGTAGACTGGCTGGTTTTCTTGAAGCTATCGTCCTGTTCTTTCAGTGCATGGACTACTTTGAATATAAGGCGGCTCTGTACAAGAGAATGACAGTAAATGCGGGTCCAATAATTTTTAAAATCATCCCCATTTGGCACTAATTTTTTGCTTTGAACTTAATGAACCAAAATTAATATAATTCGATCAGACTAATTTTGTTCTATTATCAATAATTTGCTGTCCTGTTTCTCATCATGCTTTTCCTGAATGTATCCAGCGTTAGATTGCTGGCAGTCAGTCCCCAGGCAGTAATTGAATCAAGAGGCTCTGAAGTCGTGGACTGTGAGTAGCTTGTATCATCAGAACCTTCAGATTCCATTTTTTATATTCGATCACGGGATGTGGGCATCACTGGCAAGGCCGGCATTTATTTGCCACTCCTAATTGCCCTTGAGAAGGTGGTGGTGAGCCGCCTTCTTGAACCGCTGCAGTCCGTGTGGTGAAGGTACTCCCACAGTGCTGTTAGGGAGGGAGTTCCAGGATTTTGACCCAGCGACGATGAAGGATCGGCGATATATGTCCAAGTCAGGATGGTGTGTGACTTGGAGGTGGTGGTGTTCCCATGCACCTGCTGCCCTTGTCCTTCTAGGTGGAAGAGGTCGTGGGTTTGGGAGGTGCTGCCGAAGAAGCCTTGGCGAGTTGCTGCAGTGCATCTTGTAGATGGTACACACTGCAGCCACGGTACGCCGGTGGTGGAGGGAGTGAATGTTTAAGGTGGTGGATGGGGTGCCAATCAAGCGGGCTGCTTTGTCCTGGATGGTGTCGAGCTTCTTGAGTGTTGTTGGAGCTGTCTGTTATCTGCTGCTGTTATCAATCTTTAGCACATATTGAACTACATTCCCGATTCCAAATATATAGAAAATCATGTTTCTAATTTTTCTTTCTCTGAAAAGTGATGGCTGTTTTCACAAGCTTAAAGTCTCTAAGTACTCGAAGGGTTAAGGCTTGCCTGCTTCAAAATGTTCTTAAAAGTCCAACTCTGATCCAATGTGGATTGAACAGGACACTGAAAGTGCGGCATGTTCGTGGGAGTGATCTGATAATCAGTCATGCACACTGCAGGATGATGGAACAATAGGAGTCCTTCAGCACAGTAAAGCGTTCGGCGATATGGACTGTAAATGGGAAATACGAGCTTGTACATTTTATGCCACTTTATCCTCTGATTCCTATGTATTACTGCCCAAATTAGCAGCCAATTCTGAATTCTAGCCTTTCCTCCGTTTTATTGGAACGGAAGTAAGCTGGTCACATGGTCAGGAGCACAGAGATTGCAGTCTTTTGGCATAAACAAGGTTTGTGGAATTCCGTCCAGCTTTGTACTCCTTGAGTGCTGAACATGCCCTTTTCAAATGCTGAGAGGGAGCCTCATCCCAAGCCATAGGCCAAGGGTTCGGATAACTTGAGTCCAATTGACTCTCCGAAGGCCTGCAGGAACATTTCTGCACCAAGGTTCAAAATGTAATCAGATTGGTTCCAAAAGTACCGCCAATTAAGAAAGGACCTTTAGTTCGGGTTAGGGGAAAGGCCTCCCCGATCATTCATTAACAAATAAAAAAAGAAAGACTCGCATTTCTATCGCGCCTTTCACAACTTCAGGACATTCCAAAGTGCTTTACAGCCTACTTTTGAAGTGTAGTCACTGTTGTAATGTCGGAAACGCGGCAGCCAATTTGCGCACAGCAAGCTCCCACAAACAGCAATGAGATAATGACCAGGTCATCTGTTTCTGGCCAGGACACCGGGGATAACTCCCCTGCCCTTCTTCAAAATAGCGCCATGGGATCTTTTACATCTGCCTGAGAGGGCAGACGGGGCCTTGGCTTAACGTCTCATCTGAAAGACGGCACTGTTTTTGCACATCACAGCAAGATCCCACAAACAGGAATGAGATGAATGACCGGTTAATTTCCTTTTGCCTTTGTTGGTTGAGGGAAGAATGTTGCTCAAGATACCAGGAGAACGACCCTGCCCTTCTTTGAATCATACTGCGGGATCTTTAACATCCTCCTGTACCGCTGCAAGAGGCAGATGGGGCCTCAGCTTAACGTGTCATTCAACGGACGAGTCTGGTCTGCCACAGTCTGCCGTCTATATGCAGTAACAGAGCAGTGGCCACTCAAATAGATCGTCAGAGTATGCACCTTATAGTTCCGTCATGCTACAAGCGCACGTCACAGAGACTACACTCTGCATCTAAGGGAGGGGTTCCCAACAGCAGAGAGATAGACTGTAACTATGGAAACACTAATCGACTTGCTTATGATCGTAAGCCGTTTTAATGTGATTATACATGGAAGGGAATCAGGTCCTTTAAAACATGTGACAGTCAGTGGTGTGATCGTAAAAGGGTTGCACTGAGTCATCAGAGTTAGTATTGGTGTCTGTGCCACACATAGCTGTGAAATACTGCAGCGAATTCAGGGCCAGAGTGATCTCCTGGACTAGTTTTGATTGCCGAGATGGGTCGGAGAGGAATTTCCCAGATTCCCCAAATTGGCCTGGGTTTTTTATCTTTTTTTGCCTCTCCCAGGAGATCACATGGTTTTGGGTGGGGTGGGGAGTGTCTATATTATGATACACACGGTGTCGCAATCATGTGGGCCAGGCTGGATGGACCAGAGGGTCTTTACCTGTCCGCCATTGTTCGTATGTTTGTAAATGTGCCATTTGTTACTCCGTCTCCTGAAACTGTCAGTAAAAGGACTGTACAGGCCCGATAATATGGTCCCCACTCAGCACCGCTGGTACAAGCATTGTTTGGAGGCTTCAGTCACATTATAGTGAGGCTGCCCAATTAAAATGTGTTCAGGACCTCGGTGACCTTTGTGCGAGCTGACTTGACCACATTGAGGCGGGCTTGGCAACTCGAGTGCAATGGAAGCCTCAGGCCTTCACGCCAGAGAATACTTCGGTGTAATGGGTGAGGGCTAACGTGTTACTAAATTTCCACTGGAGTTTGACTTACAGCCCAGAAATGACTTTGCTATATTAATAGAAAAAAGCTTAATGCATTCGTGTGACATCCCCCTGTCTGCTATTTTAACTGAGGCTTTAATCTGTTTGTTTTCATTTTGTTTTTGTAACTTCTGGTCTCTTGTCTCTTATTCAGTGACATGTGGGGGCGATTTTAACCCGACTCGCTCAGCCGAAACCAGGCGGGCGGGCAGTTAAAATCGCCCTGGCTCTTACCTGTCCGAAAGCCGCCATGATCGCAACATCTGCAATTTTAACCTGCTCTCCTGAGCAGGCAGCGAGGACAGGCGCCCGGAGCCAACAGGGTCCTTCTGTACATTGGCATGTTGCGGCCAGATGACATCATTGAGACCCGACTGTAATTTTAACTCAGGCCTGAGCGGGGAATCTGCCTGGAGTTAAAATCGGGGCCATTGGGGTAGATCTTGACTTAGTGCGATAGTGTAAAATGGGCATTAGTGAGTCGGCAGCCCGTTTTATCCCCTCCCCATTTTCATTTCCGTTGAAGTCACGGGTGGGTCTGCTTCAGAAGAACATAAGAAATAGGAGCAGGAGTGGGCCATTTGGCCCCTCGAGCCTGCTCCGCCATTCAATAAGATCATGGCTGATCATTGACCTCAACTCCATTTTCCCGCGTGTCCAGAAACATGAAGAACAACAGCAGCTAAAGGCAGTGCTGGGAATTGAACCCAGGATCCACCTCTTTACAAGCCAGGTGCTTTAACCAGTGAGCCACACACCCACATTAGCTCCCATGCTATTCTGTAGCCATCCACAGAGGTAACTGAGAGCCTACCTCACTACAGCTTCTCCTCTGATCTCTCTCATTTTGTTGTGGGGAGAGCCTCTTCACAGTACCTTGGAGTCCACGGAAATAAAAATCGGGAGAGATGTAAAGTGAGCTGGCGACTTGCTATTGCCCGTTTCCAACTATCCCACAATGTCAAGATCTACCCCAGTGTCCCTATATCCAGTGTTACACTGCCTCTCGGGTCTATAATGGATCTTAGCAACAGACTTGTCAAACCAGGTCACCACACTGTGTCAGCTACCGCTCCGTCTGAGTGTCCACAAAAAAAGTGACCAAAATGTCTAATTATTTATGTACAATGTATGTGCATTACACAGCAAACCGTTTTATATACAATAATAATAACAACGTTAATATTTGTCACTACTTTCAAGAAATAGCACACAGTCTTGCTCTGTTAGGTTAACACTAAAGAAGCGAGAAGGGGGAAATGAAAGTTGAGCGAGAGGTAGCAGGATTAGGCCAGGATTATGACTGACCTTCTACAACAACAACAACTTGTATTTATATAGCGCCTCTAACATAGTAAAACGTCCCAAGGCGCTGCACAGGAGTATTAAAAGACAAAAAATTTGACAGCGAGCCACATAAGGAGAAATTAGGGCAGGTGACCAAAAGCTTGGTCAAAGAGGTAGGTTTTAAGGAGCGTCTTAAAGGAGGAGAGAGAGGTAGCGAGGCGGAGAGGTTTAGGTAGGGAATTCCAGAGCTTAGGGCCTCGGCCACAGAAGGCACGGCCGCCAATGGTTGAGCGATTCTAATCAGGGATGCTCAAGAGGCCAGAATTAGAGGAGCGCAGATATCTCGGGGGGGGGGGTTGTGGGGCTGAAGGAGATTACAGAGATAGGGAGGGGCGAGGCCATGGAGGGATTAGCAAACAAGGATGAGAATTTTGAAATCGAGGTGTTGCTTAACCGGGAGACAATGTAGGTCAGCGAGCACAGGGTGATGGGTGAACGGGACTTGGTGCGAGTCACCTCAACTCCACTTTCCCGCCCGATCCTCATATCCCTCGATTCCCCTAGAGTCCAAAAATCTGTCGATCTCAGCCTTGAATATACTCAGCGACTGAGCCTCCACAGTCCTCTGGGGCAGAGAATTCCTAAGATTCACCACCCTCTGAGTGAAGAAATTGCTCCTTATCTCAGTTCTAAATGGCCGACCCCTTATCCTGAGACTGTGACCCCTGGTTCTAGACTCCCCAGCCAGGGGAAACTGCCTCTCAGCAGCTACCCTATCAAGCCCTCTAAGGATTTCATACATTTCAATGAGATCATCTCTCACTCTTCTAAACTTCTAACACAGTTGGTTAACACACAGCTCGACCACTTCTGGGTCTGAATTCAAAGCTCGTGCATGGAATGAGTTTGGAACAGTCACACCCCAGGTCCCAGTGGGCATGGACCCACAGCACAAGACTGCCTCGAATATGGCACAGGATGGCTGGTGTGTGAAGTGGGACATTGCTAAGCTGTGGGGTGTTCTGCTGATGTTGGGGTGGGCAGAGTAGTAGATGCTTCACTCTCCATCTAACTAGGCGACACCTGAGCTTGGAGGGCTTGATGCTGACACTTGCGGGGGAGGGTGTCTTCACCCTGCTGTCATTTTGGCGGAAGAGCAGGGGAGACCCCGGAAAAACAGCGTAAGCTCCATTTCCTCGGAGTTTTCGCGGCTCTTCTGTCGAAGTTACGGCGGTCGAGCGGGAGAACCCCCCGTGGAGATTCACCCCTACCGCCAAAGTTCCCTCCTATTTTTTTTTAGTGCGCGGCCCCTTTAAGTGGCTGCGTGGCCCATTCAAATTTTTGCCCGTGCGCGGTTTCTCCCATATAAAAGCCGGTGAGCGGCCTATGCGGGACCTCCAGACCGCCGTGCGGCCGTGCAGCTCAGCGAGAACGTTACCCCCCCGCGTGACTAAAATAGGAAAATTCTCCATCTTCCAAGTCTAATGTCGCTCACGTTGATGAGCAGAAATTCTATTTAAAAAGAGTACGTAAAGATAACATGAGGCCCAACAAGCCACAACATTCCTGTTACAGTGCATAAATATCCTTTTGCACCAAATAACAAGCGGGACGTGTTACTTACTGTCAGTTTTTGGCCATATGAAAGTCTGCATTAATATCAGACTGTGAGTTTGGTCTGTAACACAACGCGGAGATCTCACGCTGTGGAAATTATTATAAAGCCTTCCCGAGCTGGCCAAGCAAGTTATGATGCACCAGGGCTCCCCACACCCTCCCTCAATGGATCAGCGATTGGCACCAGAACACCATGTTTTAAATTGAGAAAAGCTGTGCTATTGGAGACGTTCTTGTTTTATTCAGAACTAACTAGACCCCATTCGTTACATTAGTCAACCGACTACATGAATTAATCCATCTATTCTGTCTGCATTTGTCCCTGTTGCTCGTTACGCTTCTTTCGATTTGTTTGCCGCCTCACTTTTTTGCCTTCTCTCTTTCTGCCTCTTTCCCTGTATCTGCCGTTCTCTCTGGAGCTGAGTCTTTCTCCCTCTCTGTCTCTGTGTTTGTACCTCTCAACGCTCTCTCGGGTTCCTTCACTCTCTCTGTAGCTCTCTATTTCTCTCACACTCCCTGCATCCGGTCAGTCTCTCAGTCCCTGTGTTTCTTGTGCCCGCTTTGTATCTGTCCCTCTCTCTCTTCCTGTATCTTTTGACCTTGGGGTAAAAATCCGTCTTGGGCAGCGCGCAAAACAGGCGGTATTGAATCGAGCGCCCGTTAGATGCATTGGCTGCAATTGAACTGAATATCCGGCGCTGCGTGTAACCGGCGGCTGATCCGATACCGTTTAGCGCCATCGCCCGAGATTCATTTCTAGCCCCTTGATTTTAACACTGGTGCGTGGGAGGAGGCGGGGAGCGAGGTTCCCGTTAAGCGGCCTGGAGGTCCCGCGCAGGCCGCTTACCAATGGCGGAGATTTGAATGGGCCGTGCAGCCCGTTAAAGGGACCGCCCACCCGAAAAAAAAAATGACAGGGAACATTGGTGGGGAGGGGGGTGGGGGCGAAGGAGAGCCAGGGCGAGTGATAAGCTCACATGCTGATGCCCGGAGAGATGCTAGCTCCCAGGAGATATGCGGATTCCCGTGAAGTGGGTTCTGACGTTCTGATTATTGCAAGATCTGGAAACAAACGTAAAATTGTTTAAAGGAGCTTTGTCACCCCAGTAAAATTATTAGGAAAGTGTAAATACATGGCACAGTGAGGAGATTTGTGTCCCAGTGGGTCAGCAAGATGATTATTTGACTCTCTGGTGTTTGATATCCTGGTGACGCATTGCTCCTTCACACATGGTTCCTTCAAAATGACTGCAGGCTATCTTTAAATTAAACTAGAAACAGAATAAATAACCAAAACTCAGAAAGCCGTGCGCTCATTTCAGAGCAACAGTGAGCCAGGGACCAGAGATGCTGTGTGGACAAGTGTTGTTCACTGACCTTCGACCTCATGTCAATAAAGTTAATTGAGGTAATCGATTGAAGGTGAGGCTGGTTCTAATGCACTTGTCTCTTTTCTGTTTTACAGCCTGGTAAGGTTGATCCCCCGAGTACTCACAGCTTTAAGGAGAAAGCATTTAAGAAGAAAAAGCACTGTGCAGTATGCAAGCAGCTGATCACATCACAGGGGATCTTATGTCGTGGTAAGTAAGGCCCTGTAGATGGCGAATAGAATTCCTGAAGGAAACTTCGAACCGGTTTTCTGAGAGGAAAGAGCCAATCAATGTCCGACTCCGCCTCACTTTTCTCACTGGTGTCAGCCGTCTTTCGGATGAGACGTTTAACTGAGGCCCCGTCTGCTCTCTCAGGTGGACGTAAAAGATCTCGTGGCACTATTTCGAAGAAGAGGTGGGAGTTGTCCCCGGTGTCCTGGGCCAATATTTATCCCTCAATCAACATCACTAAAATATTATCTAATTGCTGTTTGTGGGAGCTTGCTGTGCACAAATTGGCTGCCGCGTTTCCCACATTACAACAGCGACTACACTTCAGAATTACTTCATTGGCTGTGAAGCGGTTTGGGACGTCCTGAGGTCATGAAAGATGCTCTAGAAATGCAAGTTCTTTCTTTGTGTTAAGAATATGAGGGCCTCTTCTGTAATTGTCTTTCTGCCCACCCTCTCCAGGCCAGGCAGCAACGATGATGGACAGGGTCCGTGGGTCACTTGCTTCCAGATTTTTCTCTGCTGGCTCAGAGATGCACAATTCTCCGTCTGATTTTCTAAAAAAAAATGTTGGGCCTCTGTTTGGGGCTTCCCAGCAACAGCCTGGCTGGGGTCACGAACCCACAGGGCAGGGGAAGCATGGGTGCGAGGCTAGGACCCATCACTCAGTCAACAACAATTTGCATTTATATAGCACCTTTAACGTAGTAATCACTTCACAGGAGCGATTATCAAACAAAATTTGACACCGAGCCACATAAGGAGATACAGGAAACTCTCGATTTACCGGCACCTAAATAACCAGAAATCTCTGTTAACCGGCAAAATTCAGGAGTAGGTTCAGGTAAGTTTTACTTCATATTAGTGGCAGTTCCTGGATCTGTGGCTGTGTAACCGGGGTTCCTGCACCTGTTGCTAAGCAACAGTGACGCTGGGTCTGTGGCCGGAGTTCCTGCACATGTTGCTAAGCAACAGGGAAGCCTGGATTTGTTGCTGTGTACGGAGCTCTCGTACCTTTAACTATACCTCGCTGTAATCCGGACTCGGTGCCGGATAATAAAGAGTTTCCTGTATTAGGACAGGTGACCACAAGCTTGGTCAAAGAGGTCGGTTTTAAGGAACGTCTTAAAGGAGGAGAGAGAGGCGGAGAGGTTTAGGGAGGGAATTCCAGAGCTTTGGGCCTTGGCAGCTGAATGCACGGCCACCAGTGGTGGAGCGATTAAAATCGGGGATGCGTAAGAGGCCAGAATTGGAGGAACGCAGAGATCTCGGAGGGTTGTAGGTCTGGAGGAGGTTACAGAGATAGGGAGGGGCGAGGGCCATGGAGGCATTTGAACACGAGGATGAGAATTTTTAAAAAGGCCAGTGCACTCTGCCACCATCAAAGACCCCCTTCAGATCCAAGGGCTGTTCTATTTGGCTGACTCTAAGATTCAGTAGGGAGAGTTTACACACATACATCAAATACAGACAGTCATTGTTTTACCATGGTTTGTTGAATTTAGAAAGTGAAATGGAGGGAGGTCATGGGCTCTTGGCATATGCTATTGCTCCATATGTCATTAAAACAATAAAATCATAGAATCATACACCAAAGAAGGAGGCCATTCAGCCCATCGTGCCTGTGCCGGCTCTTTGAAAGAGCTCTCCAATTAGTCCCACTCCCCCCTGCTCTTTCCCCATAGCCCTGCAAATTGTTCCTTTTCAGGTATTTATCCAATTCCCTTTTGAAAGTTACTATTGAACCTGCTCCCACCGCCCTTTCAGGCAGCGCATTCCAGATCGCCACAACTCGCCGTTGGTGGAGACAGTTTCTCCTTATTTCCTCGATCAAAATCCTTCATTATATTTATTGCATTCTGAGAATAGGGAGATTTAGAGATTCTTGCACCTTATCTTGAAAGGCTGGAGTTTCAGGATTTTCAGAAGACCCCCAGATATGGAGATGGGGGGGACACACCACAGCATAGCACCAGGTATCAGAGAGCAATAGGACAGCTCCTGGAATAACTCAAATATGCTAACAGTGAATGACGTCTGGTTTCCACAACCTGCCCAGCTTTCAGAATCTTGCAAATCTGTCCCTCCAACCATCTCAATGCAGTTTAACACAGTTTATTGTGATATTTATTACCCTCCTGCACTGAAATGGAAAATGCATTTTTAAAATTCGTTTATGGGATGTGGGTGTCACTGGCAAAGCCAGCATTTATTGCCCATCCCTAATTGCCCTTGAGAAGGTGGTGGTGAGCCGCTTTCTTGAACCGCTGCAGTCCGTGTGGTGAAGGTACTCCCACAGTGTGGTTAGGGAGGGAGTTCCAGGATTTTGACCCAGCGACGATGAAGGAACGGCCGATATCAGTCAGGATGGTGTGTGACTTGGAGGGGAACTTGGAGGTGGTGGTGTTCCCATGCGCCTGCTGCCCTTGTCCTTCTAGGTGGAAGAGGTCGCGGGTTTGGGAGGTGCTGCTGAAGAAGCCTTGGCGAGTTGCTGCAGTGCATCTTGTAGATGGTACACACTGCAACCAAGGTACGCTGATGGTGGAGAGAGTGAATGTTTAAGGTGGTGGATGGGTTGCCAATCAAGCGGGCTGCTTTGTCCAGGATGGTGTCGAGCTTCTAGAGTGTTGTTGGAGCTGCACTTATCCAGGCTAGTGGAGAGTATTCCATCACACTCCTTACTTGTGCCTTGTAGATGGTGGAAAGGCTTTGGGGAGTCAAGAGGTGAGACACTCGCCGCAGAATACCCAACCTATGGCCTGCTCTTGTTGCCACAGTATTTACGTGGCTGGTCCAGTTAAGTTTCTGGTCAATGGTGAGCCCCAGGATGTTGATGGTGGGGGATTCGGCGATGGTAATGTCGGTGAATGTCAAGTGGCGGTGGTGAGTCTCGCTTGTTGCAGATAATCATTGCCTGGCACTTCTGTGGCGCAAATGTTACCTGCCACTTATCAGCCCAAGCCTGAATGTCGTCCAGGTCTTGCTGCATGCGGGCATGGACTGCTTCATTATCTGAGGAGTTGCGAATGGAACTGAACATTGTGCAATCATCAGCGAACATCCCCAATTCTGACCTTATGATGGAGGGAAGGTCATTGATGAAGCAGCTGAAAATGGTTGGGCCTAGGACACTGCCCTGAGGAACTCCTACAGCGATGTCCTGGGGCTGAGATGATTGACCTCCAACAACCACAACCATCTTCCTTTGTGCTAGGTATGACTCCAGCCAGTGGAGAGTTTTCCCCCTGATTCCCATTGACTTCAATTTTACTAGGGCTCCTTGATTCCACACGCGGTCAAGTGCTGCCTTGATGTCAAGGGCAGTCACTCTCACCTCACCTCTGGAATTCCGCTCTTTTGTCCATGTTTGGACCAAGGCTGTAATGAGGTCTGGAGCAGAGTGGTCCTGGCGGAACCCAAACTGAGCATCGGTGAGAAGGTTGTTGGTGAGTAAGTGCCGCTTGATAGCACTGTCGACGACACCTTCCATCACTTTGCTGATAATTGAGAGTAGACTGATAGGGCGGTAATTGGCCGGATTGGATTTGTCCTGCTTTTCATGGACAGGACATACCTGGGCAGTTTTCCATATTGTCGGATAGATGCCAATGTTGTAGCTGTACTGGAACAGCTTGGCTAGAGGCGCGGCTAGTTCTGGAGCACAAGTCTTCAGCACGACAGCCGGGATGTTGTCGGGGCCCATAGCCTTTGCTGTATCCAGTGCGCTCAGCCATTTCTTGATATCACGTGGAGTGAATCAAATTGGCAGAAGACTGCCTTCTGTGATGGTGGGGACCACAGGAGGAGGCTGATATGGATCATCCACTTGGCACTTCTGGCTGAAGGTGGTTGCAAACGCTTCAGCCTTGTCTTTTGCACTCACGTGCTGGGCTGCACCATCATTGAGGATGGGGATATTCATGAAGCCTCCTCCTCCTGTTACTTGTTTAATTGTCCACCACCATTCATGACTGGATGTGGCAGGACTGCAGAGCTTTGATCTGATCCATTGATATCGGGATCGCGTAGCTCTGTCTGTAGCATGCTGCTTCTGCTGTTTAGCATGCATGTAGTCCTGTGTTGCAGCTTCCCCAGGTTGGCACCTCATTTTTAGGTACGCCTGATGCTGCTCCTGGCATGCTCTTCTGCACTCCTCATTGAACCAGGGTTGGTCCCCTGGCTTGGTGGTAATGGTAGAGTGAGGGATATGCCAGGCCATGAGGTTACAGATTGTGGTGGAATACAATTCTGCTGTTGCTGATGGTCCACAGCGCCTCATGGATGCCCAGTTTTTAGCTGCTAGATCTGTTTGGAATCTATCCCATTTAACACCGTGATAGTGCCACACAACGCGATTATATTTACTGAAGAGCTGTCAAGTGTGAGAGAACAGGCCGCAGAAAGTTATAGTGATGGTACCATGTAAGATGGAGCCTGTATCACTGAGGAGACACACCAGCAGGAGCCTGTATCACTGAGGGAGACACACCAGCAGGAGCCTGTATCACTGAGGAGACACACCAGCAGGAGCCTAAAGCGACGTTAAGGTTTTGAGTCTGAACCTTGTTCAGAATGTCACTTTGTTGACCAGATCTCTCAATATTCAGGCGCTGTACAGGTCCAGTATTATCTGCTTAAATTTCATATTTCCAGCAGGCACTTTTTTTTTCTATTTGTGAGCTGCTAAACAAGGTAAATGGGCACTGCAATCCTGTCGAGATGAAATAAATCATAGGGCTCACCACTTCTTGTTAAACGGGCTAGTTTTTAAAAAAAATTACGAAATGAATTGGAAATTCCCTGACTGTAACTTCTGCAGGGAAATATCTTCCATTACAGTAAATGCTCCTCACCCCACCCATTTAACTGTGTTAATCAGATGCATGGGTGAAGAAATGAGGTGTAGCCAGTGAGCTTGCTGAGTCTCGGTGGAAGCTGGGCGTGTACTTCCAGATCACCAATCAAGCCCAGTGTTTGTGTTTGCTGTCTCCAGCCATGATGGACCGGACCATGACTACCTGTCCAGCGCATGGCAGGTTTGCCACATGTTAAGTTGTTCGAAATAGTTGCTTAGCCGACAGGTTATTCTAAATCACAGCTGTAGGTTAGATTCTGCCCCCGGCTCATTGTTTAAATCCTCATTTAAAACGGAGATGAGGAGGAATTTCTTCTCTCAGAGGGTCGTGAATCTGTGCAATTCCCTGCCCCAGAGAGCTGTGGAGGCTGGGTCATTAAATATATTTAAGATGGAGATAGACAGATTTTTGAATGGTAAGGAAGTGAAGGGTTATGGGGAGCGGGCAGGGAAGTGGAGTTGAGGCCAAGATTAGATCAGCCATGATCTCATTGAATGGTGGAGCAGGCTCGAGGGGCCGAATGGCCGACTCCTGCTCCTATTTCTTATGTTCTCACACATGTCCATAAGCTGTGACTGGTTGGAAGGGCACTGGGGGTATTGAGCCTACGGTTTGCCCCTTTGCTCACATTTGCCATGTGGCTTTGAGTAATGATGGGTTGGGTATCCAAGTGTTCAGGTAGAAAAGGCCAGATGAATCTATTTGGACCAGAGAGTAGGATCTGGCATTGCACGTTTGCTTCGACTTTTGACTGAGCCATGACTGGCACACAAGATTGAACCGGCTGGGGCTCTTTTCTCTCAGAGAAGACAAAGAGGAGACCTGATTGAGGTCTTTAAAAGGATAACGAGCTTTGATAGGGTGGATGTAGAGAAACTGTTTCCATTTGTGGGTGAGCCCAGAACAAGGGGCATAAATATAAGATTGCTACTAACAGATCAGTTTTTTAAAGGAATTTCTTTATACAGAGAGTGGTTAGAACATGGACCTCGCTGCCACAGGGAGGGGTTGAATCAGACAGCATTGATGCACTTGAGGGGAGGCTCGATGCATACATGAGGGAGAAGGGAATAGACGGGAAGGGTGGGAAGAGGTAATGAGAGTGAGAGGAGGTTCGTGTGGATTATAAACACCGGCATAGACCAGTTGGGCCGAATGGCCTGTTTCTGTGCTGTAGACTCGATGTAACTCTATGTAACTTGGTGTCTCACACCAGCACCCTTCAATAGAATCATAGAATGGTTACAGCACGGAAGGAGGCCATTCGGCCCGCCGAGCCCGTGCCGGCTCTCAGCTAGTCCCACTCCCCCGCCCTTTCCATGTAGCCCTGCAATTTCTTTTCCTTCAGATACTTATCCAGCTCCCTTTTGAAAGATAAGATTGAGTCTGCCTCCACCACCCTTTCAGATCCTAACCACTCGCTGTGTAAAAAAGTTTTTCTTACATCGCCTTTGGTTCTTTTGCCAATCACCTTAAATCTGTGATCTGTGTCCTCTGGTTCTCGACCCTTCAGCCAATGGGTATAGTTTCTCTCTCTCTCGACCCTGTCCAGACCCCTCTTGTTGTCTTATTACACTTCTACAACAGTCTCAGCTCCTTCCTTTACCTTCAATCCTTGGAACCTTTCAAGAGCAGGAGGCGCGTTCCACTCCAACTAACCCAAGGGGGAAGCTGATCCAGAACTGCAGAGTCCCGAAGCTGGTCATGCTCTGCACCTCACCAACAGGCAGGGTAATCTGTGAACGAGATAGAGTGAGAGAGGGAGGACTCTGGAGATACACTGACCAGAGGTTGAAGGGAAAGGAGAGAAAGAGCCACTGGAGGCTGCCGGCTTCACTGGGACCCAACAACAACAACAACTTGTATTTATACAGCGCCTTTAACATAGTAAAACGTCCCAAGGCCCTTCACAGGAGCGATTATCAAACAAAATTGGACACCGAGCCACATGAGATATTAGGAAGGTGACCAAAAGCTTGGTCAAAAAGGTAGGTTTTAAGGAGCATCTTAAAGGAGGAGAGCGAGGTAGAGAGGCGGAGAAATTTAGGGAGGGAATTCTAAGCTTAGGGCCTCGGCAGCTGAAGGCACGGCCACCAATGGTGGTGTGATTAAAAACGGGGATGCACGAAAGGCCAGAATTGGTGGAGCGCAGAGATCGCGGAGGGTTGTAGGGCTGGAGGGGGTTACAGAGATAGGGAGGGGCGAGGCCATGGAGGGATTTGAGAAGGACGGGAATTTTAAAATCAAGGAGCCAATGTGGGTCAGCGAGCACAGGGGTGATGGGTGAACGGGACTTGGTGCGAGTTAGGACACGGGCAGCCGAGTTTTGGATCACCTCAAGTTTACGTAGGGTGGAATGTGGGAGGCCAGCCAGGAGTGCGTTGGAATAGTCAAGTCTAGAGGCAACAAAGGCATGGATGAGGGTTTCAGCAGCAGATGAGCTGAGGCAGGGGCGGAGACGGGCGATGTTCTTGGGGTGGAGGCAGGCGGTCTTTGTGATGGAGCGGATATGTGGTCGTAAACACAACTTAGGGTCAAATACGACACCAAGGTTACGAGCGGTCTG
Organism: Somniosus microcephalus; assembly: GCF_052327205.1. Classification (NCBI taxonomy): domain Eukaryota; kingdom Metazoa; phylum Chordata; class Chondrichthyes; order Squaliformes; family Somniosidae; genus Somniosus; species Somniosus microcephalus. Next base: position 28,058,739 of record NC_141019.1, on the reverse strand, counting down.
GTTCAGCCTCAGACAGTTGCCAGACAGAGGGATGGAGTCAGTGCCAAGGGAACAGAGGTAGTGGAGGGGACTGAAGATGATGGCTTCGGTCTTCCCAATAAACCCAGCACTCAATCCAGCACACAGGCCAGAGGCTGAGGGAAGATCTGGCACACAAAGAGTGGAGCAGAATTCTAATTAATAACACACTGTAAATAAACAATAGGATTGGCACACAAAGAAAGGAAATGAAATATAATGGCCTTTAATAGAGTATGGATTCACTAGCCACATTTATAAAAAGTGTCAGCTGAGGTGGAATGTCAGAAATAATCAACTCCTCCCGCAGACGATTTATGATACGCCACAAAACTAATGACTAATCCACACCACATTTCCACACTGTAAATAGTGCATAAATTATACTTTACCTTGGTTTTAAAGGCCAATTTTGCTTGGCTTGAATGTGGCCAGTTACTCTTGTTCTCCAGTGTGGAAACAGTCACCCTCTTGTATTCCTCCTAAATCGCTACACAATGTTTCCAGGGTCCCTGGCTGTGCCTCTTCAGGACCAGGATCAGTTTTACTCTCTGGGGTAAATTTAGAGAGGCTCCACGCCAACGGAGGCCCGAAAATTGGGCGCCTGACTGTAAGCTCGTTAAAATATGCAAATTCTATATGAAATGGGTGCACCCCTAATTTTGACGGCTTTGAGTGAGGCTCCGCTCACAGCCCAAGCCTCACCTGTAAAAATTGGGCACAGTGAACTGCTCAGGACCTGAAATAGGCCTCTTAAAGGGAGAAGAGAAGTTTTCTTTTAATTGTTTCATTTTTGACTTTTTAATGTACCTTTTTGATGCGTTTTGCTCCAAGCGTTAGTTAGTTTTGCTGGCTAGGCCTCCATTTTTGCATTTTTTTTTCCATTGCAAAGTTGGGGTTTATTCGTCTATTTGACCTCCACCCCTCTCTGTGGTCCGAAGGGCTTCACAGCAATCCTAGCTGAGAGGGCCAGGCAAGGCCTCTCCCATTGCTGGCCTTGAGTTGGCCAACACAAGGAGTGTGCCTCGCCTGACCTTTCCCTCCCTTTCTGTGTCGATGCACCGAGCCATCGCTTGACACGCCTGCATGGCCGCACGGCCAAGATTGGGATCTCGCAGAGTCGTGAACTTGAATCCACATCCTACCATTCCGTAGCACAACACGTTCGAGATATAGCATCGGATGCCACCGCGCTGGCCCGATCTCAGTCCATTAAAAAATAGAGATAGACTTGCATTTCTGTAGCACCTTTCACGACCACCGGACGTCCCAAAGCGCTTTACAGCCAATTAAATACTTTTTGAAGTGTAGCCACTGTTGTAATGTAGGAAACGCAGCAGCCAAATTGTGCACAGCAAGCTCCCACACACAGCAATGTGATAATGACCAGATAATCCATTTTTGTTAAGTCGATTGAGGGATAAATATTGGCCAGGACACCGGGGAGAACTCCCCTGCTCTTCTTCGAAATAGTGCCGTGGGATATTTTATATCCACCCGAGAGAGCAGACGGGGCCTCGGTTTAACATCTCATCCGAAAGACGGCACCTCCGACAGTGTAGCACTCCCTCAGCACTGCACTGGAGTGTCAGCCTAGATTTTTGTGCTTAAGTCTCTGGAGTGGGACTTGAACCCACAACGTTCTCTCTTTCTCACTTAATGCCCGTGCATTCTTCAGGACCTCAGTGGTTTCAGGCAGAGAAGCAGCCTGTGTTTAGGGTCCGAGGCCTTTTCTTTGTAGTACTGAAATAACGGGAAGGCTTGTTTGTTGTTTTAATTTTCAGTGAACCATTTAGAAAAAGAAACTACTTTTTATCCCCATTGGCTTCAATTTTTTGAAGTCATTTTTCTTATTCGTTCATGGGATGTGGGCATCGCTGGCAAGGCCAGCATTTATTGCCCATCCCTAATTGCCCTCGAGAAGGTGGTGGTGAGCCGCCTTCTTGAACCGCTGCAGTCCGTGTGGTGAAGGTACTCCCACAGTGCTGTTAGGGAGGGAGTTCCAGGATTTTGACCCAGCGACGATGAAGGAACGGCGATATACTTCCAAGTCAGGGTGGTGTGTGACTTGGAGGTGGTGGTGTTCCCATGCACCTGCTGCCCTTGTCCTTCTAGGTAGAAGAGGTCGCGGGTTTGGGAGGTGCTGCCGAAGAAGCCTTGGCGAGTTTCTGCAGTGCATCTTGTAGATGGTACACACTGCAGCCACGGTACGCCGGTGGTGGAGGGAGTGAATGTTTAAGGTGGTGGATGGGGTGCCAATCAAGCGGGCTGCTTTGTCCTGGATGGTGTTTGAGAGTAAGGGTTCGCAAATCCAAGTTGTGACATATCCGATAAAATCTACAACTGGGGAATGTGTGTGTCTTGATCTAGGGTTGGGCTCGACTATGCTATTCCCCCTAGCCCCCCACCCGCCTCCGCCCCTTCAGTCTGCCCACACTCACAAGAATGGTGATTTAGTTCCAACACAAAGCAGAGCAAGAGAGATTGGGCCATCGCCATTAATTTGTATTTTGTCGCCTCATGCAACTGACTTCGGATCTTGCAGCGGAAAATCCTGCCACGTTCCCAAGTAGGCCCAGCAGCAGTGTGTCGGCGTGGCAATGTGTGTCCGTTTATCAAAAGAACGCTTCAGGCTTTCTAATTGATACACTTGAATCAAACACCCCTTAGTGTGTCTCATGAGTCACGCTATTTGGACAAGGTGGCCTGTTCGTGGGTATTCTGACTAACATTCCAGTCTATTAATGAGCCACAAGTGACGAGCCGTCTGGACAAGATCGTCTGTGTGTGAACCTCTTGCGTGACTGGAATTACTTCTGAATGAGAGTCCAGCAGTGAGACTCCTGAATGACGCTCCCTCCGGGCAATCCTGTTCCTCATGACACTACACCACTGAAGTCTCTGTCTCTCCTTCATCCACTTGCCGCCTTCCCTGTTGCCATCTCCCATTCTCAGCTGTACGTTTGAATGCTCTGGCATGACCTGATTCAATTGCTGCATGCCACTGCGTCATCTAATATAATCCACATATTTAAAAACACATGTTCTTTATGGAACATCCCCAATAGTTTCCCCAATCATTTCATACTGTGAAGCACAGGATATAAACTGCACGGCATCACTTTAGCCGAGGAACGCTGTGGGTGGTGCAAGATGCCTGTGTCTAGTACCATTAAAATGAACTTCTCTTGTAGCATTCTGATAAAAGTACCAACAGCACAAGACATTGAGATGATGCATCTAAGTGCAGGCACATCTGGAAGTCCATGGAGTCTCATCAATCTCTCCTGAGATCACATGCAATCTGCTAAAAGTGGCTGGAAAGCAGCTCGGCTGCATTCTTCTGCTGTGTTGGTAATGTAGTGCAGGACTTTAGTTTGCAGCCAAGTTGATCGGAATTGCTAACATAACCTCAGGATGTCAGAAAAGGTTTGGAAAGTGCCCAACAATCGAGGCGTCTACAATCTTATCAAGCGATACAGCTGGATTTTCTTGAATATTGACCTTCTGTTTGCTTTTCTTTCCCTCTCCTCCAGTCTGCAAGTTGGCAAGTCACAAGAAATGTGAGCCCAAGGTAAGATGCTTATTGCTTTAAGCTTATTCGATGTGCTTACCTGGTTAACGACTTGAGCGGGGCGAGTCTGCCAAAGCTTGGTTTTATTCAGTAAACTCCTATCTCCCTCTCCCATCACCCCTTAACAAAAAAAACGGCCACAGCTACTTGTGATTGACCACTACGCTCAGACATTCTAACCCCTGTTTTCTCCTTAATGATCTTTTAGTCCAGTAACTACTAGGCTTATTATGTAGCTGTGTACTTGCAATTCACCTGGTCTTATTTTCTATTCGAGAGGGCTCACCTTCATCAAAGAGCCCTTTAATGTGTAGTGGTTGACGGTTAGAATGAATCTTGAGTGGTTTCTTCAGAAGTTGAAAGATGCACTGTTCTATTATAACACAAATAAAGATTAGGTTTTGGGGTAGCTGCCTCTAACCTGTATTGACTTTCTGGACCATCCAAGTCAGCAGCTCCTGTGATTCTGTAGAGCAGTAACGGTGTTTCCTGTGGTTGTGGTCCCTTTGCTAAGTTATCGGGGACAACATATGGAGCCAGACACTCGATGGTATGTGCTGACAGGATGCACAAGACTTTTCTCAAGCATATTTATATGTGACGGTCCGACTGGCAAATACGGTGGTATTTGGATTGTCCGCTGTGGCCTGGACTTTCTCTTTTAATGGCCATTTAAGGCAAGTTGGAACGCAGCACTGGACTGAACTGCAAACGCTCACTGCTTCTGTGGGTCAAAGGTGAGAACTGAGCTCTGGTTGCATGATTGACTACTCAAAATAAAGCTGCTCCCTCTGAGCCAAGGTTTTGTGTCTGTTGGAACAAAGGGTCATGGGATGGATGGCAAGGTCACCAAACCGAGCAGTGTTGACTGTGAACTGTGTGAACTCAGCTGTACTAAGCTGACAGGCCTGGCTACAATTAATAACCGACAGAGGAAGGAAGGAGCACGATTAGCAATGGTAGCACCAGATTTAAAACCAGCGAACTCTCTTTCACACTGCGTCTCAGACTGGCCAACATCAAAGATGGGCCAATGTTCTCAATGTAATTGTTTATAATGCAAATTATTTTCTTTTATTTTTGACCGTATGTTTACAGAAATTTGAAACAGAGTCCTGCCTAGCTGAAGGTTTTCTGTCGTGGTTTTGCTGAATATGTTCCCTGTTTTATGTAAAGGAGCACGTGATTGGAGACACTGAAGTCCCTAATTGGGCGTTATGGCAACAGTGCTTCACAGTGCATTGGTTAAGAAGATCTTAAGTGATCCTGTTGGTTGGCATTGCTCCCTTTGCATTGGCTTCAGGCAGATGGCTGTTGTGGGTTTGTTCCCCCTTGTGGTGTCAGTCGGTTCCCCGGAGGTGGTTTGGGTGTTGGGAGTGAGGGGCCTGTGACAAATGTGCCTCCAGGAAAGGGGTCCTAAACTGGCTAAAGTCGGCAGGACTCCGTGTCCCCACTGGACCAACTGACACCCGCACCCCTCCCCCCCCCACCCCTGCCGCAGACCAAACGCATTTCTCCCAGCACTCAGTGCGTCCTGCCCCCGACACGTGCATATCCATGGCAACGAACCTCACACCCCAATGTACCCTCGTGCAAAAACACCGCGTGGTCAGAGTGTCCGGCTCCAGAAAGTGCACGGCCTGTACGGAAACGCTTCAACGCTTAAATTTAACAAGCCCTTCAGTTTGGGGCGTGATTTGATAGAATTCACACCACAGTAAAGATTGGGGCCGAATTTCCTGGCGGGCTACACGGGTAACTCAGACGGAGGAGGAAAATCGGGCAGGAGTCGTCCCGCCGGCTCCTTGCCACCTGATTATCTTCTGGAGGTGACGTCGCGCATCTAATAGGTCTCCCCTCAAATACGGTAGGGCGTATTATTATTAGGAGCAGCTGATTGCACGAGATAAAGGGGGAATTTAAAAAACGTAAACTTAAGAAAAAGGATTCACTATTTGTCACGGTCAGCCAATACTGCTCTGTGTAGGCACCGCACCAACGTCCCCCCTCCCCGCCACATCGCGAGTAATGGTCCTGTCACGCTACCAAATGATGACGACCTGAACCTGAGGAAATCGGCCAGGGTCGGAGCGCAGGGATGGGAGGGTGGCCATTAGTCCCTCCCCTCCCCACTCCACTCCACTGCTGTGAAGAGGAACATCTACCCCACACATCTACTGTAACAGGGACTTTACTGAACAGCCAACACGGTGGCATCGAGCAGCACTTTCAACGCAGGCTACTCCAGGGGCTGAGCCTGCCTCAAGCCTCCAGAATGAGAAAAGTCAGAGATGAGTAATGGCCATTCGGCCCACTGAAGCTCGTCGCTCTGCTACATTAACTTTCCCATCAAGACATTTAATTGTAGTTTAATGTTTTGCCTCTATTGCTTTCCTTAGTAGATTATTTGAAACATTTATTGCTCTTTGAATAAATGCCCCTTTCTTGAGGTCTACAAAAACCTGGTACAATGCTCTTTATAGCTTGAAATCTGGCAGGAAATATTCAGGCTTCACTCACTTGTGGGTTCCACAAGGTCCTAGCACCTGCTGGATTTGGGCTCATTAATTCTAATGAATAAAAATGCACATCCTAAAGCGTCAGCTGTGGCTCAGTGGGTAACACACTTGCCTCGGGGTCAGAAGGTTGTGGGTTCAAGTCCCACTCCAGGACTTGAGCACAAAAATCCAGGCTGACGCTCCAGTGCGGTACTGAGGGAGTGCTGCACTGTCGGAGGTGCCGTCTTTCAGATGAGATGTTAAACCGAGGCCCTGTCTACTCTCTCAGGTGGACGTAAAAGTTCCCACGGCACTATTCCGAAGAAGAGCAGGAGAGTTTATCCCCGGTGTCCTGGGCCAATGTTTATCCCTCAATCAACATAACAAAAGCAGATTATCTGGTCATTATCACATTGCTGTTTGTGGGAGCTTGCTGTGCGCAAATTGGCTGCTGTGTTTCCCACATTACAACAGTGACTACACTTTAAAAGTACTTCATTTGGGAAGCGCTTTGGTTGTGAAAGGTGCTATATAAATGCAAGTCTGTCTTTCTTTCTAAAATCACACGGTGGTATACGAGGGTACTAACACTGAATGTATTCACTGCTATTCCTCCCTTCATTATTTTAGCAGAGATAGGAGTTCCAGATGAACATATGAAGCTCGTCTCCTACAGTGTAATTCCAGGGCCAGTGTATTTTATCAGGTATCCTTTACTGGGGGGTTCAGGATAGTTGAGTTTGATCGAGGAGATTGTATTGGGGCGCTGTTTAATGTTGTACTGGATTTAAGCATCGGCAGCCAAGGAAGGCTATATGTTGCAATAGCAAAATACTGCGGATGCTGGAAATCTGAAATAACAACAGAAAGTGCTGGAAACACTCAGCAGGTCGGGCAGCATCGGAGAGAGAGAAACAGAGTCAATGTTTCGGGTCGATGACCCTTCGCCAGAACTGGAAAAGATTAGGGAGGAGAGATATTTAAGCAGGGAGGAGGGGAGGAAAGAACAAAGGGAAGGTCTGTGATGGGATGGAAGGCAGGAGAGATTGAGGGATGATAGTGTGAGGCAAAAGGTAATGGGACAAGTTAAGAAACAAAAGATGGCTCGAGATGATGTGTGGATGATGACGGCAGCAACATTAACAACTACCATGTGAGGAAACACGAGAAAGAAAGAACTACAGGGGCCAATATGTTATACTGCCCAGTGTTTAAGTCTAAAAAAAATATTTAAGCGCCTTGGGACATTTTACTACGTTAAAGGCGCTATATAAATACAAGTTGTTGTTAAACTGTGATTAAATAACAACAAATAATCCACATACTGATTTACCAAATTGAGAAAGCATGTGTGATTAATACTCGACCTTTTAGCCCTGACCTTTTATTTATCGAGTTAGCCTATTTTCCATTTGGGAGAACAGTGCATGTACATCCTTTATTATTTATTTTGAACGTTTTTGCAGTGTTGGAGATGAAGGAGGACAGGTCTATTCAGTGTCAGAGGTATCTGTGTACTGTATATTAGCCTTGTTCCTTATTGTCTGCCCTGAGCTGGATCAGAGGGCAGCACGTGCATCTTTCTTCCATCTCTGCTCTTGACTGCTAATTGCTGGTCAAACCAAGACCTCTGCAACGATGTCAGACCCTCCTGTGCCTTCTTTTTCTAATTGAGTTCTTCTGCCTCCTAAATTGGCACCGTTTCTCTGTTAGTTGCCACTCATTGGGCAGGCCGTTCGACACTGGCACGTGCCCAAACCGCAACAAGCTCTCTTTACCTGCGCCACTGTAGCCACAGGCCTGCCTAGCGTTCTATCACACTTTGTGGTTTGGGAGCAATATTGCGAGTTCAGCCCGAGGGATATACCAGAGCCATCTGTTAAATCCATTAAACTCCTCTCTCATCAACCTCATTCTCCTTGTGGTGCATGACCATAAACCATAAACCTACATTGGCTCCCAGTCCAGCAACACCTCGATTTCAAAATTCTCATCCTTGTTTTCAAATCCCTCCATGGCCTTGCCCCTCCCTATCTCTGTAACCTCCTCCAGCCCCACAACCCCCCGAGATATCTGCGCTCCTCTAATTCTGCCCTCTTGAGCATCCCTGATTATAATCGCTCCACCATTGGCGGCCGTGCCTTCTGTTGCCGAGGCCCTAAGCTCTGGAATTCCCTCCCTAAACCTCTCTGCCTCGCTTTCCTCCTTTAAGACGCTCCTTAAAACCTACCTCTTTGACCAAGCTTTGGTCACCTGCCCATATTTCTCCTTATGTGGCTCGGTGTCAAATTTATTGTCTTTTAATACTCCTGTGCAGCGCCTTGGGGCGTTTTACTACGTTAAAGGCGCCATATAAATACAAGTTGTTGTTGTAGTATGGCACTGAATGAAATTAAGACATGCAGTTAAGTGCCAAGGGAATTACCTTTCTGATTTGTGCTTTATCTTTGACACTTCGATAGATGGCAGAACCCTCCAGAGTTTGCTTACGGTCAAGTGACCATGAAATAAGGTGCAATAACAACAGAAAATGCTGGAAATACTCAGCAGGCCAGGCAGCATCCGTGGAGAGAGAAACAGAGTTAACGTTTCAGGTCTGGGACCCTTCATCAGACCTGAAACATTAAACTCTGTTTCTCGCTCCACAGATGCTGCCTGGCCTGCTGAGTATTTCCAGCATTTTCTGTTGTTATTTCAGATTTCCAGCATCCGCAGTATTTTGTTAATGAAATAAGGTGCGTTCTCTACAAGTCAAAAGAGCACCGCTGTATAGTTTGAGTGAACCAAGTAGACGCCACCTTCAGTGAACTTTAATAGCTGACTCAAATGATCACAAATGAGTATCTCCTGTGCAGCGCCTTGGGGCGTTTTACTACGTTAAAGGCGCTATATATAAATACAAGTTGTTGGAAAACGTCCTAAGGTGCTTCACGGGACCGTTTGGCAAACAGAATTCGACACGAGCCACGTGGAGATATCAGGACAGGTGACCAAAAGCAAAGGGAGGGCCTTAAAGGATGAGAGAGAGGCGGAGAGGTTTAGGGAGGGAATTCCAGAGCTCGAGGCCTAGGCGGCTGAATGGCCACTGCCATCTCCAATATCACTAGGCGGTGACTCTGTAAACCCTTTGGGGGAAAAATTGAGTCGCGCCCCCGCGGCCGAAATTGAGTGGTAGCGTCCCAAGAGGGAAGTGGGGTGCTCCTGGAAGCCCCCCGCCTCCCTCTTGGGGCGCTGCCAGGGAATATCGCGGCACTGCGGCATGTCGTGCCGCGGTACTGCAGGCCTTCCTCCCCTTCTTAAAGGGGAGGGGCCTTGCGCAGTGCGACCCGGGGCCCAGCTGGGTCACCGGGAATCGGAGTGCCAGCAAAAGAGCCCGGCACTCGAGAAGTGCCGGGCTCATGGAGCGCCGCCGGCACTCCGTGGAGGGGCGGGTCAGGAGACCGGGGACGGCAACGGGGACAAGTGCTCACAGGTGGCCAGCACCAAAAATGGCCACCCGCCACCGCGCCTTTAATTAGCGCCGCCCCAGCCGCAGGTAGGCCCCCCTGACCCCGTCGGACATAGCGTCCGGCGGTAAGTCAGGGGGCGATACCGAAGATTGTGGCCAGCGCGCGAGTGGGGCACTGCACACGGCAATGATGTCATCGCCGGCGGCTCAGCGCCGCGGGGCGCTGCACTCGACGATGACGTCATCGCCAGCGGCACAGCGCAGCGCTAACTGTTACCACTGAATTTCGCGGGAGGCGCTGGCGGCGACGCGCCTGGGCGCTAGTTGCTTTGTGCCTCCTTAGCGACCTCTTCGGGCGCTAACGGGAGGCGTAAAGCAACCGAATTTTTACGCCTGATAATGTGTGGTACGGCTTGTAGACAGGTGAGGATGAGGCATCAGCCCTGCCAGTTAAATACAGGCCAGAGGTACAATTGTTTTTGACCTGCTTCCAGGCAAATTCCACAATCCCAAATCAAATGGCAGTTGTTCTGTGTAAAATAAGAGGTATAAAAATAAACTAATAAGAGGTTTCTTTGTTCATGTGTTAATAAACACCAGCTCGGTAATGTCATTCTTGGACATTAGAACCAATGACTGGGTAGGGATTGTGAGCAGGTTTATATGAAATCCTTTTGATTGGTATTATCATAAAATATTACAGTAGATGCACTGGGGCCTGTCTCTCAGATCGACCAATGCTGACCTGAATGCTTCCTCTCTCGAACAAAGATTAGACTCTTAACCCTTCGATGACCGGCAGCTCTGGGGAAATTCAGTCTTCCTGGCCAGCCATTTATTTCGAAGAAAGTTTTCAACTCCCACACAGCGGAATCAACCCCCAATATTAAAGTAATAATGTTACTTTAACGTCAAGTATATGTTTTATTTACAGTCATATGACCTCCTAACCATTTAAAAAAAAAACTTTTTTTTTTTTTTTTAAAAAGAACAAAATATTTTTAATCCCTGCCATCTTAGTTCCTCGATTTTCTCTGTCTCTCATCTTTTTATCAGTCTTTTTCTCATTTACTATATCCTATTCTACCCACTTTTCTTCCAGAACAAATGACTGAATACTTGGGTTCCCCTGTCTCTCAGCTCCAGCATCCCTTTTGGGGCTGGGAGCCACAAACTAGGCTGCTTTTTAGGTAGTTGGTGCCTGGATACCTAAAGGTTGTCATAGGAACAGGAGGAGGCCATTCAGCCCCTCGAGCCTGTTTCGCCATTCAATAAGATCATGGCTGATCTGTGACCTAACTCCATACACCAGCCTTTGCCCCATATCTCTTAATACCTCTGGTCAACAAAAATCTATCAATCTCAGATTTAAAATTAACAATTGACCCAGCAACAACTGCTGTTTGCAGAAGAGAGTTCCAAACTTCTACCACCCTTTGTGTGTAGAAGTGTTTCCTAACTTCACTCCTGAAAGGTCTGGCTCTAATTTTAGGTTATGTACCCTAGTCCTAGAACCCCCAACCAGCGGAAATAGTTTCTCTCTCTCTCTACCCTATCAGACGTGGTCACATCATCTTACAACACACCGACCTTTCATAAGGCTATAAAGTCTAATTTATGTTAACTAAACACTGGGTGAGTCAATTAAGAGGCTGCAGACATTGTGACCCCGATTTTAACCTTGCCCTGCTTGGCGTTAAAGTGGCGGTCGGGAGGAACCCACAATGGAGGAGAGAGAGAGGGAGAGGGAGGAGGAGGAGAGAGAGAGAGAGAGAGAGAGGGAGGGAGGAGGAGAGAGAGAGGGAGGAGGAGGAGAGAGAGAGGGAGGAGGAGGAGAGAGAGAGGGAGGAGGAGGAGAGAGAGAGGGAGGAGGAGGAGAGAGAGAGAGGGAGGAGGAGGAGAGAGAGAGGGAAGAGAGGGGGGAGGAGGAGAGAGAAGGGGAGGAGGGAAGATGGGAGGGGGAGAGGGGAGGAGAGGAGGGGGGTAGGAGAAGGGGGAGGAGAGAGAAGGGGAGGAGAGTGGGGGAGGAGAGGGCGAGGAGAGAGAGAAGGGTGAGGAGGAGAGGGGGAGGAATGAGAGAGGGAAGAGGACGGGAGGGGGAGGAGAGAGAGAAGGGGAGGAGAGAGAGAGGGGTGAGGAGGAGAGGGGGAGGAGTGAGAGGGGAGGGGGAGGGGAGGGGGGAGGAGAGGGGGGAGGAGAGAGGAGGCAAGAGAGGGGGTGAGGAGGAGAGGGGGGAGTAGGAGAGGAGACGAGAGGGGAGGGGGTGGAGAGAGAGAGAGGGGGAGGAGAGAGGGTAGGAGGTAGGGAGTAGAGAGGGGGAGGACAGCGAGGGAGGGGAGGAAGAGGGGGAAGGGGAGGGGAGGAGAGAGAAGGTAGGAAAGAGGGAGAGGAGAGAAGGAGGAAGGAAGAGAAGGGAGGGGGAGGAGAGAGAAGGTAGGAAAGAGGAGGAGGAGGGAGGGAGGGGGTGGTGGAGGAGCGGGAAGTGGAGGAGGAGGGAGGGGGGAGGAGGTGGGAGAGGGGAGGAATGGGAGGGACGGATCACCACCTGCTTCGACTCCACTCCCTGAGTTCAAATCGAGTCTTGTGTCTGCGGTATTTTCTTCTGCTGGAGTTTGCCTGTACATTAGAGTTACAGAGAATTTACAACACAGAAACAGGCTGTTCAACCCAACCTGTCCATGCTGGTGTTTATCTTGCACATGAGCTGTGGTTCCAATCCCACTTAGATCCCAGATCCATTTATTCCCCACTTCTTTCAGCCAACATTCCAAATGAGTGCCTCTGTTTCTTTCTCATTTGAAATGTACACTCGACAGCATGTGACATCCGAGGTGGGACAGCTCAGGTATGCTGGACGGCAACAACAACTTGTATTTATATAGCACCTTTAATGTAGTAAAACATCCCCAAGCGCTTCACGGGAGCATTATAAAACAAAATTTGACACCGATCCACATAAGGAGATATTAGGGCAGATGACCAAAAAAAGAGGTAGGTTTTAAGGAGCATCTTAAAGGAGGAGAGAGAGGTAGCGAGACGGAGAGGTTTAGGGAGGGAATTCCAGAGCTCAGGGCCTAGGCAACAGAAGGCACGGCCACCAAAGATTGAGCGATTATAATCAGGGATGCTCAAGATGGCAGAATTAGAGGAGCGCAGATAGCTCGGGGGGCTGTGGGGCTGGAGGAGGTTACAGAGATCGGGAGGGGGCGAGGCCATGGAGGGATTTGAAAACAAGGATGAGAATTTTGAAATCGAGGCGTTGCTTGACTGGGAACCAATGTAGGTCAGCGAGCACAGGGGTGATGGGCGAACGGGACTTGGTGCGAGTTAGGACACGGGCAGCAGAGATTTGGATGACCTCAAGTTTATGGAGGGTGGAACATGGGAGGCCGGCCAGGAGTGCGTTGGAATAGTCAAGTCTAGACAGGTATGATGGGCAGGCATACCTAAAGTTTTTATATATATTTGCAATATTTCAAGCATTTTTAATCACCTGTCACCCATTTTGTAATCTGCTCTGTCTTTCAGAGGGTTATACAGTGTCACTGAGAACCTCGCAGTAAATTTGGCAGCTGCAGCCTGTGAAAGTTTGTGTTTTACAGATTGTAAAGGACAGTGTGTACTCTTGAGTTTAAATTTAATCTCCAATCAACGACAGAACGGAAACTTGAATCACTTACTGTTCCAGAATCCCATTAGACAAGCCCATTTCCAAGCTGATGGCCAAAATTGACTGTTAGTTAGCTGAAAGCTTTAATTGCTATTGTGTCCCTGTTTAAGGAGCGCGGAGCATTTGCTTAAAACGCTGGTCAATAAACAAAGAGATAGGGGTGGAACTAACTGGCTATAAAAATAGCATTGAGCAACAAGTGAGATTAAGTATCTGCAGATTTGACATAGCTGAATGCCTTGGAGAATTAATTAAAAAAAATCAGACAAGTCTGTTCTGCAGAAGATCACTACCCTGAACAGCTGTTTGTACTTTTGAACATGTAAACATGTGGTCAGCCTGGAATTTCTTCATGATCTACAATAGCCTGATCTTTTTATCCCTTTTACTTTCCTAATGCAACGCTTTGTCGCTCGTTTCCCTGACGTCACTCACGGCAACCTGAGCTCTTGGGCAGTTGACGGTAACTTTGCTGCAGGGTGGGGCAGGCTGACCCCCCCCCCGCCCCTCAGGACGCTCCACCCAGTGGCCTAGTTAGGAACTGATGGAACGTGGACTCCCAATCCAAGACCTGCTGCAGCTGCAGTTCAGGATCGCTTTCCTTCCCAACCTTTCTCCTGAAGGTTGGGGTAGGGTTCCTCGGTCACCAGTAGCTCATCCAAGGGCCGTTCTGTGTCCGCTGTGGCTCAGTGGGTAGCACACTCACCTCTGAGTCAGAAGGCTGTGGGTTCAAGTCCCACTCCACAGACTTGAGCACATAAATCTAGGCTGACGCTCCAGTGCGGTACTGAGGGAGTGCTGCACTGTCGGAGGTGCCGTCTTTCGGATGCGACGTTAAACTGAGGCCCCGTCTGCTCTCTCAGGTGGATGTAAAAGATCCCAGGGCACTATTCGAAGAAGAGCAGGGGAGTTCTCCCCGGTGTCCTGGGCCAATGTTTATCCCTCAATCAACATCACTAAAACACATTATCCGGTCATTATCACATTGCTGTTTGTGGGAGCTTGCTGTGCACAAATTGGCTGCTGCGTTTCCTACATTACAACAGTGACTGCACTTCAAAAGTATTTCATTGGCTGTAAAGCGCTTTGGAACGTCCTGAGATTGTGAAAGGTGCTATAGAAATGCAAGTCAGTCTTTCTTCGAACTGATAGCTTGAATGGATAGTCTCTTAGCTGCTAGAGCATGCAAATGAGAGGGAATGGACAACCTCCACTCCCACACACCATCAAAATATAATACAAAACAATAGAGAGGTCCAGTGCCCTCAGACAGAATATGTGAAGATGTGCAAACATATTCTGCCACCACAGGATCACAAAATAAGCAAGAAACCAGCAACATCTACCATTATTCATAAGGGTATAACGCTTTGATTTTCTGAATAAAATCGCTGGAATGCACTGCCTGAAAGGGTGCTGGAAGAAGATTCAGCAGAAGCAGATCCAATAGTAACTTTCAAAAGGGAATTGAATAAATACTTGAAGAGGAAAAAGTTGCAGGTCTCTGGGAAAGAGTAGGGGAGTGGGACTAATTGGAGAGCTCCATCGAAGAGCCGGCCCAGGCACGATGGGCCGAATGGCCGTCTTCTGTGCTGTATCGTTCTATGATTCTAAATCTTATACAGCCCGGTTTGGATTTATTCCAATATTACACTAGGAGATCAAGCCTCGTCTTGAAGCCTTTTTCTCCCCTCTGCCTGCTATCCCTAATATAAAGCGCTCACAGCCTGTTTTCAGCAACACTCCAAAGATTTGCTGGCAGCCATTCTCATCCGGGATTGCGCCTAAATGTGCTGTTCCTGCAAGAGCTCCCTCTACTGAGTTTATCTATGTACTGCATACTTAGCATTCAGAACCAAATTACAGGCCCAAGGACAGATAGCAGCTATCCAATGTACTGCTGATGTATTCTGGGTCAAAGCCTTTTCTAGTTTCACCTGTATGGGTTGGGGCGGGGCTCGTGGCTCAGGTGGTAGCATTCTCGCCTCTGAGTCAGAAGGTTGTGGGTTCAAGTCCCACTCCAGAGACTTGAGCGCAAAATCTAGGCTCACCCTTCATTGCGGTGCTGAGGGAGTGCCGCGCAGTCAGAGATGCCGCCTTTCAGGTGAGACATTAAACTGTGGCCCCGTCTACCTGTTCAAGTGAACGTAAAAGGTCCCATGGCACTATTCAGAGAACAGGGGACTTCCGGCAACTGTCCATCATTCCTCCCTCAACCAACACCACCAAAAACAGATTAACCAATCATTCACCTCATTGCTCTTTGTGGGATCTTGCTGTGCACAAATTAGCTTGTGCATTTATCTACATTACAACAGTGACTACACTTCAAAAGTCATTCACTGGCTGTGAAGCACTTTGGGACGTCCTGATAATGTGAAAGGCCACATCGAAGGAAAGAAAGACTTGCATTTCTATAGCGCCTTTCACAACCTCAGGATTTTTCCAAAGTGCTTTACAGCCAATGAAGTACTTTTTGAAGTGTAGTCACTCTGGTAATGTAGGAAACGCGGCAGCCAATTTGGGCACAGCAAGCTCCCACAAACAGCAATGTGATAATGTTTTTGTTGATTGGGGGATAAATATTGGCCAGGACACCAGGAATAACTCTAGTACGATAGCAAAATACTGCAGATGCTGGAAATCCAAAATAACAACAGAAAATGCTGGAAAAACTCAGCGGGTCAGGCAACATCCGTGGAGAGAAATTAGAGTTGACGTTTCGGGTCGAAACCCTTTTTCAAAACTGGGAAGGAAATAAAATAGATCGAAGGCAGGGCTGCGATAGAACAAAAGAAGTAAAAGAGACATTAAGAGGTATTCAAAACCAGACGAGATGGTAATAGGACAGTGGAGACAAAAGACGGCTCAGATTAGGTGTGAAGTGTACTGGCAGGATGGGGGACAGCTGCCATGTGGGAGAGAGAAAAAAAAAAGGAAAGGGGGGGTGGAAGGGAAGACCTATTACATTTTTACTTATAATTTTTTTCCCACCCCTTTGTTTTGGGTCTTCCCTTTTTCCCCCCCCCCCTTTCCTTTTTTTTCTCTCTCCCACATGGCAGCTGTCCCCCATCCTGCCAGTACACTTCACACCTAATCTGAGCCGTCTTTTGTCTCCACTGTCCTATTACCATCTCGTCTGGTTTTGAATACCTCTTAATGTCTCTTTACTTCTTTTGTTCTATCGCAGCCCTGCCTTCGATCTACTTTATTTCCTTTCCAGTTTGAAAAAGGGTTTCGACCCGAAACGTCGACTCTAATTTCTCTCCACGGATGTTGCCTGGCCTGCTGAGTTTTTCCAGCATTTTCTGTTGTTACCAGGAATAACTCCCCTGCTCTTCAAATAGTGCCATGGGATCTTTTACATCCACCTGAGAGAGCAGACGGGGCCTCGGTTTAATGTCTCATCTGAAAGACGGCACCTCTGACAGTGCAGCCCTCCTTCAGCACCGCACTGGGAGCGTCAGCCTTGATTGTTGTGCTCAAGCCTCTGGAGTGGGACTTGAACCCACAACCTTCTGACTCCGAGGCGAGAGTGCTACAAATGAGCCACGGCTGACGCTGTCATAGAAACACACGTCCTTTCTTTCTCCAGTCTTGTTCTGTTCTCACATTCGTGAGGAGTTTATAACTCGGGCCTGCCAGACGGGGACGCCTTTTACCCTTTATTTTAACTGAATAAGAATAATTCTTCCGACCAAAGTTGTGTAAGAGACTGAGTGGGCAGCCTTAGCGACGTGCTTTAGTCCGTATACAACTTGGGCGATAGAGCTGCAGGAAGCGCTCAACGCACCCTGTTTACGTTAGGTGCTTGTCGAGGCATTTTCTCAAGCCCATTTCGCATTCCATGTTATCTTGGCTGTGCGGCTGTTTACATTGTCTCAGCAGCTTCTCCCTCTGCAGTGACTTGGTCTTACTTAGCAGCTGCACACGTGCAGTCGTTTCTCAAATGGAAACCCAGTCCTGTCATCTAAATATGTTGCAGCCGAAAATGACATCAGCAGCAAGCAATGATTAACGAGAATTGAGCGCTGATTGCAAAGTTGGTTGAGTTTACACCGGCAAGAATGCATCATGAAACAGCCTGGATACCAACTCCCAGTATGTTGACACCTCATTCAAAGGTGTTTCGAAGATCGTTCACATTTTACTGACCGAAGCCATTTTCATATTGATAGCATGCTGCCTGAATAAACGAGGTATTACATTTTGTTAAGTTAAAAAAAGATGGCACAGGGACTCGAATCAAGAAAGAAAGACTTGCATTTCTATCGCACCTTTCACGACCTCAGGATGTCCCAAAGCGCTATACAGCCAATGAAGTACTTTTTGGAGTGTAGTCACTGTTGTAATATGGGAAACGCGGCAGCCAATTTGCACACAGCAAGCTCCCACAAACAGCAATGTGATAATGACCAGATAATCTGTTTTAGTGATGTTGATTGAGGGATAAATATTGGCCCAGGACACCGGGGAGAACTCCCCTGCTCTTCTTCGAAATAGTGCCACAGGATCTTTTATGTCCACCTGAGAGGGCAGACGGGGCCTCGGTTTAACAACTCATCCGAAAGACGGCACCTCCGACAGTGCAGCTCTCCCTCAGCACCGCACTGGAGCGTCAGCCTAGATTGTTGTGCTCAAGTCTCTGGAGTGGGACTTGAACCCACAACCTTCTGACTCGGAGGCGAGGGTGCTACCAACTGCTTGTACTTGACGCAGATCATCCTTCTAAAAGATGCTGTACTAGCCTCACATGGGTAAACCTGTCGAGCTGATGATTGTTTGACATGTGGGGGAAAAGCCATCAGGACCAATGGCACAGACAGCGTCTTCATATTGGCCAGTAATGGAGTGGCACTGACTCTTGCCCAAGCTGAGGAATAAAGTGGGCACTATTGAGCCATGCTCCTGTAGCAGTCATTCTCGACTGGTGTATATAAACATGACGAGGACTAAAACTGGGGAAAGTGTGGGAATGGCTTTTTAACAACATTAAGATCAATCTTCATGACCTTTATACACCCATTCACAATGCCCAGTTGGTGCCAGGTTGAATCTGGCATTTTGCAGCCACGTGGCATGAACTTGGCACTGAAAACGCTGGTGAATCACACAATCTGAGATTACAGGATAGAGTGTGCGTGGGGCTGGGTTCTGAAGGAACTAGGAAGAAAGGCCATGCCTTTATAAGGTGATGATTTGTGTTACTGTATTTTGCTAGCAATTCACACGTATTAGCCAAGAGTTTACCAAATAGGCACATCGCATCCGTGACTGACTCTCTCTGGTGGACACATATGCAATCAGTGATCATTGCTGGGTCTCCTACCACATGAATTCAATGGTAATAATGTACCCTAAACAGGGCAGGAATGCAGGTTGAGTTCATTGCTAGGCAACTGCTCTTTTTTTTAATGGATTGTAACATCAGTAACCTGACTGTGTGCAGTGCAACATAATGCTTGTACCCTCGTTTCCACAATAATGTATTTCCAGTAGACCAATGCCCGCTACAATACGAAAGGCAGCTATCTGATTTCAATGTCTGGTTCACCGTGATGTTCGGATGCCGTGCCCAGCACTGAATCCGATACAAATGAGGGAGAAGCAGCAGGAGCCTCTGAAATGTTGGGAGTAGGTTTTCAAACCGGACGCAGTTTCAAGGCCTCCGCATCTTTCAGGGAGCACATGATGGCCCAGAAATTGGTGTCGGGGGGCTTCCCGCGGGTGCAAGCCCCCGACCTACACTTACCTAGCGCGCCGACAGTTGAAGCCTGACCCTGCGTGGATTTCCTGTCAGTGGCCCGGCTCAGCTCCCGGCGCGCTGTGCTTGCGTGATCCAGCGGCGTAGTCAGTTCGATGAGCCGGCTGGGATCACGTGAGCACTGGGCAACCAATTGGAGGTTGCAAAAGTTCATTCATGAGTTTGATAGTAAGAACTGTCAAACTCATGAAAACTCCGGGTGCCCAAAACAGTACTAAAACTTCAAATAAAAGTTTAAAAAATCCCACTAATTAAATGAACTATTAATAACTGTAAAAAACTAATTTAAACAATTATTCAAATTTTTGGATAAAATCATTTTTTAACAAATCGGGTCTAAAAATACTTACCTTACTGTAAAGTCTTAAAAAATAATAAACCTGTGGAAAATTTTTCTAACTTTAATTAATAGACCACTTACCTTTTAAAACTAAGTACTTACGTCTACTTTTTTTCTCGCGTAAAAACTGGAGGCCTTATCGCACGGGCAACCCTGTTTTTAAAAAAAAAAAAGGAATTTCAGCGCGCACGCGTTCGACCTCTGAACCCCTTGGTTCAGAGGATCGGAAATGCCGGTTTTCCGCGCATGCGCTGTGCATGCAGAAAACCGGCAATTCCATCGGTCCCACGCGTGAGTACATGGTGCTTACTCACGCGTTGGGACCCGAATTACTGGGCCGATGTTCCCTCAGCCTTGAAACTGCGTATGATTTAATAATCTGGAAATGCATCACACTGAAATCTAATAGCTGTACTTTTGCTCATATAAACAGAGAAACATTTTGATTCTTCTTGCCATAGTACTGACTTGGAGTACAAACCCCAAGGGCATCTCAGTTATTGGAAACACAATCCTGGAGTGTCAGAGGTGTAGTTGAATAGAAGGTCTCTGATTATTCAACGTTCTCTAGCAAAGCCTTCCAACCTTCTCATTCCTGATCTCCCTCTTGCTTTGCTCGTTTCTCTCCCCTCGGTGCTTATAATCCAAGGGCCAAACTGCTAACTAAGGGCAGAAAGCACCAAAGGGGGATGATGTTCCCGGGGTCTTCAAATGCAAGGGTTGATAGCCAGCCGCCTGATGATGCTGCAGAACCTGCCCCTGGCTCCTTTGTGTGTCCATGGATGGCCCAGTTTTCCTTATTCCTGAAGTAGACATCTGAAGGGGACGACCACCTGGGATCATGGAATTGGGACTGAGATACTATTAAGTCTAAGTCTGGATGAAAGAACTGATTTGGTGCGGTGAATGATACTTCTCTGTGCGAAGGTTTAAATCTGCGATAGTTCAGAGTCTCACCGGCTCTCCAGCTAGAGAAGAAACCTGGCTCTTGCGAACATATCTGAACTCGACAACAGCACCAGCTTGCATTTCTCTAGCGCCTTTAATGTAGAAAAACGGCCCAAAGTGCATCACAGAGGTATGCTCAAAAAATTGGACTCTTATCCAGTTTTTGATCCTTATCCTTGAGGATTGATGTTCAGGAGCTACACTCCTGTCTTTTTCCGTTCCTAGTTCTAGTCACCTAATCCCACTTTCTCGTTCTCCCAACACTGATTTGCCCACCTGTAATCTGAATATCTCAGCCCAGCCATAACCTTGCTTCCCCAACAAGCTAATATTAAGAAGGCTCAGTATTGAGGCTTCACTGATTTGCGCAGGAAGGAAAACTTTTTATTTATTCGTTTACGGGCTGTGGGCATCGCTGGCAAGACCAGCATTTATTGTCCATCCCTAACTGCCCTTGAGAAGGTGGTGGTGAGCCGCCGCCTTGAACCGCTGCAGTCCGTGTGGTGAAGGTACTCCCACAGTGTTGTTAGGGAAGGAGTTCCAGGATTTTGACCCAGCGACGATGAAGGATCGCCGATATATTTCCAAGTCAGGATGGTGTGTGACTTGGAGGGGAACTTGGAGGTGGTGGTGGTCCCGCGCGTCTGCTGCCCTTGTCCTTCTAGGTGGAAGAGGTCGTGGGTTTGGGAGGTGCTGTCGAAGAAGCCTTGGCGAGTTGCTGCAGTGCATCTTGTAGATGGTACACACTGCAGCCACAGTACGCCGGTGGTGGAGGGAGTGAATGTTTAAGGGGGTGGATGGGGTGCCAATCAAGTATAGCTGACAACACCGGCTTCAGTCAGCCACAGTGTCACTGTATGTACATCTTCATTACATGTTGAAAAAATGTTAGGCGGATCGCCACAATCCTGCAGTACACGGATTCAGAATTTGGTAAGGGATGGACAATAGATTGTCTTTTCTAAACGGAGTTATTTTTTCAAATGGGAAGTAGTTCCCCTTTAAATGGTGGACACAGTACCTGTATACCTTTGTCAAAACCAGCGTGAATGACAAAAAAATCAATCAGCTCAGAGCGTCAAACCTTTCCTCCTTCCCCCCCCCCGGGCTACTGTAGTGTTCTGGTGTGCTCGCAGGACACTGGTTTACACCCACAACTCTCTACATCAAGTGTTCCCAATCTTAGCCAAGCTTTACATAAGACCATAAGAATTAGGAGCAGGAGTCGGCCATACGGCCCCTTGAGCCTGCTCCGCCATTCAATAAGATCGTGGCTGATCATCGACCTCAACTCCACTTTCCCGCACTATCCCATTATCCCTTAGTTCCCCTAGAGTCCAAAAATCTATCGCTCTCAGTCTTGAATATACTCAACGACTGAGCCTCCACAGCCCTCTGGGGTAGAGAATTCCAAAGATTCACCACCCTCTGGGTGAAGAAATGCCTCCTCATCTCAGTCCTAAATGGCCGACCCCTTATCCTGAGACTGTGCCCCCTGGTTCTAGACTCTCCAGCCAGGGGGGAAACAACCTCTCAGCATCGACCTTGTCAAGCCCTCTTAGAATCTTGTACACCAGGGGAAGACAGGAAGCAGAAGCGAGGCACTTGCCCACAAGGAGGACACTTCCAGCCAGCCTGATGTGGTGACCGCCCTACTGGCAATGATAGCTCTACGGATGCAGTTCTTCGAGCTCGGGTCAGCAAGCTGCCCCTTGGTTGATGAATGGTGTTTGGATGAGGAAAGCCCCCCCCAAAAAAACTTCTAAAAATGAGGAAAGGAGATTAAAAATTCCAAGAGTTGAATGAAGTGTCATGGATAGGAATCAAAACCAAGCACAACTGTACTTAAAATACTGACACACAGCAGCATCTAGCCAAGTAGCTGTCAATCAAACATCTAAATGTGTTTTGCCTTCCTGATATCATCCCCAGTTCCTAATTGGCTATTTATTCTAATTTGAACATGATTATGAATTCCAGATGTTTGAGTCTTTTAAGAGTTTGTTGATATAAAGTTCAAAAGGGCACAGCATGTGAGAGACTGGAAATGTATTATGTGCTCAATTGTTTCCCAGTTTCGCCAAGCTGAACTCAAAGCATCATTTTAGAAATTAAAAAATTGGCATTTTAACTGACATTGTGATGCGTGTCCTTAAAAAAACAAAGGTTCAATCTTCTGATTTGCTCCTCAGTCTCATTAGTCACATTTTACAAAAGAAGACACCATTCTGATGTCGAGATTCACATACAAATTGAACAGGTTTCTTTCTTTCTTCGACCCAAAGCATTGGCCCAGATTTTGCGTTAAGAACAATGGTGAGGCTATCGCCGCTCACCGTTATTATGGAATAAATCGGAGAGCAACGTCCGGCGACCGCACATGCGCAGTTAAACGCGGAAATCAGGAAGTTGCTGTCCGAGGTGCCCTGCTCGTCCAGAAGCTGCACTGTGCCGCTTTCTCGCTGAGAGACTCAGCATTGAAACACACGTGAAGTTGCAGTACCTATCCACTAGATACCCACTAAACACGCTAGAAAAAGTTAGGGCTTGTCCATTCAAGTGTAAGTGAATTTTGACAGCGTGATAAGTCTTAATTACTGCCAAACAACCTCTCTGGCACTGAAAAATTGACTTTTACAAGTGTGGAGTCTCATCCCTTCAGATTTTAATTATCCTTGGAGATATATTGGCCCAGAAAGTTGGGTCGGGGGCTTCCTGCGGGTGCAAGCCCCCGACCTGCACTTACCTAGCGCGCCGGCAGTTGAGCTGTAGATCCCGTGGAATTCCGCTCCGGGGCCTGGCCCAGCTGCCGGCGTGCTGTGCTTGCGTGGCCCAGGGGCGTAGTTAGTGCGATGCGTCCCCTGGGATCACGTGAGCCATGGGCAGCCAATCGGAGGAGGGAAAAGCCCATTCATAAGATTGACAGGAAGACCTGTCAAAACTTATAAATACTATGGGCCCAAAATAGCAGTAAACCTTCAAATACATTTTTTTTAAAATCACACTTTTTAAATAAACTATAAATTACATTAAATAACTATTTTAAACAATAATTTAAATTTTGAAAAGAATAATTTTATATTATAACGGGGCTAAAAATAAACTTACCTTGCTTTAAAGTATTTAAAAATAATAAACCTGTGGAAAAAATGTTTTAATTTTAATTCATTGACCACTTACCTTGCAAAAAGCAGGCCTTACGCCTGCTTTTTAAATGTGTAAATCCAGCAGGCTTACCCTCCCGGGAAAACCTGTATAAAAAAAAAAACCTAAGTTCAAAGCGCACGCGCAGCCTCCCCTGCGCGCGCGTTCGACCTCTGAACCTCTTCGTTCAGAGGATCGGAAGTGCCGGTTTCCCGCGCATGCGCAGTGCATGCAGGAAACCGGCACTTCCATCGGGCCCACGCGTGAGTACCCCGTGCGTACTCACCCGGGGAGAGCCGAATTTCTGGGCCAATAAAAATTAAAAAAAAAATTTTTACTTTTTCTTTCTGTCTCTTTTATCTCTCTCTCTTAATCCCACCTTTCTTTCCCTCTCTTTATTTCGCTTTCTGTACATGATTTTACGTTGAATTAAATTTTCGAACTTGCATTTCCTGGTTTCGACTCTGCGTGCCTCAGAAAGGATTATTCAATCTGATTGGCTGAGGAGACATGCTGCTGCTTGCCCTGTCCACCAGAGGGCGCCACGCTGAAATGGCTCTCCAACTACCGTAAGTTGCCGCACAAAAGTCCGCCAAAAGTCTGTGGGCAGCTGGAAGTGTAATGAACAGCGCGCGCCATTCCCTCGCTGACTGCAAAATCCAGGCCTTTTATTTTTGTTTAACCTCTTTTAGATCCCTCCCTTATTAAGCCTTGTTCTTTGACCAAGAAGCTGGGCAAGTGGCTTACTCGCAGGGCTCTCTCAATGCTCCTCTTCAACCAGACACTCTTCAATGCTGTTCCCTCCCTGTGGGAAATCATCCGGTGAGGACGAGATTAAGGTTGTGCATTTGTCCTGTGGGAAACTGGAGCCATGATCCCAAATCCTACCACTGCATGGTGCGGTGGGTTGGTGTATAGACATGTCCCACTACACCGCCCGCTGTCTTTATTTTCAATTTCATGGCCCTCTGGAAGACCTCTTATTTGAAGCCCTGATTACAAGAGGTTCCTGATTACAAAAGGTGACTCAGTTGGTAGCACTCTCTCATTTCTGAGTCTGAAGGTTGTGGGTTCAAGTCCCACTCCAGGAGACTTGAGCACAAAAATCTAGGCTGACACTCCAGTGCAGTACTGAGGGAGCGCTGCACTGTGGGAGGGGCAGTACTGAGGGAATGCAACACTGTCGGAGGGGCAGTACTGAGGGAGCGCCGCACTGTCGGAGGGGCAGTACTGAGGGAGCGCCGCACTGTGGGAGGGGCAGTACTGAGGGAGCGCCGCATTGTGGGAGGGGCAGTACTGAGGGAGCGCCGCACTGTCGGAGGGGCAGTACTGAGGGAGCGCCGCACCGTCGGAGGGGCAGTACTGAGGGAGCGCCGCACTGTGGGAGGGGCAGTACTGAGGGAGCGCCGCACTGTCGGAGGGGCAGTACTGAGGGAGCGCCGCACTGTCGGAGGGGCAGTACTGAGGGAGCGCCACACTGTCGGAGGGGCAGTACTGAGGGAGTGCAGCACTGTCGGAGGGGTGGTACTGAGGGAGTGCTGCACTGTCGGAGGGGCAGTACTGAGGGAGATGCCGTCTTTCAGATGAGACATTAACCGAGGCCCCGTCTACTCTCTCAGGTGGATGTAAAATATCCCATGGCACTATTTTGAAGAAGATCAGGGGAGCTCTCCCCGGTGTCCTGACCAATATTTATCCCTCAATCAGCATCACTAAAAAAAGATTATCTGGTCATCATCACATTGCTGTTTGTGGGAGCTCGCTGTACACAAACTGACTGCTGCGTTTCCTACATTACAACAGTGACTACACTTCAAAAAGTACTTCATTGGCTGTAAAGCGCTTTGGGACGTCCTGAGGTCGGGACAGGCGCTACAGAAATGCAAGTCTTTCTTTCTTTTAAAGACTCCACCGCCAAGCTGCCTGGAGATAGTGGCTGTAAGTATAAAACTGGGAAAGAAAGGGGTGACTGAGAGACACCAGTAAATGTGTTGTATCTGTCATTATAATATGTAGGATTATGGAGCAATACTTTCCCTTTAAGGTTCTTTTCCCTCTCCACACCAAATAAACTCAGAAAGCAGGGAGTGGACACAGCGTAACTGCTGCCAGGGTCAGCTAGCCAGTCATTATAACCAGGCTGCCTATAGACGCCACAACACCTTGCTTATCACACTCTCCTGTTTAGCTCTTTCCATTCCCAGTCCCACTATCTCACCCCTAACCTTCCAGGTGGTCTTACCACGGCTCGGGATACATTCCACCATCTTACAAAGGGTAATGGTCGACGGGTGTTTTTGTGACTGGAAGGCTGTTTCCAGTGGGGTTCTGCAGGGCTCACTACTGGGTCCCTTGCTTTTTGTGGTATACATCAATGATTTAGACTTCAATGTAGGGGGCCACGATTAAGAAGTTTGCAGATGATACTAAAATTGGCCGTGTGGTTGATAGTGAAGAAGGAAGCTGTAGACTGCAGGAAGATATCAATGGACTGGTCAGGTGGGCAGAAAAGTGGCAAATGGAATTCAATCCGGAGAAGTGTGAGGTAATGCATTTGGGGAGGGCTAACAAGGAAAGGGAATACACATTAAATGGTAGGACACTGAGTAGTGTAGAGGAACAAAAGGACCTTGGAGTGCATGTCCACAGCTCCCTGAAGGTAGCAGGACAGGTAGATAAGGTGGTTAAGAAGGCATACGGAATGCTTGCCTTTATTAGCCGTGACATAGAATACAAGAGCAGGGAGGTTATGCTTCAATTGTATAAAACACTAGTTAGGCCTCAGCTAGCGTACTGCGTGCAGTTCTGGTCACCACATTACAGGAAAGATGTGATTGCACTAGAGCGGGTACAGAGGAGATTTACAAGGATGTTGCCTGGACTGGGGAATTTGAGCTATGAGGAAAGATTGGATAGGCTGCGGTTGTTTTCTTTGGAACAGAGGAGGCTGAGGGGAGAGGGGCCTAGATAGAGTGGATAGGAAGGACCTATTTCCCGAGCAGAGAGGTCAATAACCAGGGGCAGAGATTTAAAGTAATTGGGAGAAGGATTAGAGGGGAGTTGAGGAGAACTTTTTCACCCAGAGGGTGGTGGGGGTCTGGAACTCACTGCCTGAAAGGGTGGTAGAGGCAAAAACCCTCATCACATTTAAAAAGTACTTGGATATACACTTGAAGTGTCGTAACCTACAGGGCTACGGACCGAGAGCTGGAAAGTGGGATTAGGCTGGAGAGCTGTTTGTCGGCCGACACAGACACGATGGGCCGAATGGCCTCCTTCTGTGCCGTAAATTTCTATGATTCCATGATTCTGAAGGGGCTGGTCTTCAGCCACAAAGCACCCAGGCCCTGCCCAGCCCGAAAATATATGGGATGGCCAGGGACAGGCCATAAATCCCTGAGAGCGAGAAGTCGCAATGTGACGGGGATGTTTACACTGATAATTATGTGCACATTACAGGCATTGCCCTGAGCTTTACTCTTCCGGACTGTTCCAGGAAGCAGTGAAAGGTCGATGACCCATTCCTTCCACCGCCCTCCCCGCTCCCATAAATCTAGCCGTGGCCCGGCTTCAAGAATCCACTGCAGCTCCACTCCGGGGATTCTGGAAAGAAAGGTCTCTGTGAGTCCGAAGTAAATAAGCTCAATTGCTTGGGAAAAAGAGAGCAAGGCTGCAGAACGCCGGGAAGAGTTTACAGGCCCCGCTAGCTTTTCCAGTCTGCTCCCAATGGAGGAATGGAAAAAAAAAAAAACATTAAAAAAAATGTATTTTCATCAACCCCGTTCCCAGCTTCTCTTGCAGGCTTTTTCTCAATGGATATAATTCAATTTTGAATATTAGATTACACTCTTTTTTTCATCAAAACAGCCCAAAGTGATGATCCAGTGGGGAAACTGTAGCGCCCAGTTCTGGTACTGGGTCACAGACACCAGGCAAGTCCCAGGGTCTGGTCTCTGTGGATCTTAGTAAGAGGGGCGATGTTAAAAATAGGCTTCAGTGTTCCTAGTCTGGAATCCGTACCGCGATGTAATCGTTGTAACACATCTTCTGGAATCGATTCGAATTTTGAAACAAATCTTTTAGGAAAAAATGAGATACATTCCTAATCTAGAGCCGTCTTTTGTCTCCACTAGTCCTATCACCATCTTGTCTCATTTTGAATACCTCTTAATGGCCCAGAAATTCGGGTCGGAGGCTTCCCGCGGGTGCAAGCCCCCGACCTGCGCTTACCTTGCGTGGAATTCCGCTCCGGGGCCTGGCCCAGCTGCCGGCGCGCTGTGCTTGCGTGTCCCAGGGGCGTAGTTAGTGCGATGCATCCCCTGGGATCACGTGAGCCATGGGCAGCCAATCGGAGGAGGGAAAAGCCCATTCATAAGATTGACAGGAAGACCTGTCAAAACTTATAAATACTACGGGCCTCAAAATAGCATTAAACCTTCAAATAAATTTTTTAAATCACATTTTTTCAATAAACTACAAATTACATTAAATAACTATTTTAAACAATAATTTACATTTTTGAAAAAAATGATTTTATAAAAAAACGGGGCTAAAAATAAACTTACCTTGCTTTGAAGTATTTAAAAATAATAAACCTGTGGAAAAAATGTTTTAATTTTAATTAATTGACCACTTACCTTGTAAAAAGCAGGCCTTACGCCTGTTTTTTAAATGTGTAAATCCTACAGGCTTAACCTCGTGTGAAAACCTGCAAAAAAAACTTACGTTCAAAGCGCACGCGCAGCCTCTCCTGCGCACACATTCGACCTCTGAACCCCTTCGTTCAGAGGATCGGAAGTGCCGGTTTCATGCGCAGTGCATGCAGGAAACCCGCACTTCCATTCGGCCTACGGGTGAGTACCCCGTGCGTACTCACCCGTGGAGAGCCGAATTTCTGGGCCAATGTCTCTTCACTTCTCTCTTGTTCTCGCTCAGCCTGACCTCTTAATCTAATTCATTTCCTGTGCTTTTCCAGTCTTGACAAAGAGTTTGACCCGAAACGTTGACTATTTTCTCTCCACGGATGTTGCCTGGCCGGCCTGAGTTTTTCCAGCATTTTCTGTTGTTATTTCGGATTTCCAGCATCTGCAGTACTTTGCTATTGTACATTTTGGTCAAATTGAAATCCGGCAAGATTTTTGCTTGTGTGCATTAAAACATCACAAGCTACCCCCTGAAACAAACAGAAACTCTGACTACAATAGCCTTTATTGATGGGTTTCCAACACCAATGCCTTGCAGTTGAAGGCGAAGTCAAAAAGATGAGGAAAGAATTAGAGGAATCTTCCAACATAAAATCATTTCCAACAGAGTTTATACGTCTCATTATCTTAGAGTCCCAGTGGAAGCAAAATCTTTGTCGGTCATGGTACGTGAGATATCCCCCATCCCTTGTGATTAGTGTAATGTAGACAACGTTTTGGCTTAGTGTCTCTTTGGAAAAGATGGTACCCGCTGCTATCTGTACGAGCAGAAGTTCCCCTCAAGTTGCAGCAGTCCTGAATTTGCCACCTTGTGGTCCGAGCTGGGATCACTGCTGTACTCCGCAGGTCTGGTGATACGCATTTCTAAGGTACCTGTAAAAATATTGCTGCCGCCTTCATATGACCTGTTCCCGTGTTGTAATTTCCACGTAACTCTGGCTCCTGATCACTATCTAGTGACTGCTACTGAAAAGTGGGTAATATAGACGCCAGATGAGGATTTCTGATGCCTCTCACCTCACCTGGGTCGAATAGCCTGTCAGTATTCACTGTGAAAGGAAGGAGCCACTTTTGGCCTTGGAGGGTACTGCGTGCCTGTGGACCCATACCTCCGCATGATTCACCACCTTCAGGAGAGGAGGGAAAGGGGGAACAACCTATTTCATTCAGTTCAGCACAAAAAAATCTAGGCTGACACTCCAGTGCAGTGCTGAGGGAGTGCTGCCCTGTCGGAGGGGCCGTCTTTCGGATGAGATGTTAAACCGAGGCCCCGTCTGCGCGCTCAGGTGGACGTAAAAGATCCCACGGCAATATATCGAAGAAGAGCAAGGGAGTTCTCCCCGGTGTCCTGGTCAATATTTATCCCTCAACCAACATCACTAAAACAGATTATCTGGTCATTGTCATATTGCTGTTTGTGGGAGCTTGCTGTGCGCAAATTGGCTGCCGCGTTTCCTACAGTACAACACTTCAAAAGTAATTAATTGGCTGTAAAGCGCTTTGGGACACCCTGAGGTGAAAGGCGCTATAGAAATGCAATCGTTTTAGATGTATGTGGCTTGTAGCAGATATAACCTCAAATCAACGTGGATGAAAGTGTATGACATGTATGTCACATGACTCAGACTGAAGGGCGTATTGCAGTTTGAACTTTTCCCCAATACCTTTATCTGAGGTACACAGAAGCAGTCTTCATCACTCATGAACTGAAGCCCGTGTCTTTATCCTCTGACATGTTTGGGTTCGCATCGCCCACAATCAACTCCGACTGTGGTGAGTGAATTGCTCACCAGAAAACACGTGGGCGGCCCTGTCTTGCGTGCAGGTTGAAAAGTGAGGGCTGCCGCCCTATCTCTATTGCTGCACTCATTGCTAGTGAGGCCTTGAACTGGGAGCAACGCCTCGCCCCCACCACCCCAGCATCTCACAGGCTGTTGTTGTAATCGGTGAAAGTTAAAAGCTCCCATTGTGAAGGAGAAACTCCCAAACCCAATTTCAAATCGGCCTACTTCTTTACGTTTTGTGTGGATTCTGGGGCTTTTCTCATTAGCTCTGTGCTTGGATTTCCTAGAAGCGCCTTGTTCAAACAACAAACAACTCCCAACACTCTGTACAGGAGCTGCAGGTCGGCTGCCATGACTTTGGGTTGTCCTCCACTTCACTGCTTGGCAACTAAGACCATTGCGGTTGTATTTGTGGAATATCTCATTGGATTTTTTCAATTCACCATCTTTCAAAATACTCTGTTCAACCCACCAAAAACACCTGAGATTTTAGCTTTTATGTTACGGTACTGTACTTGTAGTTCTTTCATTTTAAAAAGATGCCAAAACTTGTCTGGAAATTAGAAATATTGGGGTCGATTTTCCCGAAGCTGTCGGGAAGAAGGCGGGACTTCAACTTTCGGGTTTTAGACCCGCCTACATCGACGTCCGGCCAATCCGCGCGATTTTCCCTTGATTGACCTTGTTAAGCCCGCCCAGCGGGCTCAGCAGGCCAATTAAGGGGCAACAGGTGACGTCACAGACTGCAATTTCATCTGTCAAGATTTCTTGACAGATGAAATATCAGTGCTTCACAGCTGTTTGAAGCTGTCAAACACTGACAGTCTGAGTTCTGACATGAGTCATTCTGCACAGACTCAGTTAGAACTGTCACCGGCACTCAAAGCTGAAGGCTGTCACTTTTGACAGATCGCAGCCGTTCAGCTTTAAGTTCCGCCTGAGTGATGCGCTCCCGACGGCTACAGGAAGAAAGGCTGTGAAGGTAAGTACAGGTAAGTAAAAGTTCTTTACACACTTTAGACACACCAAACACACTTACCTTTGCACTCATGCACCCATCACTCACCTGAGCACCGACATCGCAACCCCTCCAACTCCTTCAACCCGACAGCCCGCCTGCTCAACCTGGCGTGGTTTGGAGCCGTCGGGAATCCCACACGAAACCCCTCAAAATAGGGATTAGGCTAAAAACTGCCTGTTAACTACCTGTTAACAGGCAGTTAATTGGCACTAATCCCTTCCCGCCTGGTTTCGGCGGGTCCCAGTGCGGGGCGGGTACCCACCGCCCCTGAAAGTTGCGTGGGGCGGGGTTTTGGGCGGGATGGTGTCGGGACCCCCAAATTCGGTATTTTCCCCCCCCCACACGCCTGAAACCCCGCCCAACAGCTCGGGGAAAATCGGGGCCAATAGTTTCATACTGTGAGAGCAAATAGTAGGCCGAGACCTGGGTTAGATAACTCTATCCAGGAGTTTATTCCTGGGGCAGTGTGGACTATGCTTAGGTTCCTTCTAATCCATGCACCTATCCACAAATCCCCCTGACACACACGCACGGACACACTATGAAATATTGATGCCTCCTTTTGACTGTGGGTGCTGAATGGCTTCCTTTTGGGAGGAGGAGGGAGAATTGAGAAAGTTGGAGAATTACGACATAATATGTATTTATTTTTAATAGAAATGCAGAGGTGGAAAAAGCAAGATTGTGCCGAACTTTTAAAAAATTCATTCACGGGATGTGGGCGTCGCTGGCAAGGCCAACATTTATTGCCCATCCCTAATTGCCCTCGAGAAGGTGGTGGTGAGCCGCCTTCTTGAACCGCTGCAGTCCGTGTGGTGAAGGTACTCCCACAGCGCTGTTAAGGAGGGAGTTCCAGGATTTTGACCCAGCGACGACGAAGAATCAGCGATATATTTCCAAGTCAGGGTGGTGTGTGACTTGGAGGGGAACTTGGAGGTGGTGGTGTTCCCATGGCCCTGCTGCCCTTGGCCTTCTAGGTGGAAGAGGTCGCGGGTTTGGGAGGTGCTGCCGAAGAAGCCTTGGCGAGTTGCTGCAGTGCATCTTGTAGATGGTACACACTATAGCCACGGTGCGCCGGTGGTGAAGGGAGTGAATGTTTAAGGTGGTGGATGGGGTGCCAATCAATATGTCCTCCCATATAAGATTATCCACAAATGCTCATAGAAACCAGTAGCAAGCTGTCAGAGGTGAGGTAGTGGCGAGCAGCCAAAAGTCACCTCCCTGAGTTGTATTGTTACATTGTTAGCAGTTGATTTATGAGTTGTTCACAGGCCTGCAGCTCTGGAACTCGTGAGCCAAGGAGTGAATTATACAATATTTATTGTGCGCTTCGGGGGTGGGGGTGTGAGTGGCTGGGAGGGAGGGAGGGAGGGGTGGGATAAATGTTCCCTTCAATATTTTAAGGGGCTGCGCGGCCCCTTCAAAATACTGCACATGCGCGGTTTTCCTATATAAAAGCCGGCTGCCCGGGAGCTCCAGAGCGCTGCGCAGCTTAAAGGGAACATTGGGTGGGCGAGGGGGAGGGGTGTGGGTGGGGGGGGTGGGGACGCTGTGATTACAATGAAAATGTTTTTTGCAATTCCACTCTTAAAATGCAGCGATCGAACTATTATCCATGTCACTGTCACACAACATAATTAAAAAAATTCTCATCCTTGTTTTCCAATCCCTCCATGGCCTCGCCCCCTCCCTATCTCTGTAATCTCCTTCAGCCCAAAACCCCCCCCCCGAGATATCTGCGTTCCTCCAATTCTGCCCTCTTGCGCATCCCCGATTTCAATCGCTGCACCATTGGTGGCCGTGCCTTCAGCTGCCCGGGCCCTAAGCTCTGGAATTCCCTCTCTAAACCTCTCCGCCTCTCTCTCCTCCTCCTTTAAGACGATCCTTAAAACCT
Source organism: Somniosus microcephalus (assembly GCF_052327205.1). Lineage (NCBI taxonomy): Eukaryota > Metazoa > Chordata > Chondrichthyes > Squaliformes > Somniosidae > Somniosus > Somniosus microcephalus. The sequence goes on along the minus strand of NC_141019.1, from coordinate 28,025,933 downwards.
ACCACTTTGACCAAGCTTTTGGTCATCTGTCATCGGTAGGAAGAATGAGAAGAGGCAATATGAACTAAATGAACTAACAGGACTAGACAGACTAGATGCAGGAAGGATGTTCCCGATGGTCGGGGAGTCCAGAACCAGGGGTCACAGTCTAAGGATAAGGGGTAAGCCATTTAGGACAGAGATGAGGAAGAATTTCTTCACCCAGAGAGTGGTGAACCTGTGGAATTCTCTACCACAGAAGGCAGTTGAGGCCAATTCATTAAATATATTCAAGAAGGAGTTAGATATATTTCTTAAGGCTAAAGGGATCAAGGGATATGGGGAGAAGGCAGGGACAGGGTACTGAATTTGGATGATCAGCCATGATCTCATTGAATGGCGGAGCAGGCTCGAGGGGCCGAATGGCCTACTCCTGCTCCTGTCTTCTATGTATCTATGTCCTAATACCTCTTTCTGTGGCTCAGTGTCAGATTTTGTTTGATAATCGCTCCTGTGAAGCGCCTTGGGATGTTTTACGCTGTATAAATACAAGTTGTTGTTGTTCCCGGGCCTCAAAAGCTACGGACCTGCTTACCTTCCTGGCTTACCTCGTTTTACTCTTTTAAACCTTGGTCGTGTCCTATAGGCCATGACCCTTCACATTAGTTTGTCAACTGCAAAAAACCTCTTTTACTGTAAAGATTTAAGCCTTCATGTTGTGTTAAAACCAAGAAAGTAATACTTTGTGGAGCGCGTGAGCTTGTAAGGATCAGGAGTAGCGGACTGTTGATTGAACAGCAGCTGGAAACATGTGCATCCGACTCCTCTCGCTGTGTTCCAGGAAATGCCACGCCTCCTGTTTAAGTCGGGACTTTCCATCTTTACTGAGCCTTGTACACATGCTGCACTCTCCACAGCTGCATCACTGAGCCTCCTGACTTTCTACATCAGTTTAATGACTCGGTCGCTGCTTGTAAAGAGTTGAAGGACCATCATTACAGGTGCGCCCTGCTTCGCTGATCTATTCTCCCCCTTCCCATGTTAGGATCTGGAATGCACTGCCTGAAAGGGTGGTGGAGGCGGACTCAATCGTGGCTTTCAAAAGGGAGTTGGATAAGTACCTGAAGGAAAAAAAATTGCAGGGCTACGGGGAAAGGGTGGGGGAGTGGGACTAGCTGAAGTGCTCTTGCAGAGAGCCGGCACGGGCTCGACGGGCCGAATGGCCTCCTTCTGTGCTGTAACCATTCTATGATTCTATACTTAGACTTCCATAAAGTACTTGGCGAGGTTCCATGCTGGAGGTTGAGGGCTTCAATAGCAAGTCATGGAATGAGGGTAGAGAGCTGGCTAGAAACAGGAAACAGAGGGGTGGCTGTAATTTATTTCTTTAAAAATGGGAATGGTGTTACAAGCGAGGTGTCCCAGGGTTCAGTCTTAGGACCCTTTGACGTGAATCTTGCCATTCATGTGGAAATGACTTATGAAGTAATACTGGGCGGCCTGCTGGTGGCGCTGTCCAGGGAGAGTATAAATACTCGGGCACGGGCCCAGCTTGCTCAGGACATTCTTTAACAGGAACTAGTGAAGGACACAACTAGATCTCCATGTTGAAAAACAGTTGATTAAAGCCTTGTTTAATACTCACACCAAGTGCCTCGTAGTTTTCTTACGTCAGCCTTGTTATTTATAATGGGAGTAACTTGCTCCTTCACCACCTGGGTGCTAATCTGGCGGAGCAAAGTTTTGGATTTGTGGGGTGGTTCGTGATGAGGAACTTGCTCAGACGCTGGATGTTCAGAGGGTTAAGCTTTTGTCGTAATGGTCGGCAGATATTTGATTGCTGCACAACATGTCGACGTTGCGATGGCAGGCTGGCACGGTGCAGTTAGCCACTGTTTCCACTCCGGAAAGGCAACGCCGAATGTCTCGGTCCTGCAGTGAGCTCAGCTTGGGAAAACGCTGGGGGGGGGAAATCTGGGCGGGATGAGAAGATACACAACAGACGTCACACTGACCTCAGCTGCTACAGAGCAGCACTGTTAAGAAGCAAAGCTGGGGGCGTGTGAGCTCAGCTTTAATGGGAATAACTGCGCGCGTCAAGAGGCCAACAGGCAGCCAACCTCCCACCACCGACTGTAGTCAAACCCAGACCTGCCATTCAAGTCTGGTTTAAAATACACTCTGTTGGATGTCTGTTGTGCAAGGTAAACGCAATCCTTTATGTTGTTTAAGTGAAATGTTTCTAAGGGGGCTACAGTATGGTGAAGGAGGAGGGAGTCTTGGGATTTACATCTTACTAGTCTGGATGACCCTTAAACTCACAAGCAACAAATTCAAGAGTGATTTGTGCAGATCATCCAGGATACTGGAATGTAAACCCATACTTCAGAGCCCACTCACTATCATATTCTGTATATCCCGCTGCATGTATTTTTTTTACATTATTACTGCCTTTAGTATTTTACATGGCAGTGGGAATTGTTTGAAAATAATGCCAAAGAGTGGACATTTTTGGAGCACAGTTCAGTGAGTGCCCCATCATGTAAAATGGTATCAGTAAGAATCTTTGTGATGCACACTGATGAACTAATATCATTCCATAAGGCATCTTGCTTGTGTTGTGCAGAACATACTGGTGTAGATTTTCATCTGCCTGCGTGGGCGGTGAACTGACGAAGGGGATCGACCGTCCGTTGTAGAACCCGCCCGATGTTCAATTCAACAGAACTCAAATCGGGCGAGTTGTGTAACGTAATCTGCTCTGCTGCTTTAACGCCCAAGTAAAGATGAAGATCTACCCGGCTGAGCGTGGGATACATACTCGTTTCAGCTCTGCGGGGTCCTGGACTGTCGGCCTTTGTCCTTCAGCTATGTTTCTCAATGAAATGAAATAAGAAAGAAAGAAAGACTTGCATTTCTATAGCGCCCTTCACGACCCCAGGACGTCCCAAAGCGCTTTACAGCCAATGAAGTACTTTTTGAAGTGTAGTCACTGTTGTAATGTAGGAAACGCGGCAGCCAATTTGCACACAGCAAGCTCCCACACACAGCAATGTGATAATGACCAGATCGTCTGTTTTTTTAGTGATGTTGATTGAGGGATAAATATTGGCCCAGGACATCGGGGATAACTCCCCCCTGCTCTTCTTCAAAATAGTGACGTGGGATCTTTTACATCCACCTGAGACACAAGACAGGGCCTCGGTTTAACATCTCATCTGAAAGACGGCACCTCTGACTGTGCAGCACTCCACTGGCGTGTCAGCCTGGATTTTTGTGCTCAAGTCTCTGGAGTGGGACTTGAACCCACAACCTTCCGACTCAGGGGTGAGAGTGCTGCCCACTGAGCCACAGCTGACAGTGAAACGGCTGACTGTACCGTTTATAATAATTGCTGACTGTCTTTGTATTGTTGATTGTTGCTGCTCAGTGGATTATCACTTGGAATGTTATTAGGATCATTGATCCCTCAGTGTGGATATCAGTGACATGCAGATTGCTGGCCAACAGGACACCTGCTCGGAGTAAAACTAAGCTCCAAATGTGGAATAAAACTGTCTCCGCAAATTCCACCTCGTAAAACACGAGCAAAATGGGAAGTGATTTCATGGTTGTGACTCCATCTCCTGGTTCAGATGGTTGCTATAAACTGCAGGGCCTTCACTCCTGTGGCTTATGATATCATCTGAAAGCCCCGATTAGATTACACCCTCGTAATCGCTCTCAGATGTCCATTTGGCTTTATATCATATTTGGATATACAAGATGGCGACAATTTGCTGAAACCGACTGTTAAATAACCTGGTGCTTTGTGGCAAACTGACCGCCACATTACCCAAAGGAAGAGCTGTGTCTGGCTCCAATGGTTTTGACAAGACCGCTTCAGTTGGTGTAAAATGGCTTGTCACCCACAATACTTTGAATGCAAATTTGGTTTTGATTTTTTTTTCCTGGCTTTTTTAACGAACTATTTAAGATAAAAGAATATAGTTACTAAATGGGTTCATCGACCGGGAATTGAAGGGTTCATCGTTTTCAAACTTTTTTTTTGTGGTGTGGCTACAATCTTTAATGCTTTTGAGAAGGATTAAAGTAGATTTGACTGAAAGAAATTGGGACTTGGACACCATTTGGAGGGTACAAATTGCTTTGGTTTCTTGCTGTTGGTTTGGTAAGGCATTTTGTGGCTCCCTTGCTGTTGGTTTGGTGAGATCCGTGGTAGCTTCCCAGCTGTTCTGATGGGCTTCCTGCTGGTTTTGGTGCTTCCCTGCTGGGTTTTGTTTTTGCTGTCTCTTGGCGGCTCCCTTGCTGTTAGTTTGGTGGGTTCTCTCGTTGGTACAGTAGTTGAGCTCTTTCGTACCTCCCATGTTTGTTTGCTGAAAGCCTGGCTGGCTCCCTTGGTGTTCGTTCGGGTAGCAGTTTGTTAGGCCTGTTGGTTTGATGGATCACTTGTTGGGTTGCTGGCTCTCTTTGATGTCGGTTTGGTGGGTCACTTGTTGATCTGGTAGGTCTCCACCAGATCTAATGCAGTAGATGTAATATATTTCAAAAGACCTTCATAGTAGACACCTGACTAAGGTCAGAGCACGTGGGGTCAGGGGACATGTATCAGAATGGATAGCACGCTGGCTACAAAACAAAAAACAGAGAGTAGGGGTTAAGGGTAGCTACTCAGACTGGCAAAAGATGGGAAGTGGTGTTCCACAGGGATCGGTGCTGGGACCACTGTTGTTCACAATTTACATAGAAACATAGAAGATAGGAGCAGGAGTAGGCCATTCGGCCCCTCGAGCCTGCTCCGCCATTTAATGAGATCATGGCTGATCATCCAAATTCAGCACCCTGTCCCTGCTTTCTCCCCTTACCCCTTGATCCCTTTAGCCTTAAGAAATATATCTAACTCCTTCTTGAATATATTTAATGAATTGGCCTCAACTGCCTTCTGTGGTAGAGAATTCCACAGGTTCACCACTCTCTGGGTGAAGAAATTCCTCCTCATCTCTGTCCTAAATGGCTTACCTCTTATCCTTAGACTGTGACCCCTGGTTCTGGACTCCCCGACCATCGGGAACATCCTTCCTGCATCTAGTCTGTCTAGTCCTGTTAGAATTTTAAAAGTTTCAATGAGATCCCCTCTCATTCTTCTAAACTCCAGCGAATATAAACCCAATCGACCCAATCTCTCCTCATACGTCATTCCCGCCATCCCAGGGATCAGTCATCAGGTATAAACAATTTTGAACTCTGAAATCGGAAGTACAATTTCAAAATTTGCCGACGACACCAAATTGGGGGCTATGGCTAATAGAGAGGGGGACTGGGACAAAATACAGGAAGACATTAATAAACTTGCAGAATGGGTGTGTAAATGGCAAATTAATTTCATTATAGATAAGTGTGAGGTGTTACATTTTGGCAGGAAGAATAAGGAGGCCACATACTGCTTGGATAATAAGAGTCTGAATGGGGTAGAGGAGCAAAGGGATCTAGGCATTCAGATACACAAATCATTAAAAGTAGCGACACAAGTTAATAAGGCCGTAGAAAAAGCAAACCGAGCATGGGGGTTTACTTCCAGAGGGATAGAATTGAAAAGCAGAGAAGTTGTGTTAAACAGCACGGTGGCATAGTGGTTAGCACTGTTGCCTCACAGCGCCAGGGACCCGGGTTCGAATCCGGCTTCGGGTGACTGTCTGTGTGGAGTTTGCACATTCTCCCCGTGTTTGCGTGGGTTTTCTCCGGGTGCTCCGGTTTCCTCCCACAGTCCAAAGATGTGCGGGTTAGGTTGATTGGCTATGATAAATTGACCCTTAGTGTTAGGGGGATTAAATACGGTGGGATATGTGTTGGTGTAGGGGTTACGGGGAACGGGTGGGATATGTGTCGGTGCAGGCTCGATGGGCCGAAATGGCCTCTATCTGCACTGTGGGGGTTTCTGTGATTCTGTGACTTGTATCAAACCTTGGTTAGACCACAACTTGGAGTACAGTGAACAGTTCTGGTCTCCATATTATAAAAAGGATATAGATGCACTGGAGAAAGTGTATAAAGATTCAGAAGGATGATACCAGAATTGAGAGGCCATACTTACCAGGAAAGACTAAACAGGCTGGGGCTCTTTTCTCTGAATCAAAAAGGCTGAGGAATGACCTGATAGAGGGTCTGATGGGGTAGACGTAGAGATGATGTTCCCAGTTGTGTGGGAGACCAAAACTAGGGGCCATAAATCTGAAATAAAAACAGAAAATGCTGGAAATACTCAGCAGGTCAAGCAGCACCTGTAGAGAGAGAAACAGAGTTAACATTTCAGGTCGATGACCTTTCATCAGTTCTGACGAAGGGTCATCGACCTGAAACGTTAACTCTGTTTCTCTCTCTACAGATGCTGCCTGAGCTGCTGAGTATTTCCAGCATTTTCTGTTCTTATTTCAGATTTCCAGCATCTACATAAGAACATAAGAAATAGGAGCAGGAGTAGGCCAATCGGCCCCTCGAGCCTGCTCCGCCATTCAATAAGATCATGGCTGATCTGATCCTAACCGCCAATCCACTATCACAGAACCATCTCCTGAATCTAACAGAATTAGACACACGAAATAGGAGCAGGATCAGGCTACACGGCCCCTGGGCCCGCTCCGCTACCCACAGGGCCATGACCGATCCGAACCTAGACTCATGTCCAAATTCCTGCCCGCTCCCCGTAACCCTTAATTCCCTTTACTTCTAGGAAACTGTCTATTTCTGTTTTAAATTTATGTAATGATGTAGCTTCTACAGCTTTTTGGGGCAGCATATTCCATGGACCTACCACCCTCTGAGTGAAGTAGTTCCTCCTCATCTCAGTTTTGAAAGAGCAGCCCCTTATTCTAAGACTATGCCCCCTAGTTCTAGTTTCACCCATCATCGGGAACATCTTCCCCGCATCCACCCGATCCAACCCCTTCACAATCTTATATGTTTCAATAAGGTCGCCTCTCATTCTTCTGAACTCCAATGAGTAGAGTCCCAATCTACTCAACCTCTCCACATATGTCCATCCCCTCATCCCCGGGATTAACCGAGTGAACCTTCTTTGTACTGACTCGAGAGCAAGTATGTCCTTTCTTAAGTATGGACACCAAAACTGTACGCAGTATTCCAGGTGCGGTCTCACCAATACCTTGTACAACTGAAGCAATACCTCCCTATTTTTATATTCTATCCCCCTAGCAATGAAAGCCAACATTCCATTGGCCTTCTTAATCACTTGCTGCACCTGCATACTAACCTTTTGAGTTTCGTGCACCAGGACCCCCAGATCCCTTTGTACTTCAGTGCTTTCCAGTTTCTTGCCATTAAGATAATAACTTGCTCTACGATTTTTCCTGCCAAAGTGCATAACCTCACACTTTCCAGTATTGTATTCCATCTGCCAAATCTCTGCCCACTTACTTAGCCTGTCTATGTCCCCTTGCAGGTTGTTTATGTCCTCCTCACTCACTACTTTCCCTCCCATCTTAGTATCATCTGCAGTATTTGGCTTTTGTATTAGGGCATAAATATAAGATAGTCACCGAGAAATCCAATGGGGAATTCAGGAGAAACTTCTTTACCCAGAGAGTGGTTAGAATGTGGAACTTGCTACCATAGGGAGTACAGGAAACTTTTTTTTATCCGGCACTGACGGGACCGACGTGGTGCCGGTTCATCAAAAATTCCGGATAACCGAAAGCTATAGTAAAAGATACGGAGAGCTGACAGCTCCGTATAAAGCAACAAACCCTGTTGCTTAGCAACAAGCGCAGAACAATGGCCACAAGTTCCAAGCGTCTCTGTAGCTTAGCAACAGCTGCAGCCACACCCTTGCACAGCAACAGATGGAGGAAGGCAAGTACAATATGAAGTAAAACTTACCTGAACCTACTCCTGAATTTTGCCGGTTAACCGAGATTTCCGGTTATTTAGGTGCCGGTAAATCGAAAGTTTCCTGTAGTTAAGGTGAATAGTGCAGATGCATTTAAGGGGAATCTAGATAAACACACGAGGGAGAAAGGAATAGAAGGATATGCTGATAGGGTGAGATGAAGAGGGGTGGGAGGAGGCTGGTGTGGAGCATAAACACCGGCACCGACCTGTTGGGCCGAATGGCCTGTTTCTGTGCTGTCGACTCAATGTAACTGTGTCTCTGGTGGGTGCTTTGATGGTTTGGCAGGCTTTATTCCATATTATTGTTAGCGCTGTTCCACAATCGGCTGGCAGGAGTCTCGCTTGAAATGGAACAATTTGCACTGTTTCTGTTTCTCCCTCCCCAGATGGAATACTTTGCTGCGTTCCATCAAATGGGCTGAAATTCCACTGTTCTTTGTGGGAAAACAAGGGAAATAAGTACTCAAGAGTTTTACTCTTAAGTAGGGATTACATTTGTTGAAACTGAACAGTGTATCCATCTATTCCCATGGCAACTAAATTGATGCACAGGCATTTTTCACTCTAAATGGACTTTCACAATATTAAGAGTTCACTACAAGTGAGTTCTACCATAATTCTGCAACAAACGAGGATGTTGTTTCTTGAAGTCTGACAAACCGTTTTGAAGTTGGGGCCTTTCATATGGCTTTACTTTAGCGTTATGGAGCCAGCAATGATCATAAGTTGATGAAACAAGAGCCCTCATTCAATGCAGTCCTTCAGTTCTGCAGTATGTTTCACAGAGGAGTTTGTTTTTTGCAGATGAATGAGACACGAGGTCAGTTTAAAGCCTTATTTCAAACCTCTGCTTTTTCAGAAGGAACAAATGAGTATTGACTAATTCTTGGAAACCTCTACAAATTTTTTAATTCACTTATGGGATCTGGGCGTCGCTGGCAAGGCCGGCATTTATTGCCCGTCCCTAGTTGCCCTTGAGAAGGTGGTGGTGAGCCTCCTTCTTGAACTGCTGCAGTCCGTGTGGTGAAGGTACTCCCACAGTGCTGTTAGGGAGGGAGTTCCAGGATTTTGACCCAGCGACGATGAAGGATCGGCAATATATTTCTAAGTCAGGATGGTGTGTAACTTGGAGGTGGTGGTGTTCCCATGCGCCTGTTGCCCTTGTCCTTCTAGGTGGAAGTAGTCGCAGGTTTGGGAGGTGCTGCCGAAGAAGCCTTGGCGAGTTGCTGCAGTGCATCTTGTAGATGGTACACACTGCAGCCACGGTGCGCCGGTGGTGGAGGGAGTGAATGTTGAAGGTGGTGGATGGGGTGCCAATCAAGCGGGCTGCTTTGTCCTGGATGGTGTCGAACTTCTTGAGTGTTGTTGGAGCTGCACTCATCCAGGCAAGTGGAGAGTGTTCCATCACACTCCTGACTTGTGCCTTGTAGATGGTGGAAAGGCTTTGGGGAGTCAGGAGGTGAGACACTCGCCGCAGAATAGCTAGTTCTGACCTGCTCTTGTTGCCACAGTACTTATGTGGTCCAGTTAAGTTTCTGGTCAATGGTGACCCCCAGGATGTTGATGGTGGGGAATTCGGCGATGGTAATACAAACTAAAGAGATATCGAATGCTCCATATGAGAAATTGGATCAATAGTATACCGTATGAAGGTGAATAAACCAAGTGCGAAATAAAGCAGGATAAACCTCATACTGCTGGAACCTTAGTAGTGCACAGTATGAACCTGTAAACCTGGACAAACCGTACTCTGTGGCAACCTCAATCAAAAGAAAGACTTGCATTTCTATCACGCCTTTCATGACCTCAGGACGTTCCAAAGCGCTTTACAGCCAATGAAGTACTTTTTGAAGTGTAGTCACTGTTGTAATGTGGGAAACGTGGCAGCCAATTTGCGCACAGCAAGCTCCCACAAACAGCAATGTGATAAATGACCAGATAATCTGTTTTAGTGATGTTGGTTGAGGGATAAATATTGGCCCAGGACACTGGGGAGAACTCCCCCTGCTCTTCTTCGAAATAGTGCCATGGGATCTTTTACATCCACCCAAGAGAGCAGACGGGGCCTCGGTTTAACATCTCATCTGCAAGACGGCACCTCCAACAGTGCAGCTGTCCCTCAGTACTGCCCCTCCGACAGTGCGGCGCTCCCTCAGGACTGCCCCTCCGACAGTGCGGCGCTCCCTCAGTACTGCCCCTCCGACAGTGCGGCCCTCCCTCAGTACTGCCCCTCCAACAGTGCAGCTGTCCCTCAGTACTGCCCCTCCGACAGTGCGGCGCTCCCTCAGGACTGCCCCTCCGACAGTGCGGCGCTCCCTCAGTACTGCCCCTCCGACAGTGCGGCCCTCCCTCAGTACTGCCCCTCCAACAGTGCAGCTGTCCCTCAGTACTGCCCCTCCGACAGTGCGGCGCTCCCTCAGTACTGCCCCTCCGACAGTGCGGCGCTCCCTCAGGACTGCCCCTCCGACAGTGCAGCGCTCCCTCAGTACTGCCCCTCCGACAGTGCGGCTCTCTCTCAGTACTGCCCCTCCGACAGTGCGGCGCTCCCTCAGTACTGCCCCTCCGACAGTGCGGCGCTCCCTCAGTACTGCCCCTCTGACAGTGCGGCGCTCCCTCAGTACTGCCCCTCCGACAGTGTGGCGCTCCCTCAGTACTGCCCCTCCGACAGTGTGGCACTCCCTCGGTACTACCCCTCCGACAGTGTAGCGCTCCCTCAGCACTGCACTGGAGTGCCACGCTCCCTCAATACTGCCCCTCCGACAGTGCGGCGCTCCCTCAGTACTGCCCCTCCGACAGTGTGGCGCTCCCTCAGTACTGCCCCTCCGACAGTGTGGCACTCCCTCGGTACTACCCCTCCGACAGTGTAGCGCTCCCTCAGCACTGCACTGGAGTGCCAGCTTAGATTCTTGCGCTCGAGTCTCTGGAGTGAGACTTGAACCCACAACCTTCTGACTCAAGAGGCGAGGGTGCTACCCACTGAGCCCCGGCTGACAGTTCAAATGAGTTACCTCAGCACAGGCCAGGAATAATGGGGAACAAAGAAATGGCAGACCAATTAAATTCATATTTTGGTTCTGTCTTCACAAAGGAGGACACAAATAACCTCCCAGAGATGTCGGGGAACATAGGGTCTAATGAAAGGGAGGAACTGAAAGAAATCAGTATTTGTAGGGACATGGTGTTAGGGAAATTGATGGGATTAAAGGCCGATAAATCCCCAGGGCCTGATAATCTACATCCTAGGGTAATTAAGGAAGTGGCCCTAGAAATAGTAGATGCATTGCTGATCATCTTCCAACATTCGATGGAATCTGGAACAGTACCCATGGATTGGAGGGTAGCTAATGTTACCCCACTATTCAAAAAAGGCGGTAGAGAGAAAACGGGGAATTACAGACCGGTAAGCCTGACATCAGTAGTGGGGAAAATGCTAGAGTCCATTATAAAAGATGTAATAGCAGAGCACTTGGAAAACAGTGACAGGATCGGACAAAGTCAACATGGATTTACAAAAGGTAAATCGTGCTTGACTAATCTACTGGAATTTTTTGAGGATGTAACTGGTAAAATAGATAAGGGAGAACCAGTGGATGTGGTGTATTTGGACTTTCAGAAGGCTTTTGATAAGGTCCCGCATAAGAGATTAGCGTGTAAAGTTAAGGCACATGGGATTGGGGGCAAGGTATTGACTTGGATAGAGAACTGGTTGGCAGACAGAAAGCAAAGAGTTGGAATAAACGGGTCTTTTTCCGAATGGCAGGCAGTGACTAGTGGGGTACCACAGGGATCGGTCCTTGGACCCCAGCTATTCACAATATATATTAATGATCTAGACAAGGGAACTAGATGTAATATCTCCAAATTTGCAGACGACACAAAGCTGGGTGGGCATGTGTGCGGTGAGGAGGATGCCAAGAAACTCCAGGATGATTTGGACAGGTTGGGTGATTGGGCAAAAGCATGGCAGATGCAATATAACATGGATAAATGTGAGGTTATCCACTTTGGTGTCAAAAACAGGAAGGCAGATTATTATCTGAATGGCAATAGATTGGGAGAAGGGGAAGTGCAACGAGACCTGGGTGTCCTTGTGCACCAGTCGCTGAAGGTAAGCATGCAGGTGCAGCAGGCGGTTAAGAAGGCAAATGGTATGTTGGCCTTCGTAGCGAGAGGGTTTGAGTACAGGAACAAGGATGTCTTGCTGCAGTTGTACAGGGCCTTGGTGAGACCACATATTGAGTATTGTGTGCAGTTTTGGTCGCCTTATCTGAGGAAGGATGTTCTTGCCATGGAAGGAGTTCAGCGAAGATTCACCAGGCTGATACCTGGGATGGCAGGAATGACGTATGAGGGGAGATTGGGATGATTGGGCTTGTACTCGCTGGAGTTTAGAAGAATGAGAGGGGATCTCATTGAAACTTATAAAATTCTGACAGGACTGGACAGACTAGATGCAGGAAGGATGTTCCCGATGGCGGGGGAGTCCAGAACCAGGGGTCACAGTCTAAGGATAAGGGGTAGGCCATTTAGGACAGAAATGAGGAGGAATTTCTTTACCCAAAGAGTGGTGAATCTGTGGAATTCTCTACCACAGAAGGCAGTAGAAGCCAATCCATTAAATATATTCAAGAAGGAGTTGGATATATTTCTTAAGGCTAAAGGGATCCAGGGGTATGGGGAGAAAGCAGGGACTGGGTACTGAAATTGGATGATCAGCCATGATCGCATTGAATGGCGGAGCAGGCTCGAGGGGCCGAATGGCCTACTCCTGCTCCTATGTTCTATGTTTCTATCGTATTTGGGACTTCCCTGGTCTGCCTCGCTCAGTTTAAAAAAAAAACATTCTTAAGGTTTTTTTTAACATCACAGTACTTATTTTTTTACACATCATCAAATAAGCTTCATAGAAGAAACAGAATCTGCATTTTATTTTAATATAAATTGTAACTTTTAGATTGTTGCAAACAGCCGTTCTGGTCAAGACTTAGTCTGGTCCCAAACTTCATTATGACAATCACATTACAATAAATTTTACAAAGGGTGCCAGTAATTGAATGTTGTGGTTTAAAATTTGATTGTGCCATCAATGGATTAAACTTCCCAGGATCTGTTTATCTCCACACTGCAGCAAGGAGGGAGCCCTAAAGCAGACGGTGTGTACGGAGACGAGTCAGTGTTTAGCTTGTCTTACAGAGGGAGGCTTCATGAAAGTTGCGAGGTTAGGAGGGAGCGATTAGGTGATACAGTGAAGGTTTACACTGTTCTTTCACCTCGGCTACCTGGGCTCAAATGGAATCTGGCCCAGTCCCATGGGATAAAAGGCTTCTCTTTGCACTGATTGTGAGGATCCCAGTCTTAACCCAGTTCCTTCTGGATGCGTGCCCAATGCACAACTATCCTCTCAATTTGCAACAAGCTGACTCCAAATTGGCAATGTTTCACAGAGAGGATTTAAGGATTGCTGGCGTGGAAAACATAAAAGTTCAAGGTGTTCTTTTTTAAGGTCGAGACAACATAGAGTGCGACCTGCTGACTGCACTGTACCTGCCCTGGCAGGACTTGATTCAGACACAAAGAATGTTTCATTTTCTGGATATGCTTTCCCTCAGCTTCGTTTACATAAAAATTCACCGAAAAATCTAATATCAAAAAGTGAGAATGCCATGGAGTTCAGCGAAGATTCACCAGGCTGATACCTGGGATGGCAGGAATGACGTATGAGGAGAGATTGGGTCGATTTTTTTTTTTTATTCATTGATGGGATGTGGGCGTCACTGGCTGACTAGGCCTGCATTTAGTGCCCATCCCTAATTGCCCTAGAGAAGATGGTAGTGAGGCCGCCTTCTTGAACCGCTGCAGTCCATATGGTGTAGGTACACCCACAATGCTGTTAGGAAGGGAGTTCCAGGATTTTGGCCCAGCGACTTGGGCTTGTACTCGCTGGAGTTTAGAAGAATGAGAGGGGATCTCATTGAAACTTATAAAATTCTAACAGGACTGGACAGACTAGATGCAGGAAGGATGTTCCCGATGGTCGGGGAGTCCAGAACCAGGGGTCACAGTCTAAGGATAAGGGGTAAGCCATTTAGGACTGAGATGAGGAGGAATTTCTTCACCCAGAGAGTGGTGAACCTGTGGAATTCTCTACCACAGAAGGCAGTAGAGGCCAATTCATTAAATATATTCAAGAAAGAGTTAGATATATTTCTTAAGGCTAAAGGGATCAAGGGATATGGGGAGAAAGCAGGGACAGGGCACTGAATTTGGATGATCAGCCATGATCTCATTGAATGGCGGAGCAGGCTTGAGGGGCCGAATGGCCTCCTCCTGCTCCTATCTTCTATGTTTCTATGTAATTAGATCAAAGCAAAAACACTGATGTTGCTCACCGTATTAGTGGGACAGGGTGTGAGGCAGGGCGGGCGGGGGGGGGGTGGTGGAGAGGGGGAGTGGGTGTGAGAGAGGAGAGCGGGTGTGAGCGGGGAGTGGGGGAGGGGAATGAGCGGGGGGAGGGTATTAGTGCTTTGTGGCACAGATCTTGCCCTCCTTTAGTATAATGGAAATTAGCAGATAATCAGGAATCTCATGTTTTCCTGCAACAGAGGCTTTTAATGAACTTCTCGCAGATCTTTTTGTAAAAAAAATTTCAACCGAGTTTTTTGGGGGTAAAGCCTGAAAGTTCCAGCTCGCTCTGCTCGCGGGTCGAATGCAATAATCCTGGTAAAATCAAGAGAGTGGATAATGGGAGTGCAGTTAATGGAGCTTCCACTGTGTGTGCTGGGTGGGTGATGACATCAACAGCAATTGCATTTATATAGCGCCTTTAACGTAGTAAAACGTGCCAACGCTCCCTCAACTTCCGCTTCTCTCCCAGTAGCAAACAATTTGGCCTCAGCACCGCTTCCCCCTCCCTTCCAAGAGAAAACACCCTCTAATCGAACACAAGGATGTGACAAAAGAACAATTGCCCTCGAACCTCCCGAGGTGCCTTAAAGGAGCAGGCCAGTTTACACAGAACGTCCTCCTTGGCAGCAGAATAATGCATTGTGTGCTATGCCCTCGTAAAACAGAGTATTGTCCAGCTTATCCCTTCGGCAAATCCCTCCATGGCCTCGCACCTCCCTATCTCTGTAACTTCCTCCAGCCGTACAACCCTCCGAGATCTCTGTGCTGTGCCGATTCTGGCCTCTTGCGCATCCCCGATTTTAATCGCTCCACCATTGGCGGCCGTGCCTTCAGCTGCCGAGGCCCCAAGCTCTGGAATTCCCTCCCTAAACCTCTCCACCTCGCTACCTCTCTCTCCTCCTTAAAGACGCTCCTTAAAACCGACCTCTTTGGCCAAGCTTTTGGTCACCCGCCCTAATATCCCCTTATGTGGCTCGGTGTCAAATTTTGTTTGATAATCGCTCCTGTGAAACACCTTAGGACGTTTTACTACATCAAAGGCGCTATATAAATACAAGTTGTTTATTGAGAGCAATGACATGGGAGATCCACTAGTATTGAAAAAAGGCCATTTCTGTCTGATTACGCTCCTGTGGAGCGCCTTGGGACGTTTACCTCTGTTAAAGGCGCTATATGAAGGCGAGTTGTTGTTGTTGATTTTACTCTCGTGCAAATTGCACATTGAGTTTTAAGGTGGTTAAACTTGTCCTTTATTTCCAAAGACCACACCAGATTGCTCAGCAGCCCGAGCACTGTTCGGATACAGCAGTCTGTCGCGACACATTGCCCTCACTCAGCTGGGCATGAAAAGACTTTTGAGAAACAAGCACAGGCGAAAACACCAATTATCTTTCCCCAGTCTGCATGCATATCAGCTACGGTGACTCAGTGGGCTAAAGCTGTCTGCAGGTCGGCAAGTGAACTTGTGCAAACAGCAGCAGGCAAGCATTGTCCCAGCACTGGGGGGGTGGGAGCTGGAGTCCCCAGGCAGGCAGGCAGCCAGCTCCATCACCTGGCAGGCGGGCGTGCTAAGCCTGCAGTCATGTCAGTGGGCGGAGAGGGACCTGCACTTGCCAAATGGTCTCCGTCGCCTCGAGTCAATCCTCCTCGTTAGATTTTCTTGCTGAGGCAGTAAGCAACAAGCTGATCGGAAGACGGGATACGAGTAATCCCAGCCGAGTTAGAACGAAGCAGGGTGAGTTGAATGCAAGAGGCAAAAATGCATGTACGGCGCGGTGCACGGATAAACAGCAATTTAGGATGGCTTCTGCAGTGATGCCACCAGGCGGAGCTGAGAAAATGTACTGACAGCAGTTTTGAAGGATTTTGCGTCTATGCTTCAATAACAAGATGTAAAAAAGATAGAACAAAGTTGTAAAAGATCAGTTATCAAAAAAGACGTTTTATAGGCTCCCGCCACTCAGTTGCCAAATGCACTGCTGAACGGTGTTTGTGTTTTCGGTCAGCCGACTATCTGGCACATGGGGAAGCCCATCACCATGTTTAAGTGTCCCAAAATGCTCGTCGAGTATATTTAAGAGAGAGATCGATAGATTTTTTGACGCTAAGGGAATCACAGGATAGTGCGGGAAAGTGGAGTTGAGGTCGAAGATCAGCCATGATCTTATTGAATGGCGGAGCAGGCTCGAGGGGCCATATGGCCGACTCCTGCTCCTAATTCTTATGTTCTTATGTTCAAACTAAGCCAGTGAGAAATCCGCACAGCTGGAGTCTCTGCTTGCTTGAGGTGGAGTGCGCACCCTCTCCCTGTAGGGCAGAGCCCACTTACCTCACTCTTGGGTGCAAGTTGGTAGAAGCGAGGCGTAGGGAAACCCAAGTCTGAGCAGGGGTACTGTTGGGGTTTAAGTATATCGTTTGAGTATATTCAAGGCTGAGTTGATAGATTTTTGGACTCTGGGGGAATCAAGGGATATGGGGCTAGTGCGGGAAAGTGGAGATGAGGTCGATGATCAGCCATGATCTTATTGAATGGCGGAGCAGGCTCGAGGGGCCGTATAGCCTACTCCTGCTCCGATTTCTTTTGTTCTTATGATCTTAACCAGATGAAACAGTGTAGCGTACCAGTAGCACACTCGCAGTCTGTTCATACATCCAACCAACAGAACGCAGAAAAGCTGACCACTCCAAAAAAAACAACATACAGCTTGAAAAACAGCCTAGAATCAAGGCCTCTGACCAAGGCCATTGCTTCAAGATGCCTTTCTTTTATTATTTGTCTGTAATTCTGCACTGCTGACTTCAAATGGCTATTGTTCTTCTGCGCTTCTTACCTTCTTCATCACATAAGAAATAGGAGCAGGAGTCGGCCATTCGGCCCCTCGAGCCTGCTCCGCCATTCAATAACCTCATGGCTGATCTGATCTTGGCCTCAACTCCACTTCCCTGCCCGCTCCCCATAACCCTCGACTCCCTTATCGTTCAAAAATCTGTCAATCTCCACCTTAAATATATTCAATGACTCCGCCTCCACAGCTCTCTGGGGAAGAGAATTCCAAAGATTCACGACCCTCTGAGAGAAGAAATTCCTCCTCATTTCCGATTTAAAAGGGCGACCCCTTATTCTGAAATTATGCCTCCTAATTCTAGATTTCCCCACGAGGTGAAACATCCTCTCTGCATCTACCCTGTCAATCCCCCTCAGAATCTTATATGTTTCAATAAGATCACCTCTCATTCTTCTAAACTCCAATGAGTATAGGCTCAACCTTTCCTCATAAGTTAACCCCCTCATCTCTGGAATTAACCATGTGAATCGTCTCTGAACTGCCTCCAATGCAAGTATATCCCTCCTTAAATAAAGAGACCAAAACTGTACGCAGTACTCCAGGTGTGGGCTCACCAATGCCCTGTACAGTTGTAGCAAGTTTCTCTCTCACACCTGGCAGCTATCTCTTGCCCTGCCAGTACACTTCACACCTAATCTCAGCCTATTACCATCTCGTCTAGCTTCGTATACCTTTTATTGTCTCTTTTACTGCTTTTGTTTCTTTTACTTCTTTTGTCCGATCGCAGCCCTGCCTTCGATCTATTTTCTTTTCTTTCCAGTTTTGAAGAAGGGTTCGACCCGAAACGTCAACTCAAATTTCTCTCCACGGATGTTGCCTGACCTGCTGAGTTTTTCCAGCATTTTCTGTTGTCATTTCCCTACTTTTATACTCCATCCCCCTTGCAATAAAGGCCAACACTCCATTTGCCTTCCTAATTACTTGCTGTACCTGCATGCTACCGCGCGCCTTCTCCTGCTGTGCAGCCTCCACACCCTACTATGTTGTCGGCTGTTTGCCATAAATGGAAACGAGGAAGAACTAGCACCTTGTGCACATTATACAGAATAACAGACTGTCAAAGATAAATTACAGATGTTTATGGGATCCTTCCTGGGTTTTGGCATGCACACGCTGGCCCCAAACCAACGCGAGACCACATACAAGTCTGCAATTCATCCCTGGTCATCTATTATTTTGACTTTATTCAGCAGTATCTCTTGCAGGAGATCAAGCGCTCGAGCAATGTGACAAAAGCAGTTTGTTGATGGAGTTTTGAAGAGTGTGTGATTGAGCGGCAAACCTTAGCGGAGTTTGTTTTTTAATAGGGAAAACGTGGTGAAGGGTCGAAGCCCATCGCCTGGCCACCGGCCAGGTTGAAAACGATCGGAGAGAAGACCACGTAAATCAAGAAATTTCAAACTCTTGTTAACTTGCTACGTGGAAACCAAATCCTCTTCCAGCCTCACACATGTCTTAAGAGTGTTGGTGATAAAAAAATTAATTGGCTGTCGGCGTAGTTAAAACAGCAGAGAAAGGAATGTCATAAGACTTGAGTGTTAAGTGTCCATCTGCTGTTATCACCAAGTGTCACTTCTAGCCTTTCAAAGTAGAGTTTTCACTCACTCATAGGGAATGCTCCTGATGTCTTGGTCAACATTTTCCCCTCAACCAGCACCACCAAAAACGGATTAACTGGTCACTTATTTCATTTGCTATTGCTCAGTGGGCCGCACCCTCACCTCGGAGTCAGAAGGTCGCGGGTTCAAGTCCCACTTCAGAGACCTGAGCACAAAAATCCAGGCTGACACTCCAGTGCAGTACTGAGGGAGTGCCGCACTGCCGGAGGTGCCGTCTTTCGGATGAGATGTTAAACCGAGGCCCCGTCTGCCCTCTCAGGTGGACGTAAAAGATCCCAGGGCACTATTCGAAGAAGCGCAGGGGAGTTCTCCCCGGTGTCCTGGCCAATATTTATCCCTCAATCAACATCACTAAAACAGATTGCTGTTTGTGGGAGCTTGCTGTGCGCAAATTGGCTGTCGCATTTCCTACATTACAACAGTGACTACACTTCAAAAAAAAGTACTTAATTGGCTGTAAAGCGCTTTGGGATGTCCGGTGGTCGTGAAAGGCGCTATTGAAATGCAAGTCTTTCTTTTCTATTTGTGGGATCTTGTTGTGCACAAATTGGCTGCTGCATTTGCCTACATAATACAGTAGTCTCGAAGAGGACCAGTTTGCAGGGTAATGGGGAAAAAGCTTGGAGTGTGGGAGTAATTGGATAGCTCTTTCAAAGAGCCGGCACAGGCATGATGGGCCGAATGGCCTCCTTCTGTGCTGTGTCATTCTATGATTCTATGAAATCAGGTCAATAGTGTAAGTGGCTACCCTAGCAATAGAACAGAGGGCTTCTGCTTTGGAGAGTCACAACTTTGTGTTCCATCCATGACAGACGCTTCACTTCTCGGCCCTCATTTGGGGTTGAGTTCTGCCAGTTCTCAGCAGGGTTGTTCGATGCAGCAGTGCACCTCAGGGGGAGGTAGAAAGTGGGGACAGACTTCCAGAACTGCGCTTTCTGTATGGCTAAGATTGCCTAAGATGGTCAGCACCTGGATTGAGCCATACAGATTAGAAGGTCCCAGGTTCATTTTCTGAGTTATCCTGAGTTGGGTGATCTGAACTGGGGCAGCAACTGAAGCATTGCAATTGGATTCAGCATTGCCTGGGTCAGGCAGGGGAAACAAATCGGCCAGGGTTGTCACTCCTGGTTGCTATCTAGTTACCCCTCCTGGAAAGCAACTGATGGCAAGTGAGAAGAGGATCGGTTCCAGCTCTGACGCCCCCCAAGGGAGAATAGCCTGCCAAGAATTCACTGTCTAGGCTCACAGGTGACGTACAGGACAGCTGCTGGCACCCATGCAACCGTACCTTTTAAAAATTTGTTCACAGGATGTGGGTGTCGCTGGCAAGGCCCACATTTATTGCCCATCCCTAATTGCCCTTGAGAAGGTGGTGGTGAGCCGCCTTCTTAGAAACATAGAAAAATAGGAGCAGGATTCGGCCCTTCGAGCCTGCTCCACCATTCAACATGATCATGGCTGATCCTCTATCTCAATACCATATTCCCGCTCTCTCCCCATACCCCTTGATGCCTTTTGTGTCCAGAAATCTATATCTCCTTCTTAAATGTATTCAGTGACTTGGCCTCCGCAGCCTTCTGTGGTAGAGAATTCCACAGGTTCACCACCCTCTGAGTGAAGACATTTCTCCTCATCTCAGTCCTAAATGTCCTACCCCGTATCCTGAGACAGTGACCCCTCATTCTCGACCCCCCAGCCAGGGGAAACATCCTCTCTGCATCCAGTCTGTCTAGCCCTGTCAGAATTTTATACGTTTCCACGAGATTCCCTCTCATTCTTCTAAACTCTAGTGAATACAGGCCTAGTCGACCCAATCTCTCCTCATACGACAGTCCTGCCATCCCAGGAATCAGTCTGGTGAACCTTCGCTGCACTCCCTCTATGGCAAGTACAGTATATCCTTTCTTAGGTAAGGAGACCAAAACTGCACACAGTACTCTAGGTGTGGTCTCACCAAGGCCCTGTATAACTGTAGTAAGACATCCTTGCTCCTGTACTCAAATCCTCTTGCAATGAAGGCCAACATACCATTTGCCTTCCTAACTGCTTGCTGCACCTGCATGTTTGCTTTCAGTGACTGGTGTACAAGGACACCCAGGTCCCTTTGTACATTCTTGAACCGCTGCAGTCTGTGTGGTGATACTTCTTTGTAGCGGTTTGGTACAACTGGCTATTTCAGAGGGCAGTTAAGAGTCAACATATAGGCCAGACCGGGTAAGGACGGTAGATTTCCTCGGGCATTAGTGAACCAGCTGGGTTTTACAACAATCCAGTAGTTACATGGTACGGATACGAGCTTTTTATTCCAGATTTATTTAATTAACTGAATTTAAATTCCCCAGCTGCCTGGTGGGATTTGAATTCATGTCTCCAGATCATTAGCCTGTGGATTACTAGTCCAGTGACATAACCACTATGCTACCGTTCCCAATAACTACGGTAACAGCCAGCGAGAGGGGTGGGGGAAGAAAATTGGCCAAAATCAAGCTCGATGCGCAATGGAGGACGGAGGGTTCAAGATACCTTGGAGTTTTGCTTGATTTACCTTTGGATGGGACAGGAAGAAGTTTTGCAGAACCCCTCGTCAGGAGAGTACATTGGTTGGGCAGACTCCATCATTGAGTGGGTTGCATACGATTTGAGGAAGAAATGAGGCTGATGACCTTTCCTCCTCCCGATGGCCATTTCATGAGGTGATAAAACAGCAGTTCATTAGAAGTTTTAAGAAGGCTCGAGACACACCGTCACTTTGCCACTTTGAGCCGTTATCTGCACTGGTGCTTTCTTTAAGTGAAAAACCATTGGACTGCTTCCGCGTGAGCAGCCACCATTTTTCCCAGGTTGTCAGAAGCTTTGCTCCCTGGAACAAACTCCCACTGTTTGATTAAGAGAGCAATCGGATGGCTTTTTCATCAGGAAGCACAAGGACTTTGGGAAAGCAACAAATGGCCCAGCAGCATACAATCCTCCTACGTGCTAATCGAGTCACAGGTTACATTCCTGGTGACGGTCCATTGCTGCAGCTTGTTTGGCAACATTCACATACTGGTCAGTTAAATGAGCAAAGATTCCCACAAGTGGGAGGAGAGGGGGAGTCTGTTTAAACACTCTTTGGCTCTAGAATCAAACACTCCAAAGCAAAAATGCCTTCCCAGATCATAAATCACTCCAAGGCAGCCAAATATTTCAGGTGGTGCTAAGTCAAAGGAACATCCCCTAATATAATAATGCAGCATGAAACTGTTAGAAGCCTAGGCCCTGTGACAGAGTTATAGATAAGAGCTTAATACATAGGATTACATCGGATATACGGCACAGAAACAGGCCATTCAGCCCAACCAGTCCATGCTGGTGTTTATGCTCCACTCGAGCCTCCTCCCGTCTTTCCTCATCTAACTATCAGCATAACCCTCTATTCCCTTCTCCCTCATATGCTTGTCCAGCCTCCCCTTAAATGCATCGATACTATTCGCTTCAACCACTCCCTGTGGTAGCGAGTTCCACATTCTCACCACTCTCTGGGTAAAGAAGTTTCTTCTGAATTCCCTATTGGATTTCTTGGTGACTATCTTATATTGATGGCCTCTAGTTTTGCTCTTCCCCACAAGTGGAAACACTCTCTCTCTATCCACTCTATCAAAACCTTTCATAATTTTAAAGACCTCTATTAGGTCACCCCTCAGCCTTCTTTCAAGAGAAAAGAGACCCAGCCTGTTCATCCTTTCCTGATATGTATATCCTCACATTTCTGGTATCATCCTCGTAAATCTTCTCTGCACCCTCTCCAGTGCCTCTATATCCTATTTCATAATAATATGGCAACCAGAACTGTACGCAGTACTCCAAGTGTGGTCTAACCAAGGTTCGATATAGGTTTAGCATAACTTCCCTACTTTTTAATTCTATCCCTCTAGAAATAAACCCTAGTGCTTGGTTTGCTTTTTTAATGGCCTTGCTAACCTGTGTCGCAACTTTTAGTGATTTGTGTATTTGTACTCCGAGATCCCTTTGTTCCTCTACCCCACCTAGACTCGCACCCTCCAAGTAATAAGTGACCTCCCTATTCTTCCTACCAAAATGTAATACAGGAAACTCGTTTAAACGGCACCTAAATATCCAGGATTCTCTAATAACCGGCAAAATTCTCACTCCGAAAACAACAACTCAATAATGGGAAATGTTGCAGAGTCCGAGTCAGAGTCTCCCGCAGTGGCCGAGTTAGTCAGTGGGGGTAGTTCTCCAAACTGCCACTACTCGGCTTCTTGGCGCTGTCGGAAGTCTCTTCCGATCCGAACACCTCAATAACCGGAAATGTTGCCAAGTCCAAGTCCATTTAACACAACATTCTGTAGGTGAGTCCCCAATTATACTGCACATTTCTTGATTTTTTTATTTTTGTTTGTTAAAAATAGCCTCGGTAGATATACCTCTTCGTTATCCGGAATTTTTAATCAACCGGCACCATCCCGGTCCCATCGGTGCCGGATACGAAAGAGTTTCCTGTACCTCACATTTATCTGTGTTGAACTTCATTTGCCAATTATATGCCCATTCTACCAATATAGCTATTCCATCAGGGAAGCTCAATGAGATGTGACAATCCCCATACACTGGCTATATTTATTCCATGTTGATAATGTCAGTCTCGCATTTAGATCGAATCTAGTCAAGAAACATGAAAACTTGGTGCTTAAGTGAATGCCACTTCGTGATGTCCTGGGATTTGTTCCATAAATGAAGCCATGGTTAATGTTTGTCACAAGAAAAGAATTGGTCCTTAAAACAAGGAAAATGGTCAATGAACTAGTCCACGGTAAACTCAATGGCCCGGAATTTGCGGTCAGCGGCAAAGCGACGGCACTCATTGCTGACCTCGAAAGCTACCCACAAAGATCTAGTGATCTCTGTGGTGTGAATTTCAGCTCTCCTGACCTTAGTTTGAATCTGACGCCAAATCAAGCGAATCGCCAGTGCCCAGCAACAATGATGTCATCAAGCAGGCTAAGCAGCCAATCATATTGAAGAATTCTCACAGACAGCAAACCAGGAAGTAAAATGCACAGATTATAATTTACTTTTTATAAACTTTACAGAGAGAGAAATTAAGATAGGGGCATACACATAGGGTTAAGGTAGAAGCTGAAATATCATCAACAAACTTCAAAAAAAAATTATTATATTAAAAGCCATATACTGTAATTCTTATCATTATAATGGAAAAATTTGACATTCCACAAATATAAAATTAGTTTTTCAGGGCCAGAACGGTTGTTCAGCAGTCACTACGTCGTTTAAAAACCCAGTTACACCTTTTTCAACAAGATTTAACTTTTTCGGGGGGGTTTAGCAGCGATATTCCAGCATAATAGGGGAAATCTTTGTCAGCATGCACTGATTCCAGAGGTTGCCGTCACTTTGGGAGGAGCAATGACGGCGAGCGCTGAAAGTTTCGCTGTCATTACCACTGCAAAATCCCATTATTGCACATCTGGGAAATTGGGCCTTGTTTTGGTCTCTGATGCACAGGGTGTGAACTAGGTTTAACCTAAGGCAAGAACTAGCGAAGGCTAAGGGACTTCTTCACACGTGTGGAGAGAATTAAAGGGAGGGTCGCACGTGGACAACCTCCTGGAAGCTAGTCTAGCGCAACATCAGCAGGTACAGGGAGCATGTTAACATCTTCTCGGTTATAATCGGTACATTGGCCAGGGAGGAAATGAAGTGGTTTCGTACCCTAAACATGGAGCGAGAAGCCAAGCACGCTGTTGTTTTGCAAAAACCTCCTTTCCACCCGCCCCAAAGGGGGTATTTTGTAGCTTATGACCTCCGGGTTTGCTTGAGGTGTTCAGTCATGTCTTTCATAGTTGCCATTCCAGGTGTGTTGTAGACTAAGCATGCCTGGACAATGCACCACCATAAACACAGTGACTCAGTCATCAGCTGAGAACTTCCAAACGGTGCTCTGTGTCTGTGTACTGAGCCAGAGTTCAGCACTAGGAGTCCGTCCAGTTTGGGTGCTGTTCATTGAGGTTATCGTTTACCCGCTTTAGTTTCCTTTCTGTGGCTCAGACTAGAGGAGATGCACACGTTTCGCCCCCTCCTGCATACTTGCTGGATTTGAAAGGATTGATAGACAATATTCCACATATTTTGGCGCTCCCAACTACATTCTTCTTTCCCGAGTTCAAAGCAAGACAAGCGGGTTCATAGTATCAGTGTTACCTTATAATGACTGTATCATTTCCTAGTCAGCATTTTTTTTTAAATTGAGAATCCCTGTGAAAGGCTAAGGTCCCATACTGCAGGACACCACAAGGTTAAAGAGAATAGGAGAGACAACAAAGTAAATCATGTACTGTAGGTTTCAGAAGGAAGGAAAGACTGAGGGAGGTGAGGAATTCCATGGTTTTGAGTTCCCGGGAAAGATTGGGACTAGCGTGAGAGACTGTGTGATGAGTCTTGATTTTAAGACAGTATTACAAAGTACTTACAACACAGAAACAGGCCATTCGGCCCAACAGGTCTATGCTGGTGTTTCTGCTCCACACGAGCCTCCTCCCACTCCTCTATCTCACCCCATCAACATATCCTTCTATTCCTTTCTCCCTCACATGCTTATCTAGCTTCCCTTTAAATGCATCTGTGCTAGTCGCCTCAACCACTCCCTGTGGTAGCGAGTTCCACATTCTCACCATTCTCTGGGTAAAGAAGTTTCAGTGAGGGTGCACGAAGGAAGAAGAATGTTTGGAGGAATGAGAAGAATATTTGGAGAGGCAACGGCCATGTAGTATCAATTAAATAGAGAGACGAGAAAACTTGCGATGGAGAAAAAGGGTTGGATGCTACAGGTGAGAGAAGGCATTGAAAGCTAGAGGTGTGGTCCTTCAGATGACGAGGAACTTTTAATTATCGCTCGATAAATGACGCTCCTCCAATTCTGGCCTCTTGCGCATCCCTGATTTTAATCGCTCCACCATTGGTGGCCGTGCCTTCTGTTGTCTAGGCCCTAAGCTCTGGAATTCCCTCCCTAAACCTCTCGGCCTCTCTACCTCTCTTTGCTCCTTTAAGACGCTCCTTAAAACCTACCTCTTTGAACAAACTTTTGGTCACCTGTCCTAATATCTCCTTATGTGGCTCAGTGTCAAATTTTGTTTTATAATACTCCTGTGAAGCGCCGTGGGACGTTTTACTACGTTAAAGGTGCTTTGGAATTACAAGTTGTCGTAGAAAGGACTGGAGCTCATTTCTCTGAATGACATTATTCAGTAAGTGAATACATTACATTCATTAACCCTGCAGAGTGGATGGTAGTGCATTGCATGTCAATGCCATGGAGGTCCATCTATTGGCCTCCACCATAACTGCTACTGGTCTCACGGTTTACAATGTGTGAACTGCCCCAGGACGAGATAACTGTCTTGCAATCACTCCTTATTCTCGAAGTAATACGCAGTGGCGATGGGTATTTGCAGTTGATGACTGCACAGTAATTGGTCAATAAACTTCAAGTTGCCCTGTGTTGTGAATGTCACCAGCATGAGTGACAGTTGGGATTGGTACCGGCAGCACAAAAACAAACCCAAAATGGAACAAAAAACATCCTTTAAAATAAACTTTTCTGCCGCTACATCTGTTGGACCGCTGTCTTTATGACCCACAGTGTCAGCTGTGGCTCAGTGGGCAGCACTCTCGCCTCGGAGTCAGAAGGCTGTGGGTTCAAGTCCCACTCCAGAGACTTGAGCACAGAAATCTAGGCTGACACTCCAGTGCGGTGCTGAGGGAGAGCTGCCCTGTCAGAGATGCCGTCTTTCTGATGCGACATTAAACCGAGGCCCCGTCTGCTGTCTCGGGTGGATGCAAGAGATCCCACTGCACTATTTCGAAGAAGAGCAGGGGAGTTCTCCCCGGTGTCCTGGACAATATTTATCCCTCAATCAACATCACTAAAAAACAGATGATCTGGTCATTATCACATTGCTGTTTGTGGGAGCTTGCTGTGCGCAAATTGGCTGCCGCGTTTCCCACATTACAACAGTGACGATACTCCAAAATTACTTCATTGGCTATACAGCGCCTTTAACGTAATAAAACGTCCCAAGGCGCTTCACAGGAGCATTGTGGTCGTGAAAAGCGCTATAGAAATGCAAATCTTTCTTTCTCTCACCAATCCGCCCTGCTGGTTAAAAAAGTTAATGGGATCTTTGCCTGGAAGGAAAGAAACCATTTAATTTATACATCATAAAGAATTCGAAGTAGCTGGGGCGAGTTTAAGGCGCTGATTAATCTCCGGTTTCTGCTGAGTTTTGCTGTCGCCAGTTAGGACATTGCTTGATTGCTACTTTGTAACTTGCGGGCACCCATCTCTGTGTCTCTATATACTTTGAACGTTCAGTTGATGGTTCAGATCTCAAATATTGCTTTTGATTCTTAACATACTAACTCCATCCCAAGGGTAGGCTCTTATTTTATGAAGGAAATAAAGTTCAAGGCTTGGCAGGAGGATCCCTTTAATTTAAAAATGTTATGGAATTGGGCAGAAACATGGCAGATGCACTATAATGTGGACAAATGCGAGGTTATCCACTTTGGTGGCAAAAACAGGAAGGCAGATTATTATCTGTGGCAATAGATTGGGAGAAGGGGAAGTGCAACGAGACCTGGGTGTCCTTCTGCACCAGTCGCTGAAGGTAAGCATGCAGGTGCATCAGGCGGTTAAGAAGGCAAATGGTATGTTGGCCTTCGTAGTGTGAGGGTTTGAGTACAGGAACAAGGATGTCTTGCTGCAGTTGTACAGGGCCTTGGTGAGACCACATCTTGAGTATTGTGTGCAGTTTTGGTCGCCTTATCTGAGGAAGGATGTTCTTGCCATGGAGGGAGTGCAGCGAAGATTCACCAGGCTGATACCTGGGATGGCAGGAATGACGTATGAGGAGAGATTGGGTCGATTGGGCTTATACTCGCTGGAGTTTAGAAGAATGAGAGGGGATCTCATTGAAACTTATAAAATTCTGACAGGACTGGACAGAGTAGATGCAGGAAGGATGTTCCCGATGGCGGGGGAGTCCAGAACCAGGGTTCACAGTCTAAGGATAAGGGGTAAGCCATTTAGGACAGAAATGAGGAGGAATTTCTACACCCAGAAAGTGGTGAACCTGTGGAATTCTCTACCACAGAAGGCAGTAGAGGCCAATACATTAAATATATTCAAGAAGGAGTTGGATATATTTCTTAAGGCTAAAGGGATCAAGGGATATGGGGAGAAAGCAGGGACAGGGTACTGAATTTGGAGGATCAGCCATGATCGCATTGAATGGCGGAGCAGGCTCGAGGGGCCGAATGGCCTACTCCTGCTCCTATCTTCTATGTTTCTATGAATTCATTTTAATAATTTTTGGAGGGGCTTAAGTTTCGGGGATGTATGTGCAGAGCAGCAAAAAGGACAGAATTAAACAGGGAGATATGTGGGGTACAAAAGGGAGTGGTAATCGAAATAAAGAACTTCAGTTTAGTCCCAATTATTACTAAATTGTGGCCCATTTTGTGCTGTGGACCTGAAGCTACTGGGAACTGGATTGAGACAACCCAAACTCAGATCACATAGCATTCTTGAAGCCATTAGAGAAAGGTCCATCAGTTTGGGGTGGATTTCAACCCAGGTTCCATTGTCACCCCCATCTCCTGTGGGCAGCGGTTCCCTTCTTGTTATCTAACTACATAACCCACTCTCGTGATTGGTCCAGCTACGATACTACTCCATTATAATACAATGCCAAAGGGGATGTACTTCAGAGAAATGAGCTTCAGTCCTTTCAACGACAACAGCAACTTGCATTTATATAGCGCCTTTAACGTAATAAAACGTCCCAAGGCGCTTCACAGGGGCGACTGTCAAACAAAATTTGACACTGAGCCACATAAGGAGAAATTAGGGCAGGTGACCAAAAGCTTGGTTAAAGAGGTAGGTTTTTAGAGCGTCTTAAAGGAGGAAAGAGAGGTAGCGAGGCGGACAGGTTTAGGCAGGGAATTCCAGAGCTCAGGGCCTAGGCAACAGAAGGTACGGCCACCAAAGGTTGAGCGATTATAATCAGGGATGCTCAAGAGGGCAGAATTAGAGGAGCGCAGATATCTCGGGGGGGGGGGGTTGTGGGGCTGGAGGAGATTATAGAGATAGTGAGGGGCGAGGCCATGGAGGGATTTGTAAACAAGGATGAGAATTTTGAAATCAAGGCGCTGCTTAACCGGGAGCCAATGTAGGTCAGCGAGCACAGGGGTGATGGGTGAACGGGACTTGGTGCGAGTTAGGACACGGGCAGCCGAGTTTTGGATGGCCTCAAGTTCACGTAGGGTGGAATGTGGGAGGCCAGCCAGGAGTGCGTTGGAATAGTCAAGTCCAGAGGTAACAAAGCCTACCTGGAGAACACCCAGAGAGGAGTTTTTAAGGGGCTTCTTTCAATGAGGTATGACGGAAAGCCAAGTCAGGTGGAGAGAGTCAGACATAACACACTAACTGAAAGAGCTCTCTGTCTGGATTTGATTTCCGTTTTATTAATGCCCTGTAGATGGATGTGCGTGGTTCTATAAACAGAACACAGAATTTATTCTGTCAAACATCTCAACAACTATTGAATTAAATCAAAGTGCAAACAGCCAAATACAAGAAAAATATTAGAGGTACATCATGCCTGGGTCATTGGTTTTGGAGTGAACTCGCTGAATATTGGCCCACTCAATGCTGCTCTTAATGGAAATGAATTGTTTTTACTCTTTCTCGAGCCAAAGAAAAACTATTGCGTGGGTGGCACAGTGGGCTCGTACGTCATCTTTTCACCTCTTAATCTTGAGTTCAAATTGAATTTAACCTGATGGGATGAAAATCTCCTCCTTCTACTGACTGGAAGAGACCTAACGGAACGGAATTGGGGCAGTGTGAGTCGCTGCCAATGCACAAAACTGCCCATAATTTAGCATGAGTTGGCTCTAAACTGTTTGTTCCACTCGCAAGAGGCCACAAGGAAATGATGGATGCACTGCTGCTGAGGAAGGCAGTGCCCCTGGGCTGAAGTTCAGGCACATTGATGGGCTAGAGTAGAGGGAGAGTTACTCTGCATCTGGCCCATGCTACAGCAAGCTGCTTGATGAAAACGCTGGATATCAAAAGTATAGACAAGTGTTCTGTTCCCCAGCACTGACGTCCCACACATTGATGAGCACACTTCACCGAAACCAGAATAGCCCTGGTTCAGAAGTGATGCTTAATTCTGCATGTCAACATCTGCATACGGGGCAGAGGTCCAAGCAAGCCTCCAGATACACCATCCTACACCTCTTTGTCCTCCCTGCTTTCCTCACTGTGTTGTCTCCTACTCATTCCCAGAACCTCAAAGGTGTGGAAGCTCATTACCAGGGGAGTTATCCCCGGTGTCCTGACCAATATTTATCCCTCAATCAACATCACTAAAGCAGATTATCTGGTCATTATCACATTGCTGTTTGTGGGAGCTTGCTGTGCGCAAATTGGCTGCCGCATTTCCTACACTCCAAAAGTACTTCATTGGCTGTAAAGCACTTTGGAATGTCTGGTGGTCGTGAAAGGCGCTATAGAAATGCAAGTCTTTTTCTTTTTTCTCCCTCAATCTTCCTTTCCTGCTCCCATCTATAGGGATCAAACCCCAAGTTTGGTGTCACCGAACCACTACCATTTGATTGACCTTGTCTTGATTTTTCTCAACCTTGGTGGTGGCCTGCACTGTGGGCCTTGACCTTTCACCTAGGCTTCTCAATTTGTACAAAAGTGCGCGAAGGCCTGCCTTCAAAAACTGCCTAAAGTACAGCTGGTTAATGGGGCAAGTTGCCACAGATGGTGTGAGAGCCCCTGTGTCCCCTGATGTGGTGATGTGGGAGGCTGTGGAGTGATGGCGGTTTGTGTTATTTAAGTTAGCTTCGACGAGAGGTGATTGTGTAACTCAGAACTGACAAAGAGGGAGTGCAACGAAGGTTCACCAGACTGGTTCCTGGGATGGGGGGATTGTCCTATGAGGAGAGATTGAGTAGACTAGGACAGCCTAGAGTTTAGAAGAATGAGAGGTGATCTCATTGAAACATACAAAATCCTTACAGGGCTCGACAAGGTAGATGCAGGGAGGATGTTTCCCCTGGCTGGGGAGTCTAGAACCAGGGGTCACAGTCTCAGAATAAGGGGTTGGCCATTTAGGACTGAGATGAGGAGAAATTTCTTCACTCAGAGGGTGGTGAATCTTTGGAATTCTCTACCCCAGAGGGCTGTGGAGGCTCAGTCGTTGAGTATATTCAAGACAGAGAGCGATAGATTTTTGAATATTAAGGGAATCAAGGGATATGGGGATAGTGCAGGAAAGTGGAGATGAGGTAGAAGATCAGCCATGATCTTATTGAATGGCGGAGCAGGCTCGAGGGGCCAAATGGCCGACTCCTGCTCCTAATTCTTATGTTCTTATGTTAAAGTACTGACCGAGTTACTCTAAGCGTTATGAAAAGAAATAAATGCATCGTACAAGATTCCATGAAGTATTTTGGTTATGGTGCTTGTGATATGCGAGTCACTGAGGAAAATTAGATGTAAAATTATTCTGCGATCTTGGATGATGCTGTGCGAGTCCGCTAATTGTAGCATATGAGCTGCCCAGCCACCCATGACCCGATCGCTCAAACAGAATGCTCTGCTGTTTAAAAACAGGCATCTGGCTGTACAGAAAATGCCAGACAATTGCCCTCAGTCAGTTGTGCAATGCTACGACATACAAGGTGGACATTCCACCAGCTACAATGCGAATTGAGTTGCTGTGGATTAAATTGACCATGTTGATCAAAGACCTGCTATGAAATCCGGAGGATGTATCTGTACGTGCCACAAGTAGAATATAGAATGGTACCAGAGATGAGGGACTTCAGTTATGTGGAGAGACTGGAGAAGCTGGGGTTGTTCTCCTTAGAGCAGAGAAGGTTAAGGGAAGATTGACCAGAATGGTACCGGGGGATGAGGGACTTCAGTGATGTGGAGAGACTGGAGAAACTGGGGTTGTCCTCCTTGGAGCAGAGAAGGTTAAGGGGAGATTGACCAGAATGGTACCAGGGATGAGGGACTTCAGTGACGTGGAGAGACTGGAGAAGCTGGGGTTGTTCTCCTTAGAGCAGAGAAGGTTAAGGGAAGATTGACCAGAATGGTATCAGAATGGTTGAGGAACTTCAGTTTTCTGGAGAGACTAGAGAAGCTGAAATTGTTCTCCTTAAAGCAGAGAAGGTTAAGAGGACATTGACTAGAATGGTACTAGGGATGAGGAACTTTAGTTATGTGGGGACACTGGAGAAGCTGGGCTTGTTCTCCTCAGAACAGTGACGGTTAAGGGGAGATTTAATTGAGGTGTTCAAAATTATATGGGGTTTTGATAGAGTAAATAAGGAGAAAGTGTTTGCACTGGCAGGATGGTTGGTAACCAGAGGACACAGATTTAAGGTAATTGGCAAAAGAACAAGAGGCGAGATGAGGAGAATTTTTTTTACGCTGCGAGTTGTTATGATCTGGAATGCGCTGCCTGAAAGGGCGGTGGAACCAGATTCAATAGTAACTTTCAAAAGGGAATTGGATAAATACTTGAAAAGGAACAATGTGCAGGGCTATGGGGAAAGAGCCGGGGAGTGGGACTAATTGGAGAGCTCTTTCAAAGAGCCGGCACAGGCACGATGGGTCGAATGGCCTCCTTCTGTGCTGTGTGATTCTATGTTTCAAAACCCTCTAAGTATAAGAAAGCAACTTACACACCAAAGCAATTGAACACCAACATACTTAAGAAGGGATGTGACCTACACTCTGGTGTGAGTTCTACACTGGATTTTACAGCAGTTGAAACATTATGTGGAATCCACCTCCGTGTTGATGCATTGCAAAGATCTCAAGTCTCGTCAATAAGTCATGGTGTGTTGAAGTGTGACAGGATATTTTTGTTTTTACAAATATGCAGCGTAGCAGACAGCACGCAACATCTGCTCTGTGTGGTAAACATTTACCCAAACCTCTCATAGACAGAACAAACCTGGAAGCAGCGTTCGAGAAAGCGAAGTGGTAAAACCTCAAGGTGTTGCTTTCACGCCTGTTGGAGATCATGAAGACCTATATACGAAAACAAAAAATGGTGAGGGGGGCTGAGCAGTGGCGTGAGTTAAGACAGTGTCCTTTCGATTTGGCCTCCTGGGTTTGACTTCAGCCCAGACTGTTGGGCTGTGAGATCCGTGACTGAAAGGGCGCCAGGCAATTCTCAACCCTGTTCCTCGCGGGTGCGGGACCACAGCACCGAGCTGTCCACGAGTTGCAAGAAAATTGGCAACAACCAAATGATGCCTGCAGTCAAGGCCGGCCTTGGGGAAAATGGCGCCCTGGGCGAACTTGTAATTTGGCGCCCTTTCTTTGAGTTTAAGCCACCTCTCCTAAACGGAGCGTTTCCGCTTCAGAATTGTTTCATATTTGCACTCCTCTTAACCAGCCCTTTCATTTGATTTATATAAAACCACGTTATCCGAGGTGAACATGTATTCTTAACCTTTACCCCCCAAATTTTCTAGCTTGCAGGTACATTCGCGCTTGAATGCTTTTCATCAAAATTGTTATTTTTTATTGTGAATTTTTTCATTTAACACTCTCTTGACCACGGCGCTCCCCTGACCACGGCGCCCTGTACGGTCCCGGCTGCAGGAAGCGAGGCTTCATGAAGGCCAGGCTTGAGGTTGGAGAGTAGATGAGCATTTGTCCTGGGGGGGGAAAAAGGGCATTCTGTAAGGAATTATGGGAAAATTGCGTGGCCTGTGAGGGCCAATTTTTCGACAGTTTGTGCTTTATTGGCAAAAAAGCCAAAAGACCACATGACACACTTGAAAACCAGCCTTTTATTCACACATTGAACATTTCTAATGCAAATCTACGACATTTTCACTGGTTTAGATTCACTTGTCCGTCGTTTTGTGAAATACAATGAGCGTTTCGCACCGTGCTCTGGTACAAGTAGCACACACCGATCAAAGCACGTTTTCATTATCTAGCGATTATTCAACCGAAAAGCTCCCAAATAATATCAGCCCAAAGACTCCTCAGTGACTCTCAGTGCTACCCCCAGTGACACTCAGTGCCACCCACAGCCACTCCCAGTGACACTCAGTGCCACCCCCAGTGACACTCCGTGCCACCCACAGCCACTCCCAGTGACTCTCAGTGCCGCCCACAGCCACTCCCAGTGACACTCAGTGCCACCCCCAGTGACACTCCGTGCCACCCACAGCCACTCCCAGCGACACTCAGTGCCGCCCCAACGACACTCAGTGCCACCCACAGCCACTCCCAGTGACTCTCAGTGCCGCCCACAGCCACTCCCAGTGACTCTCAGTGCCACCCACAGCCACTCCCAGCGACACTCAGTGCCACCCCCAGTGACACTCAGTGCCACCCACAGCCACTCCCAGCGACACTCAGTGCCGCCCACAGCCACTCCCAATGACACTCAGTGACGCCCACAGCCACTCCCAGTGACACTCAGTGCCACCCACAGCCACTCCCAGCGACACTCAGTGCCACCCACAGCCACTCCCAGTGACACTCAGTGTCGCCCACAGCCACTCCCAGCGACACTCAGTGCCGCCCACAGTGACACTCAGTGCCACCCACAGCCACTCCCAGCGACACTCAGTGCCGCCCACAGTGACACTCAGTGCCACCCACAGCCACTCCCAGCGACACTCAGTGCCGCCCACAGCCACTCCCAGCGACACTCAGTGCCGCCCACAGCCACTCCCAGTGACACTCAGTGCCACTCCCAGCGACACTCAGTGCCGCCCACAGCCACTCCCAGCGACACTCAGTGCCACCCACAGCCACTCCCAGCGACACTCAGTGCCACCCACAGCCACTCCCAGCGACACTCAGTGCCGCCCACAGCCACTCCCAGCGACACTCAGTGCCGCCCACAGCCACTCCCAGTGACACTCAGTGCCACCAACAGCCACTCCCAGCGACACTCAGTGCCGCCCACAGCCACTCCCAGCGACACTCAGTGCCGCCCACAGCCACTCCCAGCGACACTCAGTGCCGCCCACAGCCACTCCCAGCGACACTCAGTGCCGCCCACAGCCACTCCCAGCGACACTCAGTGCCGCCCACAGCCACTCCCAGCGACACTCAGTGCCGCCCACAGCCACTCCCAGCGACACTCAGTGCCGCCCACCGCCACTCCCAGCGACACTCAGTGCCGCCCACAGCCACTCCCAGTGACACTCAGTGCCGCCCACAGCCACTCCCAGTGACACTCAGTGCCGCCCACAGCCACTCCCAGTGACACTCAGTGCCGCCCACAGCCACTCCCAGTGACACTCAGTGCCGCCCACAGCCACTCCCAGTGACACTCAGTGCCGCCCACAGCCACTCCCAGCGACACTCGGTGTCGCCCACAGCCACTCCCAGCGACACTCAGTGCCACCCACAGCCACTCCCAGCGACACTCAGTGCCACTCACAGCCACTCCCAGCGACACTCAGTGCCACCCACAGCCACTCCCAGCGACACTCAGTGCCACTCACAGCCACTCCCAGCGACACTCAGTGTCGCCCACAGCCACTCCCAGTGACACTCAGTGTCGCCCACAGCCACTCCCAGCGACACTCAGTGTCGCCCACAGCCACTCCCAGCGACACTCAGTGCCACCCACAGCGACACTCAGTGCCACCCACAGCCACTCCCAGCGACACTCAGTGCCACCCACAGCCACTCCCAGCGACACTCAGTGTCGCCCACAGCCACTCCCAGCGACACTCAGTGCCACTCCCAGCGACACTCAGTGCCACCCCCAGTGACACTCAGTGCCACCCACAGCCACTCCCAGCGACACTCAGTGCCACCCACAGCCACTCCCAGCGACACTCAGTGCCACCCACAGCCACTCCCAGCGACACTCCGTGCCGCCCACAGCGACACTCAGTGCCACCCACAGCCACTCCCAGCGACACTCAGTGCCACCCACAGCCACTCCCAGCGACACTCAGTGTCGCCCACAGCCACTCCCAGCGACACTCAGTGTCGCCCACAGCCACTCCCAGCGACACTCAGTGCCACCCACAGTGACACTCAGTGCCGCCCACAGCCACTCCCAGCGACACTCAGTGCCACCCACAGCCACTCCCAACGACACTCAGTGCCACCCACAGCCACTCCCAACGACACTCAGTGCCGCCCACAGCCACTCCCAGCGACACTCAGTGCCACCCACAGCCACTCCCAGCGACACTCCGTGCCGCCCACAGCCACTCTCAGTGCCACTCTGCTAGTCTGCCCCCTCGGCTGATTACATGTGCTTTTGGGATAGGGACTTTCCAATATTTAATCACAAATATCACGGAAATGATGACCTTTGTTTGTTTCACTGGCTTAGCTGAACTCATTGCTGTGATTAGCTGGATAAGCACGCGAGGGAGAGAGGAATAGAAGGATATGGTGATAGTGAGAGGAAGAGGGGTGGGAGGAGGCTCGTGTGGAGCATAAACACCGACATAGACCAGTTGGGCCTATTGGCCTGCTTCTGTGCTCTAAATACTATGTAATGCAATATGTAACTTTCTTAACTAAAGCAATGATTAACCAGCACCGCTGTTAATACTTCACGATTGCAGTGAAAAGCAATGTTCAGATCGAATCCTCCCTCTGCTATACTAGCAGAGGCATTAACCCATTCTAAATAAAGAGGTTGACACCTTCTTTAAAGCAGAAAGAGGTATTTGATCCGAGTACATTAAACCATCCCCAGTCTGTGCCGAAGCAGCTGGTGGCAGGAATGGTGCAACGTTTGGCCTCAGCTCCCATGGATTAGAGAGGGACAATCAGCCAGGAGCCATTGGGTAAGGACAGGACGGAGCTCGGCTGTGATGCCCTCTACAGCGTGGTCTGCCAACGCGTACTGCCCAGGCTCACTCCGAGCCACTTGGGTGAGATACCGGAGGCTGCCCATCACCCGTGGGACTGCACTCCAGCAAGAGTCAGCACCTTTAGGAGAGGAGAGAAGAGAAAGGAAATGTGCGATGATCAAGGCTGCAGGGACAGAGTTAATGATACAAGTGCTCAAGACTCTCCATGATGTGCCAGGTGGAGCGAAAACATTTTCTCTGGCACTTTCAATGCTCGGCTTGAATTCCAGGATCTGGAAAAAGGCGGTGATCCTGAATTGCTGGAATAAAATAAGCAGGGCGGACTTGTTGCCCAGCTAGTTTTCATCAGAAATGTATTTGCAAATGATCTCGACCGTTGATCTTTTTTGTGTTTTGCAGGTAATGAGCATCTGTGTGCCTCCAGCCCCACGCAGCCTGGAACTTGTAAGTACCCTGGCAGTCTGTGCCAGCCCGATCGACAGGACTATGACCTATTCACATGAGCAGATGCTTATCCTAGATCTTCGTCTCGCCAATTAATTTCTGTGCTATTGATCCGACTTGCGTCAAACTAGGGCTCAAGTTAGTGCCATTGTTGCGTCAATGGTGACGTTTACCTCCATTAGCCACTATTAGCTTAACGTCCGATATATGATCCTCAAACCTGTCAACATTGGACAAGTGCGGGGTTTGCAGTTGTGAGTCACACGAGGCATTGACTCATGCCAAATCCATAAACACAGTTAAAAGCAACCAGTCACTGTTGTGATGTAGGAAACACTGCAGCCAATTTGCGCACCGCAAGCTCCCACAAACAGCAATGTGATAATGACCAGATAATCTGCTTTAGTGATGTTGATTGAGGGATAAATATTGGCCAGGACACCGGGGAGAACTCACTTGTGCCATGGGATCTTTTACGTCCAACTAAGAAGGCAGATGGGGCCTCGGTTTAACATCTCACCCGAAAGACGGCACCTCCGACAGTGCAGCACTCCCTCAGTACTGCCCCTCCGACAGTGCAGCACTCCCTCAGTACTGCACTGGAGTGTCAGCCGAGATTTTTGTGCTCAAGTCTCCGGAGTGGGATTTGAACCCACAACCTTCTGACTCCGAGGTGAGAGTGCTGCCCACTGAGCCACGGCTGGAACCTATGGAAGTTAAACATGGCGGTGCCCTACACTATTAGCCTTTGCCTCTAACCTAGGTTTCTCAATTTAAAAAAAAAACTTTCCTCAGTGGCCAGCGCAATTTGAATTGAATTTTTATTTCAGAGGAGGCATTTGAGAGCTCTTCCAGAAACCGTTTCTGTCGCAAGGACTCCCTGGTGGAGACGCCAATGTCCCTTTCAATTGGAAACCAGAATCTCCATTCAATATATTAAAGCCAGCCAATACACGGACATTTTACAAAGCTGCTTTGTTTGTCTTAGGAAAATGAAATCATTCTTGGGGCAGAATCCAACCATTGTCACTTCACACTCGTTAAATTTCTAGGCTGCAACTTTTAAGTGCCAGTAACAGGGATCCCATGGGTGGAAAGCAAGAAAGCACAGAAGGAGGCCATTCAGCCCCATCGAGTCTGCGTCGACTCTTTCGATGAGCAATCCAGTTAGTCTCACTCCCCCCCCCGCCCCCACTCTTTCCCCATATCCCTGCAATTTTCTCTCTCTGGCCTTTCTTTGCATAGATGACGGCGAGACACAGTTGAATGAGCATCCCTATTACTGCAGATTGTATCTGCCATACAGAGATAGCAATTATTCAGTCTGCCTGCAGTTACACAGCAATTGGGAAGGGAAGCAGTAAACCTCGCTGTCTCACACCACTCTGTTGGTACAATTTGGTGACAGGAAATTCGAGTGTTATAAGCGGTCAGGATAAATCCTGTCCTTGCTGGAATCTGTCCAATGGAGATTTTGATCACTTTGCCCACTTAAAGAAACATTGACGCCCTCGCTTGAGGAGTTCTTGGGCAAGAGGAGTTGCCCAGAGCAATGCCTGCGCAAGTAGAAAATTCTGTTTGGCCGTTGCTTTATCGCTCGCTGATGTCAGACAGTACATTTTCCGAGGCATTGCCTTTTAATAGTGGCGAGTTGCAACCTATTCAAGGCTTTCGTTCTGTTTTAACATAAAACTGTAACATTTTTAGCAGCAATCCAGTAGGTCAGAGGAGCAACCCTGTACAGGGACATCATGGGCAAGTCTATGGCTTGGAGCGGAGGGGAACTAACCCATGACAAAAGGAAATTGAGGGAGGGACACATCCCCTTAATTCACCACTCACTGCCCGCCCGCACCAGTTATTGCACCTACACAGTAGGCAACACAATGATGCCCTGACATTATTGCTCCTCCCCGCATTTAGAGAGCGCCTTTAACAGGTGTCCCTTTAAGTAGCACTTAAGAGACCACACCTGGAGTACTGTGTGCAGTTTTGGTCTCCTCACCTAAGAAAGGATATACTTGCCATAGAGGGAGTGCAGCGAAGGTTCACCAGACTGATTCCTGGGATGGCAGGACTGTCGTATGAGGAGAAATTGGGTCGACTAGGCCTGTATTCACTAGAGTTTAGAAGAATGAGAGGGGATTTCATTGAAACGTATAAAATTCTGACAGGGCTAGACAGACTGGATGTAGGGAGGATGTTTCCCCTGGCTGGGGGGGATCTAGAACGAGGGGTCACAGTCTCAGGATACGGGGTAGGACATTTAGGACTGAGATGAGGAGAAATTTCTTCACTCAGAGGGCGGTGAACCTGTGGAATTCTCTACCACAGAAGGCTGTGGAGGCCAAGTCACTGAATATATTTAAGAAGGAGATAGATAGATTTCTGGACACAAAAGGCATCAAGGGGTATGGGGAGAGAGCGGGAATATAGTTTTGAGATAGAGGATCAGCCATGATCATATTGAATGGCGGAGCAGGCTCGAAGGGCCGAATGGCCTACTCCTGTTCCTATTTTTCTATGTTTCTATGTAAACCTACACTAAAGCGAGTCTACAGTTCTGCCACTGGGATCAGAGAAGCAGATTCAGCGGTTTAAATACCGGGAGTGAGGGTGTGGACACTGATCTCCCACGATCCGAGCTAAAGCGCCTCTTGAATGAAAGTGAGTGTAGGTGAGAGCTAATAATATTGTGACGTCTGGGTGAAGAAAACAGCTGTGGCTTATTGAAAAGAATCTGAGCGCGCGGGAAGAACAAATTTTCGCAGCAAGTGGTTGTGATCTGGAATGCGCTGCCTGAAAGGGCGGTGGAAGCAGATTCAGTAGTAACTTTCAAAAGGGAATTGGATAAATATATGAAGGGGGAAAGTTTTCAGGACTGTGGGGAAAGGGCAGGGGAGTGGGACTAATTGGACAGCTCTTTCAAAGAGCTGGCAGAGACACGATGGGCCGAATGGCCTCCTTCTATGCTGTATCATTCTATGAGGGGTAAAAACTGACCTGTCTACATCGCTCAGTCAAATACAAACATCCCACCTACGCTGTATATTGACACCCAGTCATACACTGTCACTTATTTAGAAGCCGTAACTTGATTGCTCACTTATCCAGTTGGGCGGCCAGTTGTTACTCAGCCATGGAAGCCCTCTCACTCAACCACTCTTTATTTTCTCATTACCTCTTGCCTGTCTTCTCTTTTTTTCTATCGCTAGAAACAGTGGTGGAAGCAGAATCCATAATAGCTTTTAAAAGGGATGGGGCTAAGAGGACAGCTCTTCGGAGAGCCAGCACAGTGCGGTGGGCCAAATGGCCTCATCCTGAGCTGGTAAAATTAGATCCTCTAGAATTTCCTCACGGTGGGGGGGGGGGGGGGTTCTCCCAATTGGCCGTCATAACTTCGGTGGAAGATCGGCAGAAACTCCGGATAGATGCGTAAACGGGAGAAATCCCAAGGAAATTCACACCAAGTGAATCGATCTAAAAGCCCTTTGATCTTTCCTGTGCTCTTGTCCGATCGCAGGGCGTCCAGTGCTTTGTCCTGCAATTTCTTTGTGGCCGTATTTCCAGTTAAGACTATGGTAATCGTTGCATTGTTTGTGGTCAAGGCAAATGAGGATCTTGGGAAGGAAGTAGAAGCGGGATGTGCGGGGTTGGGGGACTGAGGTTGGAGGCCGTGGAGGGAAGATCTCCAGAGGAGATGAGGTCAGTGACAGTCTGGGAAACGATGGCTTGATGTCCACCGGTGAGGTCATGGTCCAGGGGGAGGTAGGAGGAGATGTCAGAGAGTTGGCATTCAGCCTCCGCAAGGTAGAGGTCGGTTCGTCAAACGTTGTTGCCGAGATTGTACCAGCTTGCATTTGTATGTTTTTGGGAGGGGGGACTACTTCTCATGGCTGAATTTCACTTGGGACCTTTTATAACTGCTGAGGAAAGAGTTTATCATCTGGAGCACCAGGGCTGGAGTTGAAAAAGGGCACGGACCGAGAGTGTTGTAATGCACTGAAAGATTGAACAGATTTTAATCGCTCCACCATTGGCGGCCGTGCCTTCAGCTGCCTGGGTCCTAAGCTCTGGAATTCCCCCCCTAAACCTCTCCGCCTCTCTCTCCTCCTTTAAGACGCTCCTTAAAACCGACCTCTTTGACCAAGCTTTTGGTCGCCTGTCCTAATATCTCCTCATGTGGCTCGGTGTCAAGTTTTGTCTGATAATCGTTCCTGTGAAGCGCCTTGGGATGTTTTACTGTGTTAAAGGCGCTATATAAATACAAGTTGTTGTTGTTCGTTATTTTGTCTCATAGTCCAATAGTGAGGGTATCTTCCCTCGTAAATGGCTCAAGAATCTCGTGTGAGATGGAGGGATGGACAAATTAGGCAAGTGATTTTCCAATCCAGCTGGCCCTACTTTACGCCTTGTTCCCCTGACCAGGTCAACGATGGACACAGAGCTTTGACTCCAACTTTGAATTTTAAGTTACCAAACAGCATTTACTGCACGTGTTCAGGTGTGTTCTCAAAATCAAGGCATTTTTTTTTTCCCCCACAGCCCACGGTCTATGTTTTCCAGGGCTTGAACTTATTTGAACCAGGAAGCAGCTGTCTCATTTTGAACGTGAGTGAACTGACATCCCGTTCAATCTGACATTACGTTGCTCATTTTTAGGTTTAGCACACTTCGGAGCTTAACAGCAACCTCACAAGAGCAGCTGCCTCCACGCCATCTGTATTTACAGCCTCCGAGTGAGATATTTAACAGCCGAAAGCAGGAGGAGACCTCCCTTAAATCCCTATCTGTCGGCACCCTTTGCGCTTCATAGAAACATAGAAGATAGGAGCAGGAGTAGGCCATTCGGCCCCTCGAGCCTGCTCCGCCATTTAATGAGATCATGGCTGATCATCCAAATTCAGTACCCTGTCCCTGCCTTCTCCCCATATCCCTTGATCCCTTTAGCCTTAAGAAATATATCTAACTCCTTCTTGAATATATTTAATGAACTGGCCTCTACTGCCTTCTGTGGTAGAGAATTCCACAGGGTCACCACTCTCTGGGTGAAGAAATTCCTCCTCATCTCTGTCCTAAATGGCTTACCCCTTATCCTTAGACTGTGACCCCTGGTTCTGGACTCCCCCGCCATCGGGAACATCCTTCCTGCATCTAGTCTGTCCAGTCCTGTTAGAATTTTATAAGTTTCAATGAGATCCCCTCTCATTCTTCTAAACTCCAGCGAGTATAAGTCCAATTGACCCAATCTCTCCTCATACGTCATTCCTGCCATCCCAGATATCAGTCTGGTGAATCTTCGCTGCACTCCCTCCATGGCAAGAACATCCTTCCTCAGATAAGGCGACCAAAACTGTACACAATAGTCAAGGTGTGGTCTCACCAAGGCCCTGTACAACTGCAGCAAGACATCCTTGTTCCTGTACTCGAACCCTCTCGCTACGAAGGCCAACATACCATTTGCCTTCTTAACCGCCTGATGCACCTGCATGCTTACCTTCAGCGACTGGTGCACAAGAACACCCAGGTCTCGTTGCACTTCCCCTTCTCCCAATCTATTGCCATTCAGATAATAATCTGCCTTCCTGTTTTTGCCACCAAAGTGGATAACCTCGGATTTATCCACGTTATATTGCATCTGCCATGTTTCTGCCCAATCACCCAACCTGTCCAAATCGTACCTAAACCGAAATGGATAGCAATCTGTAATCTGGTCCCTCCCCCTTCGTCACAGAAGAAAACCCCCCTGCTGGCCCTCGAATTCACCTCCGTTAGGGCAGGGATAGAGATCGATAGATTTTTGAATTTTAAGGGAATCAAGGGATATGGGGATAGTGCAGGAAAGTGGAGATGCGGTAGAAGATCACCCATGATCTTCCAATCGTCTTGGATCCCCTTGCCATTGGACCAAGACCTTGCTCTGTCAAGCCCGTGTGGTAGCTGGTGTGCAACGGCCACCCCACGTTAAAAGAATTCACGCACAGGCATCTTCCACCCTTTAAAATGAAGGTCGGGACCTGGAACGTCAGGACCCTCATGGACAACCCCAGCAGTGACAGACCGGAACGCCGTACTGCTATCGTTGCCCGGGAGCTCAGACGTTTCCCCACCTATGACAGAGACTGTAGGTTCCGCATTGGACTCATCAGTCACCCGAGAACTCATTTTTAATGTGGAAGCAAGTCATCCTCGGTTCCGAGGGATTGCCAAAGAAGAAGAATTACAAACCGAGACGGAATAATACCAGCTGCTTTCAATCCCCATAGCTGGAGTGTGAAGCTACGTGAGGTCAGTTGGCTTAATTGGTAGTGCTATTGCCTCAGGACTAGAAAGTTGTTTGCTAGGTCAAGGCCCCAGTTGAAGGAGTGGAGCTCAAACCTGGTCCAGATACCTCCGTGCTGCGTCGAGGGGATGGTTTTATATATATTATTTGAGAAATCTCGGCAAAAAGCCAAGGGCCTGGTGCAGGATGCCACTTAAGTGTTGAAAACAATAAGAGAAGACGAGGTCAATTAAGAAGCAGTGAGTAAGTGGCAGCAAGCTGGGGTTTTAAAAGCCTGTAGATTGTATAAGGAAGACTGCGGGAGGTGAGGAGCTCCACAGCTTTTACATTCTGAGAAAGTATAAGTTTTAGAGTAGGAGACTGTGCATTGAGTCTTGATTTCAACCCAGTGAGATTGCAGGGAAGAGGATGATTGTGTTGGCCAACATTTTGTTGGAGACACTATGCTTTCAGCGAGAGATTCATTTTCCAATTCTGCATCCTGTTGGGTCATAAAGACCTCATTTTTTATTCGTTTCTGGGATGTGGGCATTGCTGGCAAGGCTGGCATTTATTGCCCATCCCTAATTGCCCTTGAGAAGGTGGTGGTGAGCCGCCGCCTTGAACCGCTGCAGTCCGTGTGGTGAAGGTGCTCCCACAGTGCTGTGAGGGAGGGAGTTCCAGGATTTTGACCCAGCGATGATGAAGGAACAGCGATATACTTCCAAGTCACGATGGTGTGTGACTTGGAGGGGAACTTGGAGGTGGTGGTGTTCCCATGCGCCTGCTGCCCTTATCCTTCTAGGTGGTAGAGGTCGCGGGTTTGGGAGGTGAAGACCTGATGATATTCTTGCTAACAGTAGAGGGTGACCTTATTGTCTTGGGTAATGTTGCCCCAAGAAAAATAAACCCTAAGGCCCTAATATAAATGAGATGAGCAACCTAATTCAGATAGGCTTGACCAAGCATAAGGACCATTCTATTCTCCAGCAGCAAATCTCAGCCTAAACCCATTCTTGGCTTGATTATCTAAAGTCTTACAGGAAACTTTTTTTTATTCGGCACGGACGGGACCGACGTGGTGCCGGTTCATCAAAAATTCCGGATCACCGAGCGCTATAGTAAAAAATACGAGAGCTGAGAGC
This sequence comes from Somniosus microcephalus, assembly GCF_052327205.1. NCBI lineage: Eukaryota > Metazoa > Chordata > Chondrichthyes > Squaliformes > Somniosidae > Somniosus > Somniosus microcephalus. Next base: position 27,981,397 of record NC_141019.1, on the reverse strand, counting down.
TCCGTATAAAGCAACAAACCCTGTTGCTTAGCAACAGGTTCAGAATAATGGCCACAAGTTCAGAGCGTCTCTGTAGCTTAGCAACAGCTGCAGCCACACCCTTGCACAGCAACAAATGGAGGAAGGCAAGTAATAAAACTTACCTGAACCTACTCCTGAATTTTGCCGGTTAACCGAGATTTCCGGTTATTTAGGTGCCGGTAAATCGAAAGTTTCCTGTATTACAACCCATTTGTTCTGTACTTTTGTTTCTAGTAATACGACCTGCGTGTTATGCTGTTTTTTTAATGTATGGAAATCTTGGCGCAAATAGCCAATGTCATGTCACCATTAGTCCATCAGGATGCTGATTCAGTTATACAGAACATGTGCATCCCCCCGCCAGGGTCCATTAGAATCACCTACAACTTGGGAATTATTTTCTGTTGTTGCCAACTGTTTAAAGCCAAGCCATTGGCTCTGGGACATGCAAACACCAGAACCTATTCGAAAACTCTAAGAGCCACTCAGAGAGTGGCAAAAATTAAATCAATTTTGTTCGGCCAAAAAAACAACTCTTAAAAGGCTAATGCTGAGAATAATGTTTGGATGCGGCGTATCTCTAAATTCAAGTCCTTTTTAAGAGTAAGTCTTTTATTATTTATTTTATGTAATAGAGATTTGTTAATTAAAACTAACTGCGTGCATGTGTCTGTAGACGCGTGTATGTACAATATATACAGATGTGTGTGTTTATCTATATGCTATATTAAAAATCTTGCGTATAGAATGCACTTTCTTCCTGCAACACTTTCCCTGTCACACTTTGTTGATAGCACCCCTATTGTTATAAAACTCAATGTGAGCAACACAATAAGAACATAAGAAATAGGAGCAGGAGTAGGCCATACGGCCCCTCGCGCCTGCTCCGCCATTCAATGAGATCATGGCTGATCATCGACCTCAACTCCACTTTCCCGCCCGATCTCCATATCCCTTGATTCCCCTAGAGACCAAAAATCTATCGATCTCAGCCTTGAATATACTCAACGACTGAGCCTCCACAGCCCTCTGGGGCAGAGAATTCCAAAGATTCACCACCCTCTGAGTGAAGAAATTCCTCCTCATCTCAGTCCTAAATGGCCGACCCCTTATCCTGAGACTGTGACCCCTGGTTCTAGACTCTCCAGCCAGGGGAAACAGCCTCTCAGCATCTACCCTGTCAATCCCCCCTCAGAATCTTATATGTTTCAATGAGATCACCTGTCATTCTTCTAAACTCCAGAGAGTATAGGCCCAACCATGGGAGACCTGTTAGCTATCAATACTTCTATAGACGTCTGTTTGTGTATTAGTGCATGTTTGCAGTGTAAATGGCTGGTCAGAATCACTCCAGATTTTATAGGGATTCATTGATACTGAGGTGACCTGTTCTCCATCACACCTGGCTTTTGATGGTTCTGTGTTACCATTTTCTTTAAAAAAAAAAAAGAGAATTGCGGTACTTGTGCAGGAATTGATGAGTCAGGTCATGCCAGCAACAACAACTTTTATTTATATAGCGCCTTTAAAGTTGTAAAACGTCCCAAGGCGCTTCACAGGAGCGATTATCAAACAAGATTTGACCCTGAGCCACATAAGGAGATATTAGGGCAGGTGACCAAAAACTTGGTCAATGAGGTAGGTTTTAAGGAGCGTCTTAAAGGAGGAGAGAGAGGCGGAGAGGTTTAGGGAGGGAATTCCAGAGATTCGGGCCCAGGCAGCTGAAGGCACGGCCACCAATGGTGGAGCGATTCAAATCGGGGATGCACAAGAGGCCAGAATTGGAGGAGCGCAGAGATCTCGGAGGGTTGTAGGGCTGGAGGAGATTTCAGAGATAGGGAGGGGGTGAGGGCCATGGAGGGATTTGAAAACAAGGATGAGAATTTAGAAATCGAGGTGTTGCCGGACCGGGAGCCAATGTAGGTCAGCGAGCACAGGGGGTGATGGGTGAACGGGACTCGGTGCGAGTTAGGACACGGGGCAGTGAGCACAGGGGGTGATGGGTGAACGGGACTGGGTGTGAGTTAGGACACGGGGCAGTGAGCACAGGGGGTGATGGGTGAACGGGGCTCGGTGTGAGTTAGGACACGGGGCAGTGAGCTCAGGGGGTGATGGGTGAACGGGACTCGGTGTGAGTTAGGACACGGGGCAGTGAGCACAGGGGGTGATGGGTGAACGGGACTGGGTGTGAGTTAGGACACGGGGCAGTGAGCATGGGGGGTGAGGGGTGAACGGGACTCGGTGCGAGTTAGGACACGGGGCAGTGAGCACGGGGTGATGGGTGAACGGGACTCGGTGCGAGTTAGGACACGGGGCAGCGAGCACAGGGGGTGATGGGTGAACGGGACTGGGTGTGAGTTAGGACACGGGGCAGTGAGCACAGGGGGTGATGGGTGAACGGGACTTGGTGCGAGTTAGGACACGGGGCAGTGAGCACAGGGGGTGATGGGTGAACGGGACTTGGTGCGAGTTAGGACACCGGCAGCCGAGTTTTGGATGAGCTCAAGTTTCTGTGATGATGTAGAGAATATCTATATGAAAGTTCAAAACGAGAGTGAAAGCGAGACAGGGAGCATCCCCAACGTTGCCAGATGCTGAGGTAGCAACTGTTAGGAGGGTGGGCCCACTCCAAGTCCGTCTAGCCCAATAATCACAAGATATTCAACACTGTGCTTGAAACCTCTTGGCCAGCGAGAAATGTGCAAACCTTCACTATTTGCTGTTTCTCGGGTGTAATGCACACGCACATTTGAAACGCGCTGGATATAACTGGTGCTGTCCAAATGGTGTTTGCACTGATGATTTGTGTTTGTTGATTTTCAGGACCCACGCTCTAATGCTGTCCTGTCATCGACTGCATTGTTCTGAAAGGTTGAACCCAACCGATAAACTGAATCATCGCCCATCATAAATAGTGGCCTTTCTCTGCATGTGTGCGTGATGGGCCAATTTGATCAACTTAACAAAGCACGCCAGGCGATCCACATCTTATTCCAGGGGAAACAGACTACAATGGCTTTTTTTATTTTCGCAAAGATATTTAGACCTGGTCCAGAAAACCAGATTGCTTGTCTCAGCACTTGCTTCATGTGGGTCGGGATCAGGATGTGTGATTGAACAAGAGATTCAGGAGTTAAGAATGGTTCCACGTGATAATTCTGCATTGCAAAGTAGAAAGTGTTGTCAATTGAGTATTTTTCAGCTGCAGAGAGGCCTTGTGATACATTGAAGGGGATTTAACTGCTTGAGATGGAACAGACAATGGCTTTGTCTCCCTTTCAGTCAACACACTTTAGGTGGTTGGGTTATTGCAGTATTACCAAAGAGAATTGCGTCTCTATATTACTAACGCCCCAGAATATCTCACTACTTTTCTTTAGCAATCTTGTTGTTTGGTGGCAATGATGTGGTCCAAGGACTCCATGAAACATAAAATAGACTGGAAGTTAAACCTTGTGTTTATTGATGACTCTACCTGACTCCAAAGGGATTGAATCAGACACGGCCCACTCACCAATGGTGTAGATCAAGCCCACTACTCCAAAAGGATGGGCAACTCTGCCTTGGTGCAAGGTTGAGAAATGAACGTATTTGGTCTGTCACGTTCAGTACAATGTAAGGAGCTCAATCAACTGGAATGTCCAACACCTTGGGCTACAAATTTGGTTGCGTAGCGCCCATTATTTGGGTGCGACGGGTGCCGAATTGGGTCCAAAATGGCGTCCAAGCAGCGCGCGCACACTTCTGGTACGGGCCACGCCGGACGCCATATTGGTGAAGGCGGTAGGGCGGCCATAGGAGCGTGCGCTGGAAGTATGGTAAGTCGGCAGATCGTGACGTCAATCAGCGTACAACGCTGATTTGAAGCCAGCGCTGCCATTTTCGTCGTCATCGCTGGAACTCAGCAGCGCGTTCAACGCTGGGCTGAACGCTACAACCGTGCTAATCAGCAGGCAGTCCTCCGAGCGGGCGCCGGTTGATCGCGCATCGCGATCCCCGCGCTCGTTTTTGGGCCTTATCCAATTTTTAGGCTGGATAGCATTCTGCCCTGTCAGTTCAATGGGGAGTTTAATTGAAGGCAATTTGAACACAGGACTGACGTGTGGCAAAACACACATGCTGGAATCAAGCTGAGGTCAGAATTTCAGGAAAAGGAACAGCTTGTGTACATAAACATATTTGATCAGGCGAGTTCTGTTTACAGTGAAATGATGGCGGGGAGACTTCAATACAGTTAATACAGGTTATTCATAAAGCAATTAAATGGCAGGTACTGTGTCCTTTCCCTTATTTACAGAAGCAACCAATTCTGTGTACATCATCATTATCTGTAATTAAAAGCTGTTTTCCTTCCAAATCAATTCTAATTAAAGGGGGCAAAACCTGGCTTCGACTGCATCTGGATGTTATGTTAGTAAACACTTTAAATGAGCTGTTCCACCCCGGTCACCTTCCTGTCTCCCTGAATCGACCAATTTATGTTATGCTTTCAGCTCAAACGCTGTGGGGCCGATTTTAACCCTGCCCGCATGGCGGAAACAGGGCGGGCAGTTAAAATGGCCGCAGCGACTTACCCCATCCGATCCCGCTGGTTGCAATTTTAACCTTTTTGAGCAGGCGAGCGGGAACACTGCCGGCAGACAGCGGGGTCCCTCATTAAATACGCAGATCTCATTGGGGCCCAACTGCAATTTTAACCCAGTGGGGAAGCCATTTTAAGGCGGGGAAGCCATTTTGAGTTCCCTGCCAGGCCAACGAGGCGGCAAACAGATCCAGGGCCCAAAGAGGTCCAGAAAGTCAAGCTATTTTTAAAAAAAATATTGTTTCCTTGTGTGCCAGGAGGAGACCTTTCACACAATCACAGAAACCCCACAGTGCAGATAGAGGCCATTTCGGCCCATCGAGCCTGCACCGACACATATACCACCCGATCCCCGTAACCCCTACACCAACACATATCCCACCCTATCCCCGTAACCCCACGTATTTAATCCCCCTAACACTAAGGGTCAATTTATCATAGCTAATCAACCTAACCAGCACATCTTTGGACTTCCTCTCCCCCTCCCGCCTCCCGCGATGCCCTCTTGACCCCGCCACCCCCTCCTGACCACTCCAATTCCAGTTCCCGCTGGCCGGCCAGCTAATGCTTCCCGCCGGTTTGGGGGATCGACGGGGCCTGTGCAGATGAGACCCGGGAGTTAAGATCTCTTGAGCTTCACGCTGCGGAGGGTGGAGGGTTTCCCGTCCGCCTTGGCCACACGCATCCCACTGGGAGTTAAAATCGGGGTTTGTGGAGCACTCATATACAAGTTAGAAAACTACTCAAACATTAGGAGTAATTGTATTACTAGAATATTAACCCCAATCCACTACATTAAACACAAATTTATATAAAAATTGACACCAATGTTACCCTATTGTCCCTTTCCTTGCTATTCTCTCTTCTAATCTTTTATTTCAACTTGAATCGTTTTTGTTCTGGCTCTCTGCTCCCGGCGGCCATTTTGGAGGTAGGACTCTCTTTCCCAGAACCAACTATAATGGCTGGTTTAGCAGCCAGTGAAAAGCCAAGATGCAGACGATAGACAAGGCTGCAGGCCAATCTTTGACGCAAATAATCACATCAAATTCACTTCAGTTACGTGGAGAGACTCGAGAAGCTGGGGTTGTTCTCCGTAGTGCAGAGAAGGTTAAGGGGAGATTTGATAGAGATGTTCAAAATCATGAAGGGTCTTGATAGAGTAAATAAGGAGAAACTATTTCTACTGGCAGAAGGATCAGTAACCAGAGGACACAGATTTAAGGTGATTGGCAAAAGAACCAGAGGGGAGATGAGACTTTTTTTTATGCAGCGAGTTGTGATTTGGAATGCGCTGCCTGACAGGGCGACGGAAGCAGATTCAGTAGTAACTTTCAAAAGGGAATTGGATAAATACTTGAAGGGGAAACATTTTCAGGGTTATGGGGAAAGAGCGGGGGAGTGGGACTAATTGGACAGCTCCATCGAAGAGCCGGCACAGGCCTGATGGGCCGAATGGCCTCCTTCTGTGCTGTTTCATTCTATGATAATATATAAATGCTCAACGCTGATGAGTAAACCTGTTGGTGGCCCCGGCAACACAACAGCCTCCAGACGAATGAACCGGTTCATGGTACTCAGAGGGTTAAAAGAATACTACTGCAGCGCAACTCAGTTCATTACTAAACGTCAGCCGCCTCATCTATCAATCACACTAAGCTTCAACAAAATTGCCCTAATCCCAGATCAAGCTGATAATTTTGGTGGCTGTGGGTGGGCTCCTTTTGTCTTCTTTTTGAAAGGAGGCAAAACATTGCGTACTTTTCTGTTTTTATTTTAATTGGTGTACATCCAGCACACCTGTGCGTTGCACCGTCAGAAAATGGAAGGGGAAGGGGTAGAGTGGGGATGGCCTGTGTGGCTCTTCTCAGCCGCTGGCCGCTGAGGATCGTGTCGACTTTGTAAGTATGATAGCAGTGTGATAACTGAATGTAAATGAACCGGATAAAAACCATCAGCGTCCACCGTGGCTCAGTGGGCAGCACCCTCGCCTCTGAGTCAGAAGGTCGTGGGTTCATAGTCCCACTCCAGAGACTTGAGCACAACAATCCAGGCTGACACTCCACAGTGCTGAGGGAGCGCTGCACTGTCAGAGGTGCCGTCTTTCAGATGAGACGTTAAACCGAGGCCCCGTCTGCTCTTTCAGATGGACTTAAAAGATCCCATGGCAGTATTTCGAAGAAGACCAGGGGAGTTATCCCCAGTGTCCTGGCCAATATTTATCCCTCAACCATACATCACTAAAACAGATTATCTGGTCATTGTCACATTGCTGTTTGTGGGAGCTTGCTGTGCGTAAATTGGCTGTCGCGTTTCCTATGTTACAACAGTGACTACACATCAAAAGTACTCCATTGGTTGTGAAGCACCTCCTGAGGTCGTGAAAGGCGTTATATAAATGCAAGTCTTTCTCTCGCTGGGCCTGTTTGGCAAGAGATTTGTACAAGTGGTGCTTTTGTACAGGTCTCTATACTTTTCCCCAGAAATTTCCAATCACCTATTCAAATTGCCCAGGGTTTGAAGACATGGGGCAGGATTTTCATTGGGCCATGGAGGCGGGATTGGAGGCGTGTGGGGGGGTTAAAATCTTGAAATCGGGGGGCACGAACCCATCCCGCCCCCAACCCGCCTCCATGCCAGTTTCAAAGGAGGCGGGTACCTGACCCGCGCTGGGACCCGCCTCCCCGAGGCGGGAAGGGGATTAGTGCCAATTAACTGCCTGTTAACAGGCAGTTTTCAGCCTAATCCCTATTTTCATTGGTGAAGTGTGGGATTCCTGACGGCTCCAAACCACGCCAAGTTAGTGAGGCGGGCCGTCGGGATAAAGGGCTTGGAGGGTTCGAGATGTCCGGTGTTCAGGTGAGTGACGGGTGCATGAGTTCAGAGCTAAGTGTGTTTGGTGTGTGTAAAGTGTTTAAAGAAGTTTTACTCACATGTACTTACCTTTACAGCCTTCCTTCCTTCAGGTCTCGGGAGTCCCTCATCTCACCGGCACAGAAAGCAGAATGGCCGGGAGCTGTCAAAAATTGCAGCATTCAGCTTTCTGTTCCGGGGAGATCTCTAAATCAGCCTGAGAGGAAGGAATTAACTTAGAATACAGATTGTCAGTGTTTGACAGCTTCAAACAGCTGTCAAACGCTGATATTTCATCTGTCAAAATCTCTTGACAGATGAAATTTCAGTCTGTGATGTCACCTGTTGCCGGGTGGCCCTTAATTGGCCTGCTGAGCCCGCTGGGCGGGCTCAACAAGGTCAATCAAGTGAAAATCGCGTGGGTTGGCCACAACTCGATGGAGGCGGGAGTACAACCCCGAAAGTTGTAGTCCCGCCTCCTACCCGACTCCTCAATGAAAATCCAGCCCATGGACTGTAAATCTGTGGGTGTGGGTGTAAATGTCCTGGGTAAACTGGATGAGCCTCTGCAAATCTACCACTTGCACAGATTCTCTGCCACACTGGTCACACACCTCACGAGTGCCATAGAGACCAGCAAGTTATATAATCTGCATCACAACTAATTTGCTGTCCCCAACACCACTGGCCCACCATGTGTATTCTATTAATGCAGTATGTGCACACTGGCTTTAAGCTGCTTGTGTTATGCAGCATTTTATCTTTATTAGTTTAATGCTCTTTTCAGATGTACTTACTGTTCAAGTGTGGCGTGATGCGGATGTCGGTCAATGTTTTGATGGATTTTCAATAATGTGTTGTTACAACGCGCGACTGAAAAAAGGGACCAGTGCTTGTGCATGGGAAACTTAAATCATTGAGAGTAAAAGCAGTGTATAGGCCTCATGCATTATAGTATAAACCAGTTCGTACACTTGTGTTTATCTATCTATCTATCTCTCTGTCTGTCTCTCTATCTCTCTCTCCCTTTCTCTATCTCTCTATCTACCTCTCTATCTCTCTCTATCTATCTCTCTATCTCTCTCACTTTATCTCTCTCTCTCTATTTAATCTCTCTATCTATCTCTCTATCTTTATCACTTTATCTCTCTCTATCTCTGTCTCTCTATCTCTCTTTCTATTTCTCTCTATCTCAATCACTTTTTCCTTTCTATCACTTTATCTCTCTCTCTATCACTTTATCTCTCTCGCTATCTCTCTCTTTCTATCTATCTCTATCTTTCTATCACTATCTCTCTCTCTATTCCTCTCTATCTATCCATCTATCTATCACTATCTCTCTATCTCTGTCTCTCTATCACTTTATCTCTCATCTCTATCTCTCTCTATCTCAATCTATCTCTCTCTGTCTCTCTCTCTACCTCTCTCTCTCTCTCTCTCTCTATCTATCTATCTATCTATCTATCTATCTATCACTATCTCGCTATCTATTTCTCTATATCTCTCTATCACTTTCTCTATCTCTATCTCTCACTTTATCTATCTATCTCTCTATCTCATCTATCTATCTCTGTCTATCTATTTCTATCTCTCTATCTATCTATCTATCTTTATCTCTCTATCTATCTCTCTCTCTATCACTTTATCTCTCTATCTCTGTCGTTATTTATCTATCTATTTTCTGTCTATTATTGATATATCTATCCTCTATATCCATACAGTAATACATATAAAATGCACATCTTAGCAAAGAAATCCATAAGTATAAAGTGCTATTCCCTGCTTTAAATTCACACATACTGTTCCAGTAAAACACTAGCAGCCAGGGGAGCAGAAACCCTTTAGTGTTTGGGATATTTGAAGGCGTGACTCTGCGATCCTGCCCTCTCAGCAAGGAATCTGTGCTCCCCCCTGGGAGGGCAGGTCCACTTCAATGTTGGCATCTTTTGTCGGAGAATACTCTGAAATTAATAAATGTTCGGCCCTTTTATATCTTCTAATTTCACTCTGTGATATGCAATACTAGAACTTTATGGAAAGGTTTTTTTTTACACGTACGGGCAGAAGTAGAAACGATCCCTGTGATGCACAGTGCAGTTCTCCCAGGCAAAGGCACGAGGGTCCTGTAAAACGGTCTTCCTTTGAAGCAGACTCCTGTGTGCTGTGCTTCCCGACTCTTCCATGGCTTGTGCTCTTTCTGGAAATTGCACTGTTTAAGCACCGAATCAGGACATTCCCGACTCCTCTTCTCTTCCCTTTGGGAGGGGAGGGGGGGGGGGGTCAGTGAAGCAAACATTTCTGCCATGTTGTCGGGCTGGATGGATGCCCAGAATCAACTCGTTGTACATTCCTGCAGGAAAAGGGCTCGTTTTGTTAATGCGTCAGTTAATAACTTTCCTGTTTCCGATTTCCCATAGCCAAGAAAAGGGACTGGAACGGTAAAGAACATAGAGCATTTGGTGAGTTAAATACACTATCTGCAGGAGGAGTATGTAAGTGCATGTGTGTATGTATGTATGTGTGTATATTAAACACTGTGGCAATGGCATGTGCCCACATGCTTATGTTATAAGTATCGAGGACTGGAGGCTATTATCTTTACGAGTAAATAAGATTCCTTCACAAAGTAAGTGCCCAGGTTTTGCTCTCGCTTTGCTTAGATTTGTCTTTAACTGTATTTATATAATAATTGGGATGGTGCAACAAAGATTGTTGGCGGCCCTGGAAAGTTTTGTTCTGTCATTTCCTGACACATTTTGGAATTGTATCCCCTCTTATTCCTTGTTCTGCTTTCTATTAATCTATTCTTTTTTAATGTTTCATGCTTCTGGCCTTTACTTTGCTGTTTTCTGATTTTTTTTTTTCTCTCTGTTTTCGCTGTCTCAGTCCCGCAGTTTAGGCCGTGTTGGGTGATGTTTCCTTGACCAAAGTTGACGAGCAGCAGCTTTTTCAAGACTTGCTTTCACAAGGATTTCCTCTGCTCCTTGTGACCCTCACCGTGTTGGCAACTCCTGCACACAACTGATGGGCTTCGGGAAGGATCTTGCATCATTCCGAAACCAAGATTTTTGAGGTGTTGGTGAAGTGGAGATCTTAGAACCTATGCCAGCGAGAGCTTAGCAATTCTCCAGTGCAGAGAATTAAATAAATGCCTTATTTTGTACATTAAACAGCCCTGCGTGCTAGTAGAACACTGCTCAGTACTGGAGGCACAATGTGGTTTGGACAGAAATGAAGCCTTAGAAGTCATTTTGGGCCTGTCTGTCTCAGACTCCATCTGTCTGTGTCTGTCTCTGTATCAAAAGCTTTCTCCCTGTATATGTGCATCTCGGAGTCTCTTTCTGTCTCTCATGGTGGGCCTTTATTGTCTCTCTCTGTCTCACAGTTCAGTGCGTCAGTCTTGTTCTGCTGTGTCTCTATCAGTGCATCGGCCTGTTTCTCCCTCGCCTACAGTGCAGAGACACACTGCATCTGTTGTCCCCCTCTTTCCACCTCTCTCTGTGTGCCCGTATCGCACTGTGTAAATCTGTTTGTCTGTCTCTCTTTGTCTTTCGGATGAGACGTTAAACCGAGGGTAAATGGTCCCGCGGCACTCTTTCGAAGAAGAGCAGGCGAGTTCTCCCCCGGTGTCCTGGGGCCAATATTTATCCCTCCACCAACACCTCAAACAGATGATCCGCTCATGATCTCATTGCTGCTTGTGGGATCTTGCTGTACGCAAATTGGCTGCCGCGTTTCCTACATTACAACAGTGAGTACACTTCAAAAGTACTTCATTGGCTGTAAAGTGCTTTGGGACGTTCGGTGGTCGTGAAAGGCGCCGTAGAAGTTCGCTCTTGTTTTGGGGGTAGATCTTGACTGTGTACGATAGTGTACAACGGGCGGTAGCGAGTCGGCAGCCCGTTTTACGTTCCTCCTGATTTTTATTTCCATTGAAGATTGCGGAAATATGGAGAGGTAAAACGGGAGGCCGATTCGCTACCGGCCGTTTTACACTATCGCGCAGTCAAGATCTATGCCTTTCTCTTTATGTCTCTCTGTCCAAATCTCTCTCTCGTCAGTGGAGTTTTTTTATAATGAACTCGTATAACAAGTATTTTATTTGTTATGAACTTTCCCTGGTTTTGCTGGCAACGGGTCCAACTCTGAAATATGATGCTCCCTTGATAAGGATGACTTTGCCAGTTCCCAGCCCACGCAGTTGTGATAAACAATATTAAACATGAAAAGATCAAAAAAGCTCTTTCAAATGTCCCGACTGCCTCGTACAGTGGGAGATGTTTTTCCACATCATGTTTAAGTGCTTAAAATATTGTTCATTTTTTGTTTATGTCTATAGGGGTCAACCAAATCGTTGAAAGGCACTCATCAAAGGAGTACTTTGCCAAGGTAAACCCGTCAATTTCACAGAAATCACAGAAACCCCACAGTACAGATAGAGGCCATTTCGGCCCATCGAGCCTGCACCGACACATATCCCACCCGATCCCCGTAACCCCACATATTTTAATCTCCCTAACACTAATGGTCAATTTATCATGGCCAATCAACCTAACCCGCACATCTTTGGACTGTGGGAGGAAACCGGAGCACCCGGAGAAAACCCACGCAAACACGGGGAGAATGTGCAAACTCCACACAGACAGTCACCCGAGGCCGGATTCAAACCCGGGTCCCTGGCGCTGTGAGGCAACAGTGCTAACCACTATGCCACCGTGCTGCCCTTATGATGCATTCACCTTCAAAGCAGATAATTGAGATAAATGAAGGAACAATTGCAGTTTTGGGAAAGTGCTGGGTCACTCACTCTCCAGGGACATCAAGACCTCAAGGCCACAGGGTTACAAAGAGAATTAACACTCGTCTACAGGAGCCAAATTTGAAAGGCTTTTTACAAAAATTGGGCCGATAGAATAGACAGTGCCGTGTACACTATGTTTTTCTACGTTCTTTAGGTTCATGGTAAATGGTTAATTGAGCTATAAATCTGCAGTTCTTGTGTTACTGTTTCTGGATTGCTAATAATCCAACACTGACTTACAAAGGGAAAATAACTGGATTTATTATAGACTTAGACAGCTTCACAGGCATCTCAAGCAACGTTAAAGACCTCCAACCGCCATTAACAACCTCCTTCACAGTGACTCCACCAGTCTGGTTGATGCGTACTCGTGTTAAGGGAACTTCTCTCAATTCTCGTGTTTGGATAATAAGAATAGGAATAGGATAGGAATTAAAACGAACAGGAATTTACTTGATGAGGCACTGACCGCGAATGTCTTTCCCAATAGAAACAGTACTCATTGATGACAGTATCTTCAATACTTCTAAATCTGTCCTTGGGATGTGGGCAATGCTGGCCAGACAGATTTTTGAACGATAAGGGAGCCAAAGGTTATGGGGAGCGGGCAGGGAAGTGGAGTTGAGGCCAAGATCAGATCAGCCATGATCTTATTGAATGGCGGAGCAGGCTCGAGGGGCCGAATGGCCGACTCCTGCTCCTAATTCTTATGTTCTGATGTTATGTTCGCACTAATTGCCCTGAGAAGATGGTGGTGGTTGATCTTTTTGAGCAATGGGCTTGCAAGCCCATGTGTAGCCAAACAAGGCAGGTTCCCTTCCCAGAACCAGTTCGGTTTTCATGGTCTTATAGAGTTGTTGGACTAACTTGGGGGAGGATTTTAAATCGTGACCTCTGGGTGGCTGGTCTGGTACCTTAACCCACATTGTAAGTGTAGCTCCTGGTGTGTGATTGTGACCCTGGCGTGCCGTCCTGTCTCCGAGCAGGAGCTTCAGTGTAGACCACGTCATGGAGAGGAACTACGACTTTGACCTGACGTACATCACGGAGCGGATTATTTCAGTCTTCTTCCCGCCGGTGCTTGAGGCACAACGATATCGCAGCAATCTGAAGGAGGTCGCCCAGATGCTGAAATCCAAACACGGAGACAATTACTTGGTAAGTGTGGCTTTCAGACCATCAGAACTCACACACAACCCTGCAGCGTACCTCAAGTCACTTGGAGTCAGTGCCTGGCCAACCTTTGGCACTGTAGAGCAGCAAGTTGCTCATAAGAGTTACACTTTGAACTATTATTCTAGTATGCATATACATTTGTAAAACTGGATGGAAAGTACATTTTAAGACTGTTATGTGGCTCCACAATGGCTCAGTTGGTAAATAAAAAAAAGACTTGCATTTCTGTAGCGCCTTTCACGACCACCGGACATCCCAAAGCGCTTTACAGCCAATGAAGTACTTTTTGAAGTGTAGTCACTGTTGTAATGTAGGAAATGTGTCAGCCAATTTGCACACAGCAAGCTCCCACAAACAGCAATGTGATAATGATCAGGTAATCTGTTTTTTTAGTGATGTTGATTGAGGGATACATTTTTGGCCAAGACACCCGGGATAACTCTCCTGCTCTTCTTCAAAATAGCGCCGTGGGATCTTTTACGTCCACCTGAGAGAGCATTCGGGGCCTCAGTTTAACATCTCATCCGAAAGACGGCACCTCCGACAGTGCAGCACTCCCGCAGCACCGCACTGGAGCGTCAGCCAAGATTTATGTGCTCAAGTCACCTGGCACAGCGCAGTGTGGCACTGAGCCACACAGATTAGGAAGGTCTCCGAATCCAGCCCCAGTCAGTGCTGCGTTAGCGGATTTCAGCCTGGGTGGCAGCAGAGGTGCTACAATTAACCTCGTCCTCGCTTCTCCTCAAGCCCGTGGGGTCGGGAAGGTTACAATCAGGCCTCTGGGCCTTCTGCTGCTAATGGCTTTCCAGTGATTGCTGCTGGTGCATGTTGGGTGAGAAGAGGGTCAGGCTGTGCTGTGATGCTCCCCCCGTGACCAAATAGCTCACGGTATGGACTGATTTGGGTGAGACATTGCAGCACCACTGGTGCCTGTACAACTGTACATATCCCAGCATGAGTCCGTGCTTTCAAAAGAAAAGAGAAAGCCTAGTACAGGACCTGCATAATAAAGAAAATATTTTTCTCAACCTCTCTGGTATTCCTGCTGGTCTTTGGTGGTCTCGGGGCTTGAGCCTCGCTGTCGGTTAAATGGAATTATGATTAACATCCTCTCCTCTGTCCATTCCGATTGATTTTTGAGGTGATGCCAATGACATCATCTCAACTCCAGGGAGCTACTGCGGTGGCAGTGCATGGAGCTGAATTAACAGAGATCAGCAGATATAGGGACACAGACATTAACCCTGGGCCGCCTCAGTACTGAGTTTAACTTGGCTTCCTCACAGCTGCCCTACTGATGTGACTGGCAGCGACTGAAGCAAAATATTCCACCAAAAAAAAAACCCTTCAGAAAAATAGAAAAAAGGTGCTAAAGTTCATCAAAATCTGATTTTTTTTAAATGGGGCCCCTCGCGGTGAGACCCTGCCCCTTTGCAAAAACAAAAAAAACTGCATTGCCAAGTTAGTTCAGCTTTATTACGGGTTTATGTTGCTGTTAAGTTTACTGTTGTGTTGTGTCAGCCGTGGCTCAGTGGGCAGCACTCTCACTTCTGAGTCAGAAGGTTGTGGGTTCAAGTCCCACTCCAGAGAGTTGAGCACAAAAAGCTAGGCTGACACTCCAGTGCAGTGCTGAGGGAGCGCTGCACTGTCAGAGGTGCCGTCTTTCAGATGAGACGTTAAATCGAGGCCCCGTCCGCTCTCTCAGGTGGACGTAAAAGATCCCAGGGCACTATTTCGAAGAAGAGTAGGGGAGTTATCCCCGGTGTCCTGGTCAATATTTATCCCTCAACCAACATCACTAAAAACAGATTATCTGGTCACTATCACATTGCTGTTTGTGGGAGCTTGCTGTGCGCAAATTGGCTGCCGCGTTTCCCACATTACAACAGTGACCGTACTTTAAAAATACTTCATTGGCTGTAAAGTGCTTTGGGATGTCCGGTGGTTGTGAAAGGCGCTATAGAAATGCAAGTCTTTCTTTTTTCTTTTAATGTTAACTTGTCTATGTCACTACAATGAGACTCTAGTGTCAGTCGAGTACTGTTCAGCCAAGGATACCTTGAGTTTGCAAATGGACGATATTCGCAACGGATGCGTTTGTCTGAAACTCCTCGCTCTGAAAAGGTGCTAACCAATTTAAAATTAACAGGAACACCTTTGTGACAATATTGGGTGAAGGAATTTTGTTCAAACATGTTAAAATGCTGTCACTGGTTTCACACAGCGTGATTTCAACTGCTTTAGTTGCCTTTGTTGTGAATGAATTCAAGGTCGTGGTCATTTTTTACCTTCCCGCTAATCACACAGCATTGTGGAAAATACCCATGAGTGTAGAACAGAAAGTGTAATGGGGAGGTTGCGGGGCGGGTGAAGAAGGCCCTGGCTCTTAAGGAGTTCAACGTGATGGTCGAGGTTTATCATTTCTCTGCTCGTGAGTCTGTGATTTTCCATCTGTTAAAGTGAACGGGCAGAAATTCGTGCTCTCGCGAGTGCATGGGGTAGACACTCTGGGCTGGTATGTTTTCCACATTGTTTGGAAGCCGAGTCGGGATTTAAAGTGCAACCCGCATCCCCACACGCCTTCACCCAAGCGCCCTCCTCACCCACACAAGAACGTGCCATCATTCCTGGCATATCCAGGGCAAGGGGGCAAAGTTGCAATGCAGCGTCTGATTCTTGGGAAACCTCAACCAGGAGCTCATGGGGAACCCTCTCCACCAACACCACCACTTTACAACTTGTTCGCATCCAAATCCACCCGACTTGACCAATCTAAAAGAAACAAATTTCTTTTCTAGCTTTTCAATCTATCTGAAAAGAGGCAAGACATCAGCAGACTCAACCCCAAGGTACGTCGGACTGAATTCGTATTTCTCGCTTTTTAAGACATTTGGGAGGAAAAATTGGGTTGCTTTGTGCCTCCCGTTAGCGCCCCCGGGGGGCGCAAAGCCACTAGCGTCTGGGCGCGGCGCCGCTAACGCCTCCTGCGAAATTCAGCGTGAGGTTAGCGGTGGCGGTAGCTGGTAGCACCCCGCGGCATTGCGCCACCGGTGATGATGTCATCGCCGTGCGCAGCGCCCCGGCCGCAACGTTGGGTTGCGCCCCCTGACCTATCGCCGGACGATATGTCCGACAGGGTCAGGGTGGCATTTTTGCAGCGGTGGCGGCGATAATTAAAGGGCAGGTGTCGGGCGGACATTTTTTTTTTGGCCGACTGCCAGCACCTGGCTGCGATCGTGCAGCCTGCCACTCCTCTTCAGTGCCGGGCTGTTTTCCCGGCACTTCCAGTAGCGCCCTGCCTCCTGCTTGGGGTGCTACCACTAAATTTACAGCGCAGGGGCGCTAACTTTTTAGCGCCCGGCGACGTTAGCGCGTGAAAGGGGGGCGCTACCGAATTTTTCCCCCTTGGAGTTATTAGTTTTAAAGCAACTTCAAACATGACCAATGGTGTAAGAAAACTACTAGGCACTTGGTCTAAGCGTTAAAGCTTTAATCAACTGTTTTACAACATGGAGGTCTAGTTGTGTCCTTCACTAGTTCCTGTTAAGAATGTCCTGCGCAAGCTGGGCCCGTGCCCCAGTATTTATACTCTCCCTGGACAGCTCCACCCGTAGGCCGCTCAGTATTATTTCATAAGTCTTTCTTTCACGAATGACTGATTCATGTCAACCAATGTAGACTGAAACTGACTTCCTGATTAAAGGTACCACAGTGTTGGAGGTTATCCTGCCCTCTGGTGTAGGTAGATCCAACCAAAGCAATGAGCGCAGCTTGTGAATAGGTCGTGCTCCTGGTGGCTGCTGCACGGCTCGTGATGCCAGTTCCAAACTGGAGCAAATTGGGGAATTCGAACTTCCCCAGTTCAAAATTGACAGCACGTGGGCTCACACAATGGGGTCAGCGGGCGGGCGCACCGTGGGGTGTGGCACTGAGCTGCGTGGACCGGGAATTCTTTCACACACATCCAGCCAAAGTCTACCATAAACCCGCTGGACATTTTCAATGCCAACGAGTGCAGATTGCTGTGTGAATTTACATCCTCCGATAAAATGTCTTCGGCCTTGGTGCTCAGGCACCTTGGCGAACTTCTCCCCACCGTGACTCTGACATGCTGCCGTGCATTTGATTTCCAGGTTCATGACTTTGGCTGGCCTGATCTTCATGCCCCGCCCCTGGACAAAATCTGTGCCATCTGCAAGGCCATGGAGATGTGGCTGAACTCTGACCCCCATCATGTGGTGGTCCTGCACTGCAAAGTAAGTAAGCAGATACTTGTGATTCGAACCGGGATGAAAAATCAGGGAATGAAAGCATCCATGCTTCCTAAATGATGCTGAAGATTATTGTCTCCTTGCACACTCGGAGACACACATTTCAGCACACCAGCCCAGCTAACGTGGGAAGCTCCTCTTTAACAATACGGGACAGTGCACACACTAAGGAAATAAAATGTTATCAAGCCAAAGCTTGTCACATTGCCAAATTGCAGATTTATTCCCAGCAGGCTCAAAGTCATTTGTTTTTAATGAGTTTAGCAGACTTGATGGCAGTAGTTGAAAATTACATCAATCGTACAGTCCCAAAACGTTGAATACAAGGGGTTTATTTTCTTTCTTAAAGGTGTAGCAATGTGACACTTCATTGTTGATGTGAAGCGGTTTTGGGTGCCGTATAACTCAGGATTTGGGTCCCCATTCTTACACTCCAGCACGCTGAACCTAAGCACAGGACAACTCTTTTCAAGACTCCATCTCCCACCGCGTTGAGTTCTCACTGTCTGCAGTATAACTCAAGTTCAGTGAGAAGCCACATTTCAGAAGTGCCCTGGCAGTTCCATTTTAAAACGTTGCACGGATTTTTTTCCAATGTTAGGAGAAAGTAGACACGTCCACCTCAGTCTGCGGGATAACGCAAATCTGCCGGCAGATCCCAAACAGTTCTTACTTGGTAGCTGCAATCTAAAAGGGAATTTGATCATTTTATTGTTCATCTTACCTGGGCTCCACTGTACAGAGTCTACAATCAGTGTCTGATTTGTGGGCAATGATTCCATTTTTCATTGCCCCCTCTCACCCAGTTTTCTCCCCATCTCTCCTGAAGGCACTGATTCACACTGGAGTAAGGTGCCAGCTGTCCTCCATTATCTCACCCAGCATGTGTAAGCGCAAGCAGGGGGAGTGTTGGCATGCTATTCGACCACGTGGTGCATCACCGTCAAGCCTGATCCTGCCCGCGCACAAACGCCTCCCAACAAGAGGTGACTGAATAACGATCAGGGGGCAGCAAGTCTGTCTGATTCCTCCACCTTGAAGCACCGTGGTTAGCCGTAGCCTCACTACAGATCAGCCATCTTGGCACAGACTGTGGATTCAACCCGACACCTTTTGTGATCTGGAAGGTTTGGGCAGTACAGTTACCAAGTGAGCAAGCGGCGAGTAGATTGGGCTTGTACTCTCTGGAGTTTAGAAGAATGAGAGGTGATCTCATTGAAACATATAAGATTCTGAGGGGGATTGACAGGGTAGATGCTGAGAGGTTGTTTCCCCTGGCTGGAGTGTCTAGAACTAGGGGGCATAGTCTCAGGATAAGGGGTCGGCCATTTAAGACTGAAATGAGGAGGAATTTCTTCACTCAGAGGGTTGTGAATCTTTGGAATTCTCTGCCCCAGAGGGCTGTGAATGCTGAGTCTTTGAGTATATTCAAGGCTGAGATCGATAGATTGTTGGACTCTAGGGGAATCAAGGGGTATGGAGATCGGGTGGGAAAGTGGAGTTGAGGTGGATGATCAGCCATGATCTCATTGAATGGGGAGCAGGCTCGAGGGGCCAAATGGCCGACTCCTGCTCCTAATTCTTATGTGATTATGAGCCGGAGGTGCTCTTTTGGCTCATATGCCAGGCAAAGCTTTGTCCTGAAGAATGAGCACCACTTCAAACAGCAATGACGTGCTGTGGAGCTCTGCTGCCCCAGCGCCATTCTGCAGAACCCCGCAAGCACTCGACGTCGGCATGGTTTCACGTCAGCCCTCTTATGTTTGTATCTCAACAGGGCAACAAAGGTCGAACGGGCGTAATCATTGCAGCGTACATGCACTACAGCAAGATTTCTGCAGGGTAAGGACTTCCAGCCTCGATTAGACTTGGGGAAAAAAACAGTGGCTCCGTGCTGTTGCATGAGACCGCCTTTCACAATCACAAACTGTGAGCGAACCTTGCAGAGCAATGAAATGCCTCATGCAATCCCTGAAAGGAAGACTGTGGGTAGTTCTGAATTTGAAGGTGTCGGGATAGTGAGGTTTTTCCTGCCACACCAAGCCAGGAGCCAAACAACCCTCCGAGATCTCGGCGTTCCTCCAATTCTGGCCTCTGATTTGAATCGCTCCACCATTGGCGACCACTGGTGTGATGAAAAGCACCAATGGATGCACCTTCGGGTCGGAATTCCAATCGGTGGTGTTCACATGCTCAACGCCCTCGTGCTGCATGCCTACATTTTTAGGCCGGCGTTGCCCCATTAAAAATGAATAAACTAGCCCACAACACAAGGCCCCAAACAGCAAATGATCAGTTCATACGAAAGCAAGATACTGCGGATGCTGGAACTCTGGAATAAGAACAGAAAATGCTGGAAACACTCAGCAGGCCAGGCAGCATCCGTGGAGAGAGAAACAGAGTTAACGTTTCAGGTCTGGGACCTTTCGTCAGAGCTGGAAAAAGTTAGAGATGTAACATATTAAGCAAGTACAGGGGCAGGGAAAGAGGGGAGGGGAGGAAGCAGCACGGTGGCATAGTGGTTAGCACTGTTGCCTCACAGCGCCAGGGACCCGGGTTCGAATCCGGCCTCGGGTGACTGTCTGTGTGGAGTTTGCACATTCTCCCCGTGTTTGCGTGGGTTTCCTCCGGGTGCTCCGGTTTCCTCCCACAGTCCAAAAATGTGCGGGTTAGGTTGATTGGCCATGATAAAAATTGACCCTTAGTGTTAGGGGGGATTAAATACGTGGGGTTACGGGGTTACGGGGATAGGGCTTGGGTGGGATGGCTGTCGGTGTAGGGACCGGGTGCTAGGGTTTGGATGATCAGCCATGATCTCGTTGAATGGCGGAGCAGGCTCGAATGGCCTACTCCTGCTCCTATCTTCTATGTTTCTATGTCTGTGATAGGGTGGTGGGCAGGAGAGATTGAATGATAAAAGGGATGATGGTGCGAGGCAAAAGGGGGCGGTAATGGGACAAGTAAAGAAACAAAAGATGGGTCTAGAGGAGCTGTAAATGGGAATGGCAGAATCATCAACAGCAGCTGCCATCCAAAGAAAATGGGGGCAGAAGTTATGACCTTAAATGATTGAACTCAGTGTTGAGTCAGTTAATCTGTTTTTGGTGATGTTGTTTGAGAGATAACTATCGATCAGACCACCAGGAGAAGGCCCTGCTCTTTTTTGAATAGCACCACTTTTACATCCACCTCGGTTTAACATCCATAAGACGGCACCTCCAACAATGCAGCACCCTCTCCGTACTGCACTGAAGTGCCGGCCTGGATGATGTGCTCAAGTCTCTGGAGTGGGGCTCGAACCCACAACTTTCTGAAGTATTACAGTAGAGTAACACTTTTTTTCTAATGCAGGGCTGACCAGGCGCTCAGCACACTTGCCATGAGGAAGTTCTGTGAGGACAAAGTGGCTCCGGCGATACAGCCTTCGCAAACCAGGTGAGAGGCTTCATCGTACAGCGAGACATATCTGCGGCCAACTGTTAAGCATCAGTACCCCAACAATATCCCGCTTCTGCAATATGTGTTGGATTCCCCAGCACTCGGAACATGCCCCATTTACACTACGGGTTGGGATTCAGAACACTGCTGGCAACTGAGAAACAATTTGCTCAAACAAAGACGCTGCCATGTCGGAATTGTGACTTTAAGGGCTGGATTTTCCTCCACCATCCTGCCCCAAGTTGGGCGGGAATAGCAGCAGAAACGGCAGGTAAATGGGGTAGTGAGGCCTACCACTACCCCTCTGCCCTAACTGAGGTCGAGGCCCAGCTACCCATCCTACCCGCCCCACTTCCTGTCTGGTCGTTACCGCCACTCCCTGGGGCTGCCCGATGGGAGATGGTAATAGGCCCGGGTTAGCAGTGGTAAGGCTCCAGTATCAACTAATGAAGCGATGGAGCCTATTAGAGGCCTCGTCTCCCACCAGTTAGACATGCGATGCATCTGCCTTTTGTAGGCCTCAGTTTTGGCCAAGGCCTACAAAAACTGCAGCTCCCTTCTGCTTCGGGGCTCTTCTGCCCCTTTAAGGTCCTCTGCTCCCTCTTTGGGTGCTATAGCGACGGTCCCGCCTGCAGCACCGCAGCATTACCCTCTTCTGTAGCGGCAGGCTCCCGCTTGGTGGCAGGAGGCTGCCCTGCGTGGTCAGACTGACCCCCAACCCAGGAAAATGGGCCGGGGTTACGGCGGGGCCAGCGGGCCCGAGCAGAAGCTCTGCGCCAAGCGGGCTAATCCAGGCCGAGGTTTCTGGCCATGGATCTTTTCCAGGTCTGTACAGCCAGACCATAAACTCAATCTGTTTGCAGAAAAAAAGTGAGGGTGGTGGAGGGCAGCAGGGCGCTTGTCCCCAGGTAACAGCCTACGGTAAGTGGGGCGATGTATAGGACACACCCTGCTTTATTATGTTGACCTCATGTGGTGAGATGAAGTAGGGTGGGAGAAGGCTCGTGTGGAGCATAAACACTGGCATGGACCTGTTGGGCCAAATGGCCTGTATCTGTGCTGTAAATTTGATGTAACCATGTATAGAGCAAATCACAAGATAATTACAAATGAGGAACTCGTCCTCACCCTGCAGTCCTCCCATTGCAGCATTGTAAGACATTCTGATTGTCTGACAGTTTATAGAGTTCAGACCCGTCGAACAGACAACACAAAACCCAATCAATCTGTGAAACTTCTTTTACTTCAAAATCAGCAAGAGGTAAATAAGGGGGCACCCATTTAAAATGGATATGAGGAGGAATTTCTTCTCAGAGTGTCGTGAATCTGTGGAATTCTCTTCCCCAGAGAGCTGTGGAGGCTGGGTCATTGAATATATTTAAGGTGGAGAGAGACAGATTTTTGAATGATAAGGGAGTCAAGGGTTATGGGGAGCGGGCAGGGAAGTGGAGTTGAGGTCAAGATCTCATTGAATGGCGGAGCAGGCTCGAGGGGCCAAATTACCTACTCCTGCTCCTACGTCTTATGTTCTTATGATCTTGTGTTCGAGGAACAGCAGCTCATCTTCCGATTAAGCACTTTACAGCCTTCCGGACTCAATATCGATTTCAACAACTTCAGATCATAACCTCGGCCCCGATTATATTTTTATATTTTTTATCCACACCTTTGGTTTGTGCCTTTTCCTTTTTTTTCCTCTCTCCCACATGGCAGCTGTCTCTCACTCTGCCAGCGCATTTCACACTTCATCTCGAGCCATTGTCTGTTTCTTTACCTGTCCTATTACCATCGCGTCTCGCCTTGAATATCTCTTAATGTCTCTTCTTTCATCCCCTCCCCCATTTCCCAGCCCCCAAACTGCCTTTTGTTTCATTTCCTGCCTTTTTTCTCAGTCCTGACGAAGGGTTTCGACCCGAAACATTGACTCTGTTTCTCTCTCCACGGATGTTGCCTGGCCTGCTGAGTTTTTCCAGCATTTTCTGTTGTTATTTCTTATGTAGGTTACAAGTAATTACCAGAATACAAAATGTACTCAATTCATGTACTTATTACAAGCAAGCATCTAAAATCATTTACTTTAAGCTCAGGTGATTATAAGCAAAACCACATACATACTATCACCAGATGAGGTCAACTCAACGATGACTAGACGTATGACTGACTTTAACTGGCAGCTGACCAGCTCACCATTGACTATAGCCTCGAACGTCAGTGTTTTTTCTTTATATTCGCTTATGGGATCTGGGCGTTGCTGGCAAAGCCAGCATTTATTGCCCTTCCCTAATAACACTTATACCCCAAAACTTGGCAACTCGCCCACAGCATTCATGTCCCAAACTGTGTGGGTATTGTTGTTTCCCTCTTTCTCTCTTCCTATCTGTCTTGACGCTTAGTACACCAAGGCCAGACATCCAAGGATTGGAGAGAGTCGTCGTTTTTCACAGCTGCAGGGTTGTTGACTTGTGGTTCTCACAGAATTTCCAAGATCTTATCTTTTGAAGGAAAAGTACCAGCACGTCAATTATTTTACAAATGTTTTTAGCCAAGCTAGTCTCTTGCCCTCAAAGCTTGTCGGTACATTTGGCCACTTTTAGATTCAGTCAAGTGGAGATTCAGTCAAGTTTACCGTGACAGTGTTACAGCATCCAGTTGTTTCTTCAATAGTTCCATGGTTTTCACCTCCATTACTCGATCTGGGAGCCAACGCCATGTGTCGATCACTCTTTATATGAAGAACTCCCTGGCTCAGTCCTAACTTTGCCTTTTACTAGTTTAAATCTCTCACCAGCTTCAATTTGGCAACATTAAATCTATCTTAGCTGTTATTCCACTGAGCAAACAGGAATTCTGTAGTTAGTGCAGTAAATGCTACAATCGGTGTTTTAAGGGTTAACACACCTCTGCTCATCAGAGGAGGCATAGCAAGCTCACAGCCACAGAGTTTATAAGCATACTGTTGGTGTTCTTTGTGTATAACTGTTGCTGTCCGTTTATATGACTTCAGCTACCAATTTTTATCAGCGGCAAGCTGCTTGAATAGGTTTGAATTTGCTGTCTCTACCTGCACTGTAATGGGAAGCGTGACCAATGCAATATTTGCAGCTCCCCTGATGTACGGACCAGGGAGGTTTTAAAATATTAAAATTCCCATCCTTGTTTTCAAATCCCTCCATGGCCTCACCCCCTCCTTATCACTGTAACCTCCTCCAGCCCTACAACCCCCCGAGATCACTGTGCTCCTCTAATTCTGGCCTCTTGAACCTAAGAACATAAGAAATAGAAACAGGAGTAGGTCATTTGGCCCTTCGAGCCTGCTAAGCCATTCAATAAGATCATGGCTGATCCTCTGCCTCATCTCCACTATCCCCATATCCTTTGATTCCCTTAATATCCAAAAATCTACTGACCTCTGTCTTGAATATACTCAACGACTGAGCCTCCACAGCCCTCTGGGGTAGAAAATTCCAAAGATTCACCACCCTCTGAGTGAAGAAATTTCTCCTCATCTCAATCCTAAATGGCCGACCCCTTATTCTGAGACTGTGACCCCTGGTTCTAGACTCCCCAGCCAGGGGAAACATCCTCCCTGCATCTACCCTGTCAAGCCCTGTAAGAATTTTGTATGTTTCAATGAGATCACCTCTCATTCTTCTAAACTCTAGAGAATACAGGCCTAGTCTACTCAGTCTCTCCTCATAGGACAATCCCCCCATCTCAGGAATCAGTCTGGTGAACCTTCGTTGCACTCCCTCTATGGCAAGTATATCCTTCCTTAGGTAAGGAGACCAAAACTGTACACAATACTCCAGGTGTGGTCTCACCAGGGCCCTATATAATTGCAGTAAGATGTCTTTACTCTTATACTCAAATCCTCTTGTAATAAAGGCCAACATACCATTTGATTTCCTAATTGCTTGCTGTACCTGCATGTTAACTTTCAGTGATTCGTGTACAAGGACACCCAGGTCCCTCGGAACACCAACATTTCCCAATCTCTCACCATTTAAAAAATACTCTGCTTTTCTATTTTTCCTACCAAAGTGGATAACTTCACATTTCTCCACATTATATTCCATTTGCCATGTTCTTGCCCACTCACTTAGCCTGTCTATATCCCCTTGAAGCCTCCTTGCATCCTCCTCGCCTTATCGAATGCCTTCTGAAAATCCAAATACACCACATCCACTGGTTCCCCCTTATCCATTCTGCTAGTTACAATCTCAAAAAACTCTAGAGCTTTAGGCAGGGAATTCCAGAGCTTAGGGCCTAGGCAACAGAAGGCACGGCCACCAACGGTTGAGCGATTATAATCAGGGATGCTCAAGAGGCCAGAATTAGAGGAGCGCAGATATCTTGCGGGGTTCTGGGGCTGAAGGAGATTACAGAGATAGGGAGGGGCGAGGCCATGGAGGGATATGAAAACAAGGATGGGAATTTTAAAATCGAGGTGTTGCTGGACCGGGAACCAGTGTAGGTCAGCAAGCACAGGGGGGATGGGTGAACGGGACTTGGTGCGAGTTAGGACACGGGCAGCCGAGTTTTGGATCACCTCAAGTTTATGTAGGGTGGAATGTGGGAGGCCAGCCAGGAGTGCGTTGGAATAGTCAAGTCTAGAGGTAACAAAGGCATGGATGAGGGTTTCAGCAGCGGATGAGCTGAGGCAAGGACGGAGTTGGATATTCTTAGACTCTTATTGTCGAAAGCTGGGAGCCTAGAACTTCCTGTTACTGACATTAGCGGGTGAATAGTTAATGTGTTTGCACGATCTTCTGTTGGGAGTGGGCCTTTGGCGTAACGGTAGCATCCCCGCCGCTGGGCCAGAAGGCGTAGGGTTTCGAACCCCGCTCCAGACAATCCCGGCAAGTGGAGTCGGAGCTCCGGCTCTAAATTCTGGGTTGACATCCAGCGGGATACTTGCGTCCGTGTGTGTGGGTGGCCCCCCCCCCTCGTATGGGTTGTGGGAGCCCGTAAAACCCTCCCGCCATAGGACTAACCACCCTAATGGCTGGTACGAAGATGGTTACGGTCACGGAAGGAGCGTTAATTGCGGCCAGAAATCCTTCCACCACTTCATACAGTTCCCCAAAGGGAACAGTGTGAAGACACGTACGACGACGACCTTCTGTTGTCCATTATTTTAATGCAGGCACTGACCCATTTATTTTAAATGGGTTAACACCTCTGCTGAAGTAGTGGACTGAGACACATGAATGGGTTAAGTGCTCATTTTCTCGCATCGCAAACAGTTTTAGGAGTTACCGGGAATTTTCAGATCTCTGACTGTATTTTCCTTCCGCAGATACATTTATTACTTCAGCGGCCTGCTATCTGGAGCGATCAAAATGAACAGCATGCCTCTGTTCCTGCACCACGTTGTCATCCCTGCTATTCCCAGCTTTGAGCTTCACGGAGGTAACTGCGTTCAGACAGGTTGCACTCGGATCCATTTCTATCCTGTTCCGATATCTGCAGCATTTACTTTTTAAAAAAAAAATTCATTCCTGGGATGTGGGCGTCACTGGTAAGGCCGGCATTTATTGCCCTTGGGAAGGTGGTGGTGAGCCGTCTTATTGAATTGCTGCAGTCCATGTGGTGAAGGTACTCCCACAGTGCTGGCTTTGTCATAGCGGTTTGCTAGGCCATTTCAGAGGGCAGTTAAGAGTCAGCCACATTGCTGTGGGTCTGGAATCGGGTAAGGACGGCAGATTTCCTTCTCTGAAGGACATTAATGAACCAGATGGGTTTTTACGACAATCCAAGTATCATTAGGACCATTTCTGATACTAGCTTTTTATTCCAGATTTATTTCATTAACTGAATTTAAATTCCCAGCTGCCGTGGTGGAGATTTTGAGCTCGTGTCTCCGGATCATTAATCTGGGCCTCTGGATTACTAGTCCAGTAACATAACCACTATGCTACTGTACCCCACATGTACAAGGTCATTTTAATTTGGTCTCTGTCAATTCCCGCCCCCCCCCTTCCATTCATTTCAGTGACACTCAATCCAATTTAGTGCGGCTCTCGATGTGAAAATTCCATCTATAAGCATCGAAAGGGCTGCACGTGCAAAAATAAAGCAGGTTACAAAACCAATCTGATTGCTATGGGGCCCATCCATAAGTTTGTAAGGGGGTGAAAAAATGTACAGAAGTGTACAGGGAGAGAAGATAGCCAAAGTATTCAGACATTCTTCTTGTTTTGCTGTTTCTTGT
Organism: Somniosus microcephalus; assembly: GCF_052327205.1. NCBI lineage: Eukaryota > Metazoa > Chordata > Chondrichthyes > Squaliformes > Somniosidae > Somniosus > Somniosus microcephalus. The sequence goes on along the minus strand of NC_141019.1, from coordinate 27,954,041 downwards.
TGTAGTGGCCATTTAAAAAAATAAGACAGCAATGCTGAAACTAATAGCAGATGAAAACAAAGTAATGGCTCAGTTACTGAAGGGAGTGCTGGCTGGAATGTGAAGGTGATTCACGAGACTACTTTCCACTGAGCTTTTCTTCTAGATTGCCACCAAGTGTCTCTTTCGCCTGGTTCCAAGGTGGTTTCTGGGATTGTTTGTGATGTGGTGGGAGGGTGCGGGACTGAGGCGGAGGAGGTGAGGGTAGCAGCAGTGACCTCCTGCCCAGGGGTGGGTGCCCAGACTGAAAGGTGAGCCCTTCTTGCCAATTTATGGGGCGTTTTTAATTTATTCATTCATGGAATATTGGCGTCGCTGGCAAGGCCAGCATTTATTGCCCAGCCCTAGTTGCCCTTGAGAAGGTGGTGGTGAGCCGCCTTCTTGAACCGCTGCAGTCCGTGTGGTGAAGGTGCTCCCACAGTGCTGTTAGGGAGGGAGTTCCAGGATTTTGACCCGGCGATGATGAAGGAACGGCGATATACTTCTAAGTCAGGATGGTGTGTGACTTGGAGGGGAACTTGGAGGTGGTGGTGTTCCCATGCGCCTGCTGCCCTTGTCCTTCTAGGTGGTAGAGGTTGCGAGTTTTGGAGGTGCTGTCGAAGAAGCCTTGGCGAGGTGTTTTGCAAGCTCCTTGTTGACCCTCAAGCCTCCCATTAGTGGACTGAGGAAGGATTGGAGCTGAAGTTGAGGCTTGGCTGCTAGGCACAGCAGCAACCAAACAGAGTCAGCACCCTCCCCTCCCCCAACACACATCCATGAAAACGCTATTGCGTCTTTAGCAAGCGGCTGGGCTGGAAGGACACGATCAAGCTGATGTTGGTGGGTTGCAGTACTTGCAGAGACATTTGTGCATGTATTCCGCATCATTCAGAAGGGGTTTCCATGTGTTTGGGATCTCTGGAAAGCATATCATTGGCAACGAGGTCAAGCCGGAATCAGGAAATCAAGATTTTTGACTTAAATACTTTATGGGTGCCCCTAAATGATTAATTCTGATAATTGTTTGTCTCCTACCTTTTGATTATAATAATGCCCATGTGCAGTCGTTAAACTGGATCGTCTTATTTGTATATATGCAAATTTCGATAATGCAAATTAATTTACAGGTTCCAAGCATCTGTGCGTAAATGGGTTTTACTCTACACAGAATGTTTAAGATCTGGAGAGAAGTAGGGCCATATCTGTTTAATGGCACTGTGCCAAACTGGATCTGATCTCCAATTCGAAGGCTGTAGCTGGAACGAGAGTTTTTGTTTGTCCAGTCAGAAATTCAGGATGCATCTTTAAAGCACCAAATGTTTCCTTATGATTGCTAGCAAGAATAGCCATTCATAGAGCGAGCCACTGCATCTTGTTTGTAACTTCCATCCTTCCAGTTAAGTACAGACTGAGATGAGGGAGAGAGGCAGCCTTGCGTGTATTCTGGGAGTGTTCCATCGAGTTACGTGGAATTTACAGCACAGAAACAGGTCATTCGGCCTAACTGGTCCATGCTCCACCCAAGCCTCCTCCCACCCCTACTTCATCTCACCCCATCACCGCAACCTTCTATTCCTTTCTCCCTCATGTGTTTATCTAGCTTCCCCTTAAATGCATAGAAACATAGAAGATAGGAGCAGGAGTAGGCCATTCGGCCCCTCGAGCCTGTTCCGCCATTCAATGAGATCATGGCTGATCATCCAAATTCAGTACCCTGTCCCTGCTTTCTCCCCATATCCCTTGATCCCTTTAGCCTTAAGAAATATATCCAACTCCTTCTTGAATATATTTAATGAACTGGCCTCCACCGCCCTCTGTGGCAGAGAATTCCACAGGTTCACCACTCTCTGGGTGAAGAAATTCCTCCTCATTTCAGTCCTAAATGGCTTACCCCTTATCCTTAGACTGTGACCCCTGATTCTGGACTCCCCGGCCATCGGGAACATCCTTCCTGCATCTAGTCTGTCCAGGCCTGACAGAATTTTATAGGTTTCGATGAGATCCCCTCTCAATCTTCTAAACTCCAGTGAGTATAAGCCCAATCGACACAATCTCTCCTCCTATGTCATTCCTGCCATCCCCTGCACCTATGCTATTCAATGCGGTAGCGGCTGCCGAGTTCCACATTCTCACCACTCTCTGGGGAAAGAAGTTTCTCCTGAATTCCCTTTCTTGTTCTCTCTTCTTCCATTTTCTCTCTCCCTATTTATGCTTTTCTCTGCTCTAGCCCTTTAAGTTTAAAATGTTTTGCCTTCTTTTCTGTGTCTGAATGTCCATTTTGGACGTGGGAGCAACCGTAGGCTTTTCTTTGGCTCAAGAGTGGCTGCAAAGGATGTGACCAGGTCGGTCTTTGAGGTGAAAATGGCACTAAAACCCACAAAGTGATGGCTCATCCAGGGCCTCCACACCTTGGCAGTGCCCGGCAGTCTAGATCCGACCATAGCACTGCCAGCGTAAGACCTTTGGCATTTTGTGTTTGGCTTACATTTTCTGGGGAGACTAGTCAAACAAATAAACAACATGGACTGTCTGAGGTAAAACTAGATGGTTGGCATCCCGAGCATAAACCACTCCTGCAACCCCCCCACCCCCCGCAACCCCCCAACCACCCCCTCAAATCACATGACTCTTCCACAGAGCAACTTCAAAGTCCATTTTCAGTGGTGGCGACATCAAAAGCATGTTTGTACTGGCAAACACTAAAAACAAGATAAATACAAGTCCGCAAATGGAAAACGAGTGTCAGCAGAAACCTATGAATGGGGCTGCTTCATACCCTGTTTATATCACAAGCCCTGCCTTTCGATGCAGACTTTATACAAATGAGGTGGCACGGTTCAAGAAGGCAGCTCAGCACCACCACTTCAAGGGCAACAAGGGATGGGCAATAAATGCTGGCCTTGCCAGCGACGCCCACATCCCTAGAATTAATATTACAAAGACTGCTGCTGGAAGCCAGGAACAGCACCTCACAAGATGGTTTTGTTTCCTGGCCTTTGCAGCACAAAAAGACTGCTCCTAATATGGCAACAAGAGATACAGTTCAGCTACCTTTGAGCAATCTCTCGGTAATATCAAGCACTTCATAGTAATCTAGTATGGAGTTCAGCATAATCCTTGACTTTTAATAACTCCTCCTTCAATACATACCATAAGACCACTGCCATCAAGCTCTCCACAACAAGATAAGGAATTTAAACATCTTGTATTATCTTAGTACTGATTGACGATATTGGCAATGGTATTGTGCAGTGCAATATTCATATACTTTGGGAAACAGGAAGTGGCTCGGCATTTAAACCTTTTGCAGCATCAAACCCTTCGGCTCGTCGTCTCTGTGTTTATTCAGCTCACGAGAACTGTTTAAAATCTCATAACCTCTTGAACTCTGGAAAATTCTTCTTTTTTTTTTGTTTTCCCTTAACAGGCCAGAGAAGCTCACAGCAGGGTCAACCTCACTGTACTCTGAAACATAGCTATCGTTTCGCTGATGATCCCACTCTACAATCACTCACTTATTTCTGCTCCCACATCCACAGAGTTTACACCCTCCCGTCCTTTCCCTGTGCCCTTCAGAGGGGTAAAAAAAAAAATCTTATTTCTTCCAATTCTTCTTCAAGGCTCTCACAGGTCTTACCAACAGCCTCTTACATTTGATGGTTCCACCCTTAGTCCTTCATCAATTGACATTTTTGGCGGATAAATATTTGTCATAGCACAGAGGGAGGTCATTTGGCCCATCGTGCCTGTGCCTGCTCTTTGAAAGAGCTCTCCAGTTAGTCCCACTGCCCCCGCTCTTTCCCCATAGCCCTGCTATTTTTTCCTTTTTAAGTATTTATCCAATTCCCTTTTGAAAATTACCATTGAATCTGCTTCCACCGCTCAGGCAATGTATTCCAGATCACAACAACTCACTGTATTAAAATATTCTCATCTCCCCTCTGGTTCTTTTACCGATTATCTTCAATCTGTGTCCTCTGGTTACCGACCCTCCAGCCACTGGAAACAGTTTCTCCTTATTTACTCTACCAAAACCCCTCAGAATTTTGAACACCTCTATTAAATCTCTCCTTAACCTTCTCTTAATTTTTGAATATTAAGGGAATCAAGGGATTTGGGGATAGTGCAGGAAAGTGGAGATGAGGTAGAAGATCAGCCATGATTTTATTGAATGGCGGAGCAGACTCGAACGGCCAAATGGCCGACTCCTGCTCCTATTTCTTACGTTCTAATGTTCTTCTCTGCTCTAAGGAGAACAACCCCAGCTTCTCCAGTCTCTCCACATCACTGAAGTCCCTCATCCCCTGGTACCATTCTGGTCAACCTCCCCTTAACCTTCTCTGCTCCAAGGAGAACAATCCCAGCTTCTCCAGTCTCTCCACGTCACTGAAGTCCCTCATCCCCTGGTACCATTCTGGTCAATCTCCCCTTAACCTTCTCTGCTCTAAGGAGAACAACCCCAGCTTCTCCAGTCTCTCCACATCACTGAAGTCCCTCATCCCCTGGTACCATTCTGGTCAATCTCCCCTTAACCTTCTCTGCTCTAAGGAGAACAATCCCAGCTTCTCCAGTCTCTCCACATAACTGAAGTCCCTCATCCCCCGGTACCATTCTGGTCAATCTCCCCTTAACCTTCTCTGCTCCAAGGAGAACAATCCCAGCTTCTCCAGTCTCTCCACATAACTGAAGTCCCTCATCCCCTGGTACCATTCTGGTCAATCTCCCCTTAACCTTCTCTGAGGCCCTTGACATCCTTCCTGAAGTGAGGTGCCCATGATTGGGACACACAATACTCTTTTGTTGTATTAAATATACAATTGTCGTGGCAGGAAACCTCTTCCTGCTTTTGGTATCTTCACTCCGCACCTTTGAGAAATACATCACCGGATAATTACATTCCGATTTATTGTGGAGAGGGACTGCTCTCCCCTCGACACAGAGCCCAGCGGACTGAGAATCTAAATAGCGTTTATTGAACAGGAAAAAATAAAATGGTATAAAAAGTTTGCAGTACAAGTACATAGCAAAACATCCCAAGGCGCTTCACAGGAATATTATCAAACTAAGTTTGACACCGAGCCACATAAGGAGAAATTAGGACAGATGACCAAAAGCTTGGTCAAAGAAGTAGGTTTTAAGGAGCATCTTAAAGGAGGAGAGAGGTAAAGAGACAGCGATATTGATGGAGGAATTCCAGAGTTTAGGGCCTTGGCAGCTGAAGGCACGGCCGCCAATGATGGCGCGATTAAAATCAGGAATGCTCAAGAGGCCAGAATTGGAGGTCTCCAACCTACATCCTCACTCTGTTGAACTCAAGCACGGCCTCCTATAGAATCATAGAAATTTAGGGCACAGAAGGAGGCCATTCGGCCCATTGTGTCTGTGCCGGCCGAAAAAGAGCGATCCAGCCTAATCCCACTTTCCAGCTCTTGGTCCGTAGCCCTGTAGGTTACGGCACTTCAAGTGCACATCCAAGTACTTTTTAAATGTGATGAGGGTTTCTGCCTCTACCATCCTATTTTAGCTCATTTTTTCCTTGGACCTCAAAAGTGTAGAACTCCTCACCTCCCTCAGTTTTCCCTGCCTCCTATAACATCCAGGCTTGGCATCGCCTTACCATGTACCTCGTTTTCCCTCTTGCTCTATTTTTGGCCCTTCCCCCCAAGATTCTCAATTTAAAAAAAAATCTCTATGATTCCATTGAAATGTTTGACATTTAGACTGAATTCAATGGCCTCACTGTGTACAGCCGTCTCTCCCCAAAGTCCACACACGTGCAGCCGAGTATCAATTACCTGTGAAAACACGCCATCGGGCCAAGAGTGTAAGTCGGAACAGCAGGGAGTCAAATGAGACCCTTTGCACCAGCCAGTTTAACATCCGCGAGCTCCCAAGCCACTTTTAAAGTAATTAGATCAGGAAGTGGCCGAGCTCCTCACACTGATCCAACAACAGAGAGGTTCAGTCCGGCCATGAAACAGCTGTATGTTTGGAATGGATCTAGATTTACAGCTGTATCATAAACAAGGCCAAGCATTCACACCAGGCCAGTTGACGACATTGTTTAATGGCTGGCCTTCAGAGTTGCTGTACATCAGAGGGAGTTGTGATGTCAAGCAGGCTGCAAGATCTGGAATTAAATTTTTCTTGCAAACACACTGAATTTTGCAGTCAAAACTAAGGAATGTAGGAAAGAGGAAGCGTTGCCACGGCAATCTGTAATCCAGATCACTAACTCATTCCCGTCAAAATAAAGACTTGCATTTATATAGCGCCTTTCACGACCTCAGGATGTCCCAAAGTGCTTTACAGCCAATGAAGTACTTTTTGAAGTGTAGTCACTGTTGTAATGTAGGAAACGCAGCAGCCAATTTGCGCACAGCAAGCTCCCACAAACAGCAACGTGCTAATGACCAGATCATCTGTTTTTAGTGGTGTTGTTTGAAGGATCAATATTGGCCAGGACACCGGGGAGAACTCCCCAGCTCTTCTTCGAATAGTGCCACGGGATCTTTTGCATCCACCTGAGAGAGCAGACGGGGCCTCGGTTTAACATCTCATCCGAACAGTCCTTCAGTGGGCCTTTGTGGAGAGGATCAAAGGATTCCAACCCCTCCCCCGGATGGAAAATGGAAATTAGTGGATAATCAAGGTCCCACTGGAATGAGGAGAGCACTGATCCAATATTGAGCGGGAGTGGAGGAGCCCAGGAAATACGGGTCTCCTGTTTTTCTTATCTTTTATTGAGTTACTCTTCAACTGGGAGCAGATTTGAAAAAAAACCAGAATCTCCACTGCTGCCGATGGGGGCACTGATCCTACTACTCTTGAGTTCTCTGTCCTTCAGATCTTCTCAACTGCTACCATTAGCCTTTGGTCCATGTTTTGCACACAGGTTTCCTTACATTCTAGCCCTGAAATTCCACTGTGCAATTTTAATGCACAAACTCTTAACACATTCCCCTGAACTTCTCTCTGATGTTTCAGTGGAAGTGTTGAAACCAATTACCGCTTCTAAAACAGCAGGGAGGCGAATTTCAGACGAGCGTTTGTACACTGTTGTCACTTTGGAGCCTCTGGTTCTTTTCAATTTATTTTGCCAGCTCAAAACGAACTCAATAAAATATTTGAAAAGAAACCGAATGTAAGGAGAGCTGTATACAAGAATCTCCCACACTGATGATCAAGGGTGCTCCACTCCCTCATTGCTTCCTACACCGCAGTCTTCTGGTATCCCGATTCCTGTGAAAATTTTCCCGGATATTAAAGGGGGATAGCCACTCTATCTCCTTCCCTGCCGCTCCTCCATTTTCCAGAAGATGAGCAGCTTTACTGTCTGTTAAACTGGGGCACAGATGCAGTCAGGCACAACCTGTTTTTGGAAAGTCTTTCTCCCCTGCCATACTGCGAACTCTCAGTACAAGGGGTGCATTACCAGATATTACTACCTCATTGATCACATTCTCTCCCTGCCTGCCAACTTAGGAAATTGATTGGCAAGGTCCTAGTCCCCACTAACAGGCTCTTGCAGTCCGTGCGTATTTACATTTTGAGAGCAAAAAAGGAGACACTTACACATAGCAGAGCATGTAACTTATAGTCATCCAAAAAACAAATCTCAGATCACAGTGTCAGTTGTGGCTCAGTGGGCAGCACCCCTCACCTCTGAGTCAGAAGGTTGTGGGTTCAAGTCCCACTCCAGGAACTTAATCATAACAAAGCTAGGCTGACACTCCAGTGCAGTGCTGAGGGAGTGCCGCACTGTCAGAGGTGCCGTCTTTCAGATGCGACGTTAAACTGAGGCCCCGCCTGCTCTCTCCGGTGGACATAAAAGATCCAACGGCACTATTTCGAAGAAGAGCAGGAGAGTTATCCCCGGTGGCCTGGCCAATATTTATCCCTCAATCAATATAACAAAAACAGATTATCTGGTCATTAGCACATTGCTGTTTGTGGGAGCTTGCTGTGCGCAAATTGGCTGCTGCGTTTCCTACATTCCAACAGTGACTACACTTCAAAAAGTACTTCATTGGCTGTAAAGCACTTTGGGACGTCCGGTGGTCGTGAAAGGCGCTATAGAAATGCAAGTCTTTCTTCTTTCACCCATGCTGGCCACCAATGTTGCAGGCAAACCTCCTGATTGTACTGCACCAGCCGGGGCACTGAGAGTACAGTCAGGAGGATTGTCTGCAACACTGGGAGTTGGGAGCCGGGACAGGTGATCCAGAATCCTCCTCGATAGATCGAAGGACTTTATATATAAACATACAAGATAAGAGCGACAGGCCCATCGATGCTCAACCTGGCGCACTGCCTTCCCCAACGGAGCGGTGAGAATGTGGATCTCGCTACCACAGGGAGTGGTCGAGGCGAATAGCATAGATGCATTTAAGGAGAAGCTAGATAAGCACATGAGGGAGAAAGAATAGAAGGATATGCTGATAGAGTTAGATGACGAAGGTGTGAGGAGGCTTGTGTGGAGTATAGACACCAGCACGGACCAGTTGGGCCGAATGGCCTGTTCCTGTGCTGTACGTTCGATGTCACTGCTGGTAATGTTGACTCTCAGGACAGGCAAAAAATCGAGTTGGCAATTTCAGGTAAAGCCCTTGAGAGATTCCTGCTCAACTCCATAAGGCAATCAAGCTGCTGGAGACCACGGTGGTGATGTGCCATCGATAACTCAAAGACAAGGAGTTTAAAGGATTCAACTAAAGGCTTTTAATCACTAAGAACATTGCAGGTCTTTACACATCGGGTTCGTCTGATAGAATGACTCATACAGCTCTTGAGACCTTTATGTGACAAAAGACAGGGGCGTAGCCAATACACACAATAGGAAAAAGGGGGCGGTACACACAATACAAAGCAGGTAAAACACAGGGGCTGATGAAGGCACACACAGGGGCTGATGAAGGCATATATTTCATCACAGGTGGCATAGTGGTTAGCACTGTTGCCTCACAGCGCCAGGGACCCGGGTTCAAATCCGGCCGCGGGTGACTGTCTGTGTGGAGTTTGCATATTCTCCCCGTGTTTGCGTGGGTTTCCTCCAGGTGCTCCGGTTTCCTCCCACAGTCCAAAGATGTGCGGGTTAGGTTGATTGGCCATGATAAAAAATTGGCCCTTCGTGTTAGGGGGGATTAAATATGTGGGGTTACGGGGATAGGGCTTGGGTGGGATGGCTGTCGGTGTAGGGACCGGGTGCTAGGGTTTGGATGATCAGCCATGATCTCGTTGAATGGCGGAGCAGGCTCGAAGGGCCGAATGGCCTACTCCTGCTCCTAGTTTCTATGTTTCTATCACTCATCACCAAGATAACTTAACTAAGCCCACTGCCCCCAAATATTTGCCTCCCTCATGAACGTCTAAAAGTCCCCTCTTAAAGGACCGAATTGCACCCATACTTGTGAGGTATGAAAGCAGCTTGTTGGGATGGATTTAACTAAGACTGAAAACATGCTAGTCATTGACATGGTCGTGACAACGGGAACGTACGTGCGACGCTGCGCTGGGGAGCATCCTCTACACGCTCCCTTCAATCATCGCGCTAACTCTCCTTATGAAACCGAAAGTTTAGAATGGTTCCTGTTTTGGCCCTGGGCCTGTGCGAACATTGGCTCGAGTAGCGACCACACCATCTGTTGGCCAGCAGGTGGACTTTGTGTTTGCTGTTTATCCCACACCAGATTTTTGCACCCGATATGGTCAGCCCCTGTTACTCAGCTCACAGAGAGCTGCAGTAGTAGGAGCACTCCCTGTCCAAAAACAACACAAGATAAGTATTTTCCATTTTCTCAGACTGTGTCCTGAACAATTTGTTCTCATCGTGTTTTCTCATATTTAACCTGCTTTTTTTGCATGATTTCACCCCCCCCCCCCCCGCAATCTCCTCCTCTCACCCCTCTGCTAAAGGCACTGACGCACACCAGAGAATTAGTCCTTTGGTACCTCATCCAAGAGACTGATCGGGGGGAAAAAAGACTTGCATTCCTGTAGCGCCTTTCACGACCTCAGGACGTCCCAAATTGCTTTACAGCCAATGAAGTACTTTTGAAGTGTAGTCACTGTTGTAATGTGGGAAATGCGGCCGCCAATTTGCACACAGCAAGTTTCTGTGCTGTGACTACTATGTAATACTACGTGAAACTATTTAATATAAACAGGTAGCCAGCCGAGCTTCTATTGGTCCAAATTTATTAGCCAACTATTTTGTCAGGCAACGGATTGGTCTGAATTTCATCTTGAGGAACATTTGCCCCATTGCACTTGCTCCTACCTGGGAGTAGGGCAAACATCCACAAATAAATCTGACGGCTAGCAGCCCAAGGCTGATGTGCGTCCAGTTTGTGGTGTGGCTTGATTGAGCAGTGTCCTTGGTTTCCTCCTCCTGTGCCTTGTGCAGTAACCGGGCTCGCCTCTCCCAAGTTCTTTCCTATCTGTTTGGTTGTTTCGCTTATCTTTAAAGCCTAAATGTTGACTCTGTTGACCACTAAAGACTGGAGATCAATGGATTTCTGCTTAATTACAGGATACCACCCGTTCCTGAAGATTTATCAGTCGATGCAACTCGTCTACACGTCAGGAATCTAGTAAGTGCCCTGGTGTTGTTTGTTTATGTACACTGCAGACAGGAAATGCTCGGAGAGACATTTCACTTATAATGAGGAGAAAATCTAGCAGGCTCTGTAAAAAAAAATTCATGTCCAGTTGTTTTCCTTGGTTTATGTGGATTTTGTCTCAAAAATATCTTAAATCTACCGCAACAGCCCCCTCATCCAGAATATACAGAGCCAATAGTGTGTCTTATTCCAGCAAACTGTTTCATAGGCACAAGATGCTTTTATTAAGTTGAAGCTCAACTGCATGAACGATCACATCAGTTGCGTGGCTTGGTGGCACCGTTCTTTGGTGTATCGGGCAACCCTGGTGCCAAGGTGCCCAGGTAAGGTCTGTGTGCGATTGTCAGTCATATGCAATACCCTTTCTGCGTTAGCTTAACAAACCCATGCTTCTCGTTCTGTTTCCCACAGCAGTGTCCAGGGCCCTGGGTGTAAGAAATTGTGCATCTCAATCGAGCCAGCCTTACTGCTGAAGGGAGACATCATGGTGAGTGCAGGACCAAGGACTGGACCCAAAAAAAATCGTCTTTGGAAGTGGGGATGCGAGTGGTGAATTGTGAGGGGCAGCTTTACGCTGTAGACTCCTTCAGTCGTTATTATACAGACTCCTTTAATCATTATATAATAGGGACTCCTTTATCCATGATGACACCCACTCCTTTAATATATAATGATATACTGGCACCATTAATCATTCTAATAGACACCTTTAAACTTCGGGAATCAGCCTCCTTTAATCTTTATGAAAAATTGGTCGAGCGCCGGAAACGGATGTGAAGCGGGCAGTGCACCTGGAACTTGCGTCTCAAGACATTGGCCCAAGGCGCGCTGCTAATTCAGCCTCAGGCCTCAGCTACATAAAGCTGGCGAGCTACGGACGCGAATCGGGTGTCCTGATGCACCTCGCCGGTTGGGGCCCTGGGAAGTTTGTTTGGTGGAGCCTGTCCGGCAGGTAAGTACTGCGAGGGCTGTGGGGGGAGCGGGGTGTGGAGGTGAACTAGAGAGGGGGCGAGCCCTGGCCCGGCAGATAAGTACTGCGAGGGCTGTGGGGGGAGCGGGCTGTGGAGGTGAACTAGAGAGGGCCGAGCCCTGGCCCGGCAGGTAAGTACTGCGAGAGGGATTTGGAGGCCCGCAATATTGCTGTGCTGCTTTAATGCAAATTTAAGAATTTACTTGGCTTTCCATCGGGCCCTTTTAAGGACCCCCGGTGAGGTCACTATAGACCTGGAAAAACAGAGCACAGCGAATGCAAATTTGGAATCCTAACACAGGCGTTAGGCCCCTGAGTAGCATATTCAAGTACTTTAGGCAGCTGGCACACTTTCGGTAGAAATTGTGCCTGGAAATTGGTGTGTCTGTCCCTTCCCCCCCACTGAACTCTAATTATTCGTCCATAAAATAGGCACACCAGGGAACCAGTTTCTCCCCCAGAGTTCCTTACGTTTCACGATGCAGATTCCTTCAAGTTTTGTGCTCCAGACCCATTCCCAATTTTCTGGCAAAAGCAGGAAAAGACCATTTTGCTCATCAAGCCCATCCCCTCTTTTCCAGCGGAGCCTCAGCCTACACGTGTGGGGGGTTGTAAAAGCTCACCGGACTCCTGATCCACAGTGCGATGCCTTTTCGTGGGATGCGGGTGGGGGAAGAAAGCGAGGTCGCACAACAGGCGCGCTCCAGCCTCATTTAAATGTTCTAATTACTCACATCAGGCCCCAGGGCCAATTTCGCAACTTAGGCCAAGACTCCGCCCACGGTGTCCACCGTGCCCCTATAAAACGGGCACGCGAGGAGACCTGGACTGCACAGGTGGGCTCCTTAAAGGGGAGGATGGTTTCAGTTGCTGTTTAAAGGTTTTGGGGATTTTTATTTTACCTTTTGTTCCGTGCTTTAGTTGGTTTTGCCGGGTGGTCTGCCATTTTTGCATTTTTGTTTTTTTTTCCTGTCGATACGCTCCTTCATTACTCTCGGTTTCCGCTGCCATTTAAAAGGTCGCGTACAATGTGGGGAGGACGGGTATTCTTTTAGGGGGCTGTGAATACGCTGCATGGTGCATGTGAGAATAGAGGAGAGGTCAACAGATGCAGGCACAACAACACCCGAGGCATTTTGTCTGTACCCGTCACTACCCCAAGGCTGGCGTTTATAGACTCCTCCACAGCTACCAGGACACGTCGGAGGAGATCTGCTCTTCAGTGCCTCTGCTTCACAAAACAGGCTGTCACAGAGCTGTACCATCTGGCTGCAGGCTGCCCCTACGGACAAGATCTGACCCAGGGACGGCGCTTTGCGTCGAAGTGAAAGTTACCATAGCACGAAGCGTTCATGCTAGTGGGTGCTTACAAGCCACCCAGGGGATATCTGGCCGTCAGGTAGTCTGCAGCGCACACACACGTATCAGGGGAGTAGCAAACGCTGTGTTTGCAACTGCTAAGTGGTAACACCTTCATCTCAAGAGGCCTCAGCTGGGCAGGGCGCAGAGCTTCCACTAGGGTGGCTGAGTTTGCCCAAGTGCTAAGCATCGCAGATGGCATCCGTGTGGGCAACAGGACTCCGCATATCAACCCCATAGCTAAAGGAGCGGCAAGAATTTGCACTTAATTAAATGTTCAGGTGATGTCAGTCGTGACTCAGTGGGTAGCACTCTCACCTGAGTCAGAAGGTCGTGGGTTCAAGTCCCACTCCAGAGACTTGAGCACATAATCCTGGCTGGCACTCCGGTGCAGTGCTGAGGGAGTGCTGCACTGTTGGAGGTGCCGTCTTTCGGATGAGACGTTTAATCGTTCTGCTCTCTCGGGTGGATTTAAAAGATCCCCTGGCACTATTTTGAAGAAGAGCAGGGGAGTTCTCCCCGGTGTCCTGGCCAATACTAATCCCTCAACCAACACCTAAAACAGATACAGAAGCACAATACTGGAAATCTGAAATAAAAACAGAAAATGCTGGAAATACTCAGCAGGTCAGGCAGCATCTGTGGAGAGAGAAACCGAGTTAACGTTTCAGGTCGATGACCCTTTGTCATTATACCTAAAACAGATGATCTGGTCATTATATCATTGCTGTTTGTGGGAGCTTGCTGTGCGCAAATTGGCTGCTACATTGCAACAGTGACTACACTTCAAAAAGTACTTCATTGGCTGTAAAGCGCTTTGGGACGCACTGAGGTCGTGAAAAGCGCTATAGAAATGCAAGTTCTTTCTTTCTATTTGGCCACAGACCCATCATTATGCAGGTCAATGGCCATTATTCAGGAAGCAGCCATGATGCCTTCATTATGTGGCATTCTTGATGCCTGCATTTCTGGAAGAAGAAACAACACTGGATAGATGGCTCTTAGGAGACCAGGGCTACTGACCCCTTGAAAAACACCCGCACAGCAGAGGAGATACTGTTCCTCTGCCAACTGCGCCAGCAAGAAAAGTGTGGCATGCAACTTTAGCACAGTGGACAATTTGCGGAACAGCAATGGTCACGTACAATACTTGAAATATTACCTTCCAGAGGCTACGGTTGTTCCCAATTTAGTTTGTGTCATGCTCAATGGGCCTCACGAGAATCGTGTGCTACAGTGAGGAGTGCTCTTACTGCACCTTCCCCTCGCTACCAGCAAACTTCCTCCTCACTTGCAGATGAAGGGGAGCCGGGTGACTGCATTGACTTGGTTGGTAACCCTGTGCTTTTACAGGAGGCTGGCCTTCAGCCCCAAATAGGACCAACCCCCCGCGCCACCATCACCACCTCCCCTAAGCACACCTCCAGCAGGGCCTCCAAGTCTTCAGCATCAAAGGGAGCGATGTTGCCCTCATGTCTCCGTTGTGCCGTCGTGAACAACTGGTCCACATTCTGCCGTCACTACAACTTCCCCTGTTAATGGTGAGCTGCAGTGCTTTAAGGGTTGCTGCATCACTGGATTTTATGCTTCCCAGCCAAGTGTGCTACAGGCTGAGCCGTCCGGGCTGGTTTTTCCACATGCCAGTAGCCTATTCAAATTAGAGGAGGGACTCCCCTCACAAAGTTTGGCAAGGCCGGTCCATTGAGCTGCCAGCACAGGCAGGCTTATGGCATAAGCCAACACAAAGCCCTTTCCTGTCAGTCTTGCAAAATTGGAGCACACGTGTAATCTACCCTACCGTAAACTCTATCACGCCCATTTAGTCTCTTGAGGGACCAGTCTGTAGAAGTATTCCCTGATCTTCAGGGATTATCACGGAAATTGCACTTTTTATGATATTGATAAAAATCTAAACCAAGCTCATGCTGAGACCACAAAGCTTCGAATTTTGCTTGCTTCAGTTGAACTGACTAAATGAAGGTGGGCTCAGCACTCTGGTCTGATTTTCTGCTGCTGCTTTGATAGCGTGGTCTCTACATTTGTGGTTTTCAAACTTTTCTGTACGGAGGTCCCTCTGTAAATACTTTACAGACACGCTCTCAAGGACCCCCTGTCCTAACTTTGAAAAGACAGTCTCAATTGCCCTAAGCAAAGCGGGCAATCGTTGCAGACCATGTTTTTTTTTAATATCAGTATACAGCAACAGAAACTAGTATGTCAAGAAATAGAGAAGAAATGAGAAGTGCAGAATGCTCAGGACACTGGGCAGCCCATCAATACCGCTTGGATTTTCCAACCATTGGCCGCGCTGGGGCAGAAGATCGAGCCCCCCTGTGCTCGTGGTGTGTGGTGTGCCCATCCCCAGACAGACAGAAATATGATGGCCTCTGGGACCCCCTTGTACAGGAAACTCTCTGGTATCCGGCACCGATGGGACCGGCGTGTTGCCGGTTGATTAAAAATTCCGGATGACAGAGAGCGTTATCTACCAAGGCTATTTTTAACAAACAAAGAGTCAGACTCCTGTTATTGAGGTGTTCGGACTTCCGACAGCGCCAAGAAGCCGAGTAGTGGCAGTTTGGAGAACTACCCACACTGACTAACTCGGCCACCGCGGGAGACTCGGACTTGGCAACAATTCCGGCTATTGAGGTGTTTTCGGAGTATGAATTTTGCCGGTTAATAGAGAATTCCGGATATTTAGGTGCCGTTTAAACGAGAGTTTCCTGTACATCCTGCAGAGTCTGACGACACCAATCGGAAATCTTATGCCCTATATTCCCTTGAGCCGGGAAAGACATTTATGCCTTGCAACACACATACACCTTTACTCTCATCTATGAAACCGTAAATTTCGATTGATGAATGTTAGAGCGAATTAGAGAAATTCACAGAAGAAAGGACCATGACTTAGCTCTGAAGGTTAAATTTTGTGAGGCCTCGCTCAATGGGAGCACGGATTGGAGGACCGTGAGCATCACCAGGAATCGGGAGCACTGCGAATCCGGTGCACTGACCTTTGCACCCAGTTGTCCCGGCTGCCCTTCCATCAGGCAAGGCTCTTGAGAGCAGAGCCTCGCAAAGTTCACCCTGTGGTTTGCTGGGAGTCAACAAACGAACATCGAATTGCATCTTATCTTTGATTTTGGTGCTGAGGTGCGAATGCCGTCCTCCCAAGAGTTCATGAGATTTGAACCCAGTACCCTGTGGTTCAGAGGTCAGTGTCAAGGCAACTGGCAGCCCCAGCAGTTTTACAATTGTAAATATTGGTAATACCCAGTAAAGTGGCTCAGTCTTAGACATGTTCTTCCGTCTTGCCTTTTCAGGTGAAATGTTACCATAAGCAATACAAAAACCCGGAGCGTGACGTGGTTTTCCGAGTACAGTTCCATACTTGTGCTATCCATGGCACCCAGCTCTGGTTTGGAAAGGATGAACTGGATGATGCTTATGGAGGTCAGTGGGAATTTTCAGGAACAACAGTATCCCTATCTGCACTGGTCATGTGGAGCAAAGTTGAGATGCTCTGTGTTCAGCCCCATCACTATGTTTTACGTCGATATACAGTCGGCACATACTAAGGTCCAAATTGGTTTTGAAAAAAAAGATGATCAATTTAAAGATATTTGGGTATTGTGCCCCTTTTCCCAATGCTGTACAGCATTCCCCAGCCCAGAGAGTACAGAGGGCCTTGCTCCCAGGAGCTGGGTGCCAGGTTCTTCCTTAGAACATTAGAAAGCATTGAAGAAGCCTATTCCTTTCAGGTCCAATCCACTCTTATCATCTGCTGAGAAAAAGATTCTGCAAACTTGCCCCTCGCCCCAAAGCAGAACAGTCTATGCTGGATATCTTTTACCAGTTGCCTTCCCTGGTAAGATATTCCCGTGGTCCCAGGAGCTCGGGGACCATCATATTCCAAATAGGATTTAATTATCTCGACCAGTGCTTATCCTTATAGCCTTCAATCCCAGACTCTCCTGTTCGTTTTTCTGGGATCAAAATCCCGATCGCTCCACTCTGCCAGTTAGTCCACTAAAACCCAAAGACATAAACACCGTCCAAAATTGCAATGGCGAGTTTATTAGGTGGGCCACCGGCACCCGAAAGGGCGCTTCAAGGTCACCCCACCCCTATCCACCCTTGAAAGACAGAGCAACCTAAAGCCTCTGTGCCGCAGGTCCTACCAAGGCCCTTCTCTGTCTTTCCAAGCACAGCAAAGGTAATCGATCCCCTTACCAGTGATTACCTTGTATGCAGAGCTCCTGGGGTCTTCACAAAGGCCTCAATGGATCTCTTCCCAGCTGAGTGCTGGCAAGGGTTCCATTCAGGCCTTATAAGAGTGGAATTCTTGGAGTAGACCCATACACGCAGGGGGGGCAGGGGAGGGGGCAGAAGATGGTAGCACCTAAGAAATACGGCAGAATGCTGGAAAAATGGGATTTCACCCCATTTTCCACTCCCCAATCCGGAGATTTGCCAAGTTATTCCAGGGCCTCCCTTGCTAGGAGAAAGTGCAAGTCCCCAGCTGTACCTGTGCTCCAGGACAGCCTGGATTAGATCAGTGGCTGACTATGGGGAATGGAAGCTCACATGCGTCTACTCCGTGCCATGATGCCCTCAGTGTCAGTTTGGCAGTTTGTGGATCCAAGCCCCACTCCTGGATTTGACCACAGAATCCAGGCTGACATCCTAATCCAGTTCTGTCCTCCAAATGAAACATTAAACCAAGGTCCCATCTGCCTTTTTAGGTGGACACAATGACACTATTTGAAGAAGAGCGAAGAGTTCTTCCAGTGCCCTGGCCAATATTTCCCCCTCAAACCAATAATAGATTAACTGGTCATTCAACTCACTGGCGTTTGTGGGATCTTGCTGCGCGCATAATGGCTGCTGCACTTACGTACATAACAATGGACGCTGCTCTTCAAAGTAGTTCATTGTATATGAAGCATTTTGAGATGTTTCTAAGAGAAGTTAGAAGGAGCTTTAGAATTGCAAGTTCTTTCAAGTGTGTGCTGAGGGAGTGCTGTATTGTCAGAGGTGCTATTCTAAGGATGAGATATTAAAGCAAGGTTTTGTCTGCCTTTTCTGTTGGCGGGGGACGTTTACGAGCCCATGGCATTCATTCAAAGAAGAGCAAGGAATTCTCACGGTGTCTTGGCCAATATTCCTCCCTCAACCAACAGCACCAGAAACAACATTAACCGGTCATTCACCTCATGGCTGTGGGGATCTTGCTGTGCGCAGAATGGCTGCCGCGTTTGCCTGCAAAGCAACTGTTACTGCATTTCAAAGTAATTCATTGCGTAAAGCGCTAAAAGATGTGGTATGGCGCTATACAAACGCAAGTCTTTCTTCTAAAAGTGGTATTTTGCTCTGCGGCATAAAGCGCAGTTTTAACACAGCAAGTGATTGGGATTGAGGCCATTTGCACGGGTTTCTGCCAGGCTTTTGCACCAGCACTGTAACATTTCAGCACAGTCACGTCAGGGAGGACTTGTGTGGCGCAATGAAAATGGCGGCGCATTCCCTTCTGGGCTGGAGTAGCAGAAAGAAAACGGCTCTGTAAAAAAAAAAAAAAATGTTTAATGAAAGCACTTGTATTTCACCCCTAGATGAACTTCAGTGAGGCAGTTGCGGCAGCTTAAATCACTTCAATCTGAGAGTGGCGCGCACGTCTGGTTTTAAACCCAGAAATATTACATTTGCATTTTGTAAAAAAAAATTCTTCCAATGACTAGAGAGCATGTGACTCGTATTCTTGCTGGGTTCATTGCTTGCCTCTAAATTGTCTTTCTGAATATCTTAAAATCTTTACAATGTTAAAAACTCTGTGAGTATACTGCCCTGTGTTACTGTAATAGGGCCCTGGCTGCAGCAGAATGTAGCGCCTTTATAGTCTGAATGTTTGCGCACAGAATACGCAGGCCAGAGGGTTACGGATTACATGAGAAGCATGCACAGTAATTTAGAGGTAGAGAAAGTGCGCGATGTGATGAACAGGAGGAGCTCTTCGAGGTTAGTGAGGGTTCTGTGTGCTAGAAATCTTCAGTGACTGAAGAAATTCGTGCTTGCACAACTGAGGTACTGGTGGTGACTCTTGTTCTGCTCTCTTCTTAGACGACAGGTTTCCACGAGATGCCACAGTGGAGTTTGTTTTCTCTTCAGGTCCAGAAAAAACCAAAGGTAAGAAATTAAGTAATACTGGGAGCTTTGAAACAAGATCAAGATACTGTATAAAAAAAGTTTTTTTTTTTAAGTTTAAAAAAAACTGTGCATGCTGAAAACCTGCAATGAAAAGAGAGAATTGCACAGAATGTCCGTCAGCACTTTGGAAGCGAAAAGACAGGTTAATGTGTCGGATGTAGTCCCTTCGTCAGAGCTGAGTTGGATGCTAGGTCGCAGGTGGATTTCTTCAGTGGGCAGTAGATCTCTTTGTTAACAGTTAGATCTTATTGTGGGCAGTAGATCTCTTTGTTAACAGTTAGATCTTATTGTGGGCAGTAGATCTCTTTGTTAACAGTTAGATCTTATTGTGGGCAGTAGATCTCTTTGTTAACAGTTAGATCTTATTGTGGGCAGTAGATCTCTTTGTTAACAGTTAGATCTTATTGTGGGCAGTAGATCTCTTTGTTAACAGTTAGATCTTATTGTGGGCAGTAGATTTCTCGTTTAACAGTTAGATCTTATTGTGGGCAGTAGATCTCTTTGTTAACAGTTAGATCTTATTGTGGGCAGTAGATCTCTTTGTTAACAGTTAGATCTTATTGTGGGCAGTAGATCTCTTTGTTAACAGTTAGATCTTATTGTGGGCAGTAGATCTCTTTGTTAACAGTTAGATCTTATTGTGGGCAGTAGATCTCTTTGTTAACAGTTAGATCTTATTGTGGGCAGTAGATCTCTGTTAACAGTTAGATCTTATTGTGGGCAGTAGATCTCTTTGTTAACAGTTAGATCTTATTGTGGGCAGTAGATCTCTTTGTTAACAGTTAGATCTTATTGTGGGCAGTAGATTTCTCGTTTAACAGTTAGATCTTATTGTGGGCAGTAGATCTCTTTGTTAACAGTTAGATCTTATTGTGGGCAGTAGATCTCTTTGTTAACAGTTAGATCTTATTGTGGGCAGTAGATCTCTTTGTTAACAGTTAGATCTTATTGTGGGCAGTAGATCTCTTTGTTAACAGTTAGATCTTATTGTGGGCAGTAGATCTCTTTGTTAACAGTTAGATCTTATTGTGGGCAGTAGATCTCTTTGTTAACAGTTAGATCTTATTGTGGGCAGTAGATCTCTTTGTTAACAGTTAGATCTTATTGTGGGCAGTAGATCTCTTTGTTAACAGTTAGATCTTATTGTGGGCAGTAGATCTCTTTGTTAGCAGTTAGATCTTATTGTGGGCAGTAGATCTCTTTGTTAGCAGTTAGATCTTATTGTGGGCAGTAGATCTCTTTGTTAGCAGTTAGATCTTATTGTGGGCAGTAGATCTCTTTGTTAACAGTTAGATCTTATTGTGGGCAGTAGATCTCTTTGTTAACAGTTAGATCTTATTGTGGGCAGTAGATCTCTTTGTTAACAGTTAGATCTTATTGTGGGCAGTAGATCTCTTTGTTAACAGTTAGATCTTATTGTGGGCAGTAGATCTCTTTGTTAACAGTTAGATCTTATTGTGGGCAGTAGATCTCTTTGTTAACAGTTAGATCTTATTGTGGGCAGTAGATCTCTTTGTTAACAGTTAGATCTTATTGTGGGCAGTAGATCTCTTTGTTAACAGTTAGATCTTATTGTGGGCAGTAGATCTCTTTGTTAACAGTTAGATCTTATTGTGGGCAGTCGAACTCTTTGTTAGCAGTTAGATCTTATTGTGGGCAGTAGATCTCTTTGTTAACAGTTAGATCTTATTGTGGGCAGTAGATCTCTTTGTTAACAGTTAGATCTTATTGTGGGCAGTCGAACTCTTTGTTAGCAGTTAGATCTTATTGTGGGCAGGTAAATCTCTCTGTTAATATTTAGATCTTACAGTGGGAAGGCAGATCTCTCTGTCAGTAGACCTGATGAAGACATATTACTTGCTGTGCTGAATCCTTCTGTTCCCAACTGCAGACGGAGAACATTTAAGGAATGACTCTACAGTGACCGTGGATTACAACACGTCTGATCCAACTGTTAGATGGGATTCCTACGAGAACTTCAACCTTCACCATGAGGATGGTTTGGAAGGTATTGGAATGGAGTTCAGAATTCTTTTGGTTGTTGCTGTCTTCCTGTTGTGTTGGTCAAGTTTTTTTAAGCTTGATTCTGCTGACTTGGAATTCTGGGCAAAATCCTTCTAATTCAAGTGAGCTGATTGAGAAGTCCTATCCACAATGGCTGGTTTACCATGGAATAAGCTGATTAGGTTGATACAGGGGCTACGTGACAAGCCCAGGTCACAACCTGAAGTGACCCAATTTGTGACATTCATGTTTGTTCACAAAACCAATTCAGATTGGTGGAATAAAAATAGGAAATCTTGCAAATGGCAAGTTGGTCAGCATCTGAAAGGAAAAGATAGGTTAATGTTTCTGGTGGGGTCCTTCATCAGAACTGGGAAAGGAAAGTAAGAAAGCCCCTTTGTAGGACTGAGCAAAACAAGAGGGGCTAGGAGGGGAGAACAACAGGTCATGGGCAAGCGTTAGGTATGTTAACTACTGTTAGAAAGAGGCTGGGCCTGAACATTAGCAACTTTAGACCTTAGACCTAAGCCATCTCCACATTACACAGTGCAAAATTAATAAATACTTAATGGAATCACAAGTCTTGGCAACACCGCAAACCTGCAGGATTATCTCAGTTGCTGCATCCTCCATGCACCTCAGTTTGTACATTGAGTGGATACACTGTCTCTCACCAGCTTTTTGGAACTAATTCCCCTGCCCCCATCCAACCCCACCTTTTATTCTCCTGCTTCAGCTGTGGCTCAGTGGGTAGCACCCTCGCCTGAGTCAGACGGTTGTGGGTTCAAGTCTCACTCCAGAGACTTGAGCACAAAAATCCAGGCTGACACTCCCAGTGCGGTGCTGAGGGAGCGCTGCCCTGTCGGAGGTGCTGTCTTTTGGATGAGACGTTAAACCGAGGCCCTGTCTGCCCACTCAGGTGGATATAAACGATCCCAAGGCACTATTTCAAAGAAGAGCAGGGGAGTTATCCCTTGTGTCCTGGCCAATATTTATCCCTCAATCAACAGAACAAAAACAGATGATCTGGTCATTATCACATTGCTGTTTGTGGGAGCTTGCCGTGTGCAATTGGCTGCCGCGTTTTCTACATTACAACAGTGACTACACTTCAAAAAGTACTTCATTGGCTGTAAAGCGCTTTGAGATGTCCGGTGGTCGTGAAAGGCAGTATAGAAATGTAAGTCTTTCCTTTTTTTTCTGAACTTGATCGTGACTTTGTGTCTTAATCTGATTGGCACAAGGACGAAGTGGGAAAAGCTGCACACAAACAAGTCCTGCTCCTGAAAAGAATGGCATTGTAGCAATAGTATAATCTTGTAATCCCTGCGCTTCCGGGTGCAGCTGAGCTCAGTGAGGCTGAATATAGCTAAGTGCCTGAGAACTGGCTCGTGTCACAGAGCCAAGGCACTTCTGTAAAGGCTGGTTCATATTCCGAGCAGTGCAATCAACAACTTCTTATTCTAGGCTGCCATTCTAGGAAAGGTACTAAATCTCAACTGTGGGGACCTGGTACATTCCACTGCAGGCCAATTAAAGGGCCACGGTCACTGCATTGGATAGTATTGGGCATATTTTATAAGTAGCGTGTTTAGCCAAGGGTCAGTCAGTTGTGGATCAGCCCCCAGGCTGGTCCGAAGTCACTGCTCGCATTAAAATGAAGGGAGTCACTCTAAGTGCGGTAAGGGTATGGTAGCATAGCGGTTATGTTACTGGACTAATAATCCAGAGGCCTGGATTAATGATCCAGAAACGTGAGTACAAATCCCACCACGGCAGCTGGGGAATTTAAATTTAAGTAAATCTGGAATAAAAAGCTAGTATCAGTAATTGGTGACCATGAAACTACCGGATTGTTGTAAAAACCCCATCTGGTTCACGAATGTCCTTCAGGGAAGGAAATCTGCCGTCCTTACCTAGTCTGGCCTATATGTGACTCCAGACCCACAGCAATGTGGTTGACTCGTAACGGCCCTCTGTGGTTCAAGAAGGCGGCTCACCACCACCTTCTTAAGGGCAATTAGTGATGGGCAATAAATGCTGGCTTTGCCAGCGACGCCCACATCCCGTGAACAAATTTAAAAAAATTGGAAGTATCGCCTCCGCAGCAGTGAAGGTAGAAATTGAACCATTTTCAAAACTGTTAAGGAGTGTTTTTGATAAGTGTATATTTTAATATGAGCAGTAAGGCAGTACGTTGAACACACAGTCCTTCCCCTTTTTGCTGGTAGTTTTTACTGAATGTTGTTTGGAATAGCTGTGTTTGGTGAAGTAATGAGGCGGTCCTGTCACTGTCCCCCATTGCACACTCCATGGGGCTGATTTTAGACTCTGCTACAACTCGTGTGCACTGGTTCATGGGATATAGCAGACCAAGAAAAGGTCATTTAGAGAGCAATGGTAATGTTCAGACAAACTTTTTTGGCGGCCAATACTGGCCCACTGTTCTTCATTCTCTTTTCTGCTGCCACTTTGGTTCTCATGAACCTTTGTGCCAGTTGCTTTTAATGTTTTCTGCCTCTAGCACCATAACTGCCACAAATGGGTTTCCCAGTGGCAATTCCCCTATCTGAGCTGTAGAAAAGAACCAGTGAAGGGATGCCCGGCAGTTCAGGCCGCACGTGAGGTGCTCTGTGCCCACCTGCCGGAACTGCACATTGGTATCTGCAGACGAAGATGAACATACTTCACTCTGGAAGATGATTAGTGCAGGTGGATGCTTCTCGAAAGAAGAAAGGAAGAAAGACTTGCATTTCTATAGCGCCTTTCACGACCACCGGACGTCTCAAAGCGCTTTACAGCCAATGAAGTACTTTTTGGAGTGTAGTCACTGTTGTAATGTGGGAAACGCGGCAGCCAATTTGCGCACAGCAAGCTCCCACAAACAGCAATATGATAATGACCAGATAATCTGTTTTTAGATGTTGATTGAGGGATAAATATTGGCCAGGACACCAGGGGGAACTCCCCTGCTCTTCAAAATAGTGCCATGGGATCTTTTACGTCCACCGGAGAGGGCGAACGGGGCCTCGGTTTAACGTCTCATCTGAAAGATAGCACCTCCGACAGTGCAGCACTCCCTCAGCACTGCACTGGGAGTGTCAGCCTAGATTTATGTGCTCAAGTCCCTGGAGTGGGACTTGAACCCACAACCTTCTGACTCAGAGGCGAGGGTGCTACCCACTGAGCCACAGCTGACACACTATTCTCAAAGGAAGACTCAATAGACCCACTAAGATATGTGAATGCCTGACTAAGTGTAATGCTGGTTAGTAAGTCATTCATTCTGAGGTACTGCATGAAAGAAGGCATGATAGGGTCGCCACTGTTGCCTTATTGGCCGTACCTGCCAAGATGCCACCAACCATATCTGACGTTCATGGCACGTTACCAGGCAATGGTTGTGGGGAACTGTCTTCATAGGGTCTGGGCCATCTGCTGCAAGGACACCTGCAGCTACCATGCAGCACTGGGCTGGCACAGCCAGTGACACTAGGAGTCAGGCAGGCTGCAGTGTTAACCTATGGGGATGGTGCCATGAATTGGCACGGCGGTTCACCGTCATTGCAACCAACTCATGCTGCACCCCCCTCCACTTCAGAAGCCATCAAATGGGGATCTGGTGCTTGACTGCTTTGTCCCTTATCTGCAGACTTCAAAACAACAACAACAACTTGTATTTATACAGCGCCTTTAACATAGTAAAACATCCCAAAGCGCTTCACAGGAGCGATTATCAAACAAAATTTGACACCGAGCCACATAAGGAGATATTAGGACAGGTGACCAAAAGCTTGGTCAAAGAGGTAGGTTTTAAAGAGCATTTTAAAGGAGGTAGAGAGGCAGAGAGGTTTAGGGAGGGAATTCCAGAGCTTAGGGCCCAGGCAGCTGAAGGCACGGCCGCCAATGGGTGGAGCGATTCAAATCGGGGATGTGCAAACTTTGGGGGTTCCTTTCCCATCATTGGTTCTGCTCCTTCAGCCGTGGCAATGGATTGACATGCCTTTCATGTCTTTCCAAAAGCTTTCAGACTTTTTGTCACCCTATTGTGACATTCCCCATCCCTTCAATATTTCACTTGCATGCGATTTTCTGCTCCCACAACTCGTGTGCTCTCTATAGTTGGACCTGTGGATCGTGAAATTTGCACCAGTTCTGAACGATTTAGAACTGACATACACCATTAGATGAAAATCAGCCCCCGCATCTCAAACCTTGGCAGAGTGGCTTAACCAGATGACCACACTCTATTAAAGGACTGTTCACATTCACTTACCACAAACGATTTGTCGCTGTCAAAAGATCTATTTAGTGGTTTTAATGAATCATTGCAGCTTACTGCAGCAGAACTTGTTTGTTGCACTCATCAAGGTGAGGGACGTCAGTGCTGGGGAATGTAATCTTTGCATTTTGAGTACTCAGTGTCTGCATCAAGCACTCCCAGGTCAGATAGAGCAGAGTAAAGCTCCCACTGCCTTAATACAAAAGCAAAATACTGCGGATGCTGGAAATCTGAAATAAAAACTGAAAATGCTGGAAATACTCAGCAGGTCAGGCAGCATCTGTGGAGAGAGAAACAGAGTTAACATTTCAGGTCGATGACCCTTCGTCAGAACTGGAAAAAGTTGGAGATGGAACAGGTTTTTAAGCAAGTGTAGGGGCAGGGAAAGTGGGGGAGGAAAGAACAAAAGGGAAGGTCTGTGATAGGATGGAAGGCAGGAGAGATTAAGAGACAAAATGGACGATGGTGCAAGGCAGAAGGAGATGGTAATGGGACAAGTTAAGAAACAAAAGATGGCTCTAGATGAAGTGTAAATGGCGATGGCAGAATGAAAGACAGCTGCCATGTGAGAGAGAGAAAAAAAATGGGGAAAAAAAGGATAGGGGCAGAGGTTATGGTCTGAAATTGTTGAACTCCACGTTGAATCCAGAAGGCTGTAAAGTGTCACTGCCTTAATCCCACTCTCAGAACAGCGCCCCCTACTGCCAGGATGTATCTTTCCAGTTTGCACACCAGCCACCTGTCTGAGGGAGATTGGCAATTCGGGGGAGATTTGTGTCAGTGGGCCTGTGCCCGCTGAAACGCAGGTTGAGAGTGGCCGCACTTACTTCAGGAAGGGCCCTTACGGGTAGCAGACAAAGGAGGCTTTTGATCCCATCAGTCTGGGCTGGATTCAAACTCAGGATAAAGGATAGTGTCCAACCCACTGCATCGCCCAGTCCCTCGAACGTGTTATTACAAACCACTTAAAACAAACATTTTCCTTCCTCCCAGTAGAAGCTTCATTGTAAGTCAAACCACTGATTTAAAAAATATATATATCTACTTTCCTGGTCCCGACACATCTGTACTGACAAGGGTTGACGGGAACAGCAGCCAAGAATCACATCCATGAGCTACAGTGAACGTGTGCACACTTACTGATTGCAGTCAGGAATCTGGTAACAAAATGCATGCAGAATATATCAGTTTTAGTCCCCTGTCCATTAATCTGCTTATGTCAACACATCTGGGGAACATTAAATCGAAACCAGTGGACCAGATTGGATTTATTTGCGTGGCAACCGTACGCTTTCAAAGCAAGGCCCAAAATTTCAGTTTCTCTATCAAACTGGAATCTGTGTCTGGAACGACAGGGGATGGAGGAAGTCTGGGGAATCTTTATCTTATTAAGTGCCTGAGAGGTGATGAGTTTAGCTGGGAGATCTGCCTATGCTGAGTAGCGAAATGCCAGGCGTAAATGTTTTTTTTTACCTAATTCCGTCACTGGACTGGTTCATGCATTTTGGAGTGGTTGTACTTTATTGGATTCATTTCTAATCCCTCCTCTCCTGACTCATGCTGGGATACGGTTTGAGGGGCGCTGGCAGCCCTCTGGTACCTCCCACAAGTGTGGCAGCACAGTGAAGCCCGATCCTGTCCTTTCTTGATATTCACATGCACGCACATCCAACAAGGGCCATTGCATAGCGAACAGGATGGGAACTAACGTAATAAAACTCACTACGCACTTGGTTTGAGCATAAAGCAAGGCTTTAATCAACTTGTTTCAGAACATGGAGATCTAGTTGTACTTCACTAGTTCCTTGTCTTACAAAATGTCCCTGTCAAGGTGGGCCCACGCCCGAGTATTTATACTCCTTGGACGGCGCCACCAGCTGGCCGTCCAGTGTTATTTCATAGGTAGTTTCTCGATGATGACATTTATGACAGGAACCCTGGTGAGACCCCTCCCTAGACCCTTTGTAGGACCCCTACTGCCACCCTGTCTAAGATCAGCTCGCTCAGCACAGACCAGGGGACAAATCTGAGGCCTACTCCACGACGGGCTGCAAATTTACCAACTGATCCATTATTGATATTGAAGTTTTCATTTTCAGATTTTAGAACTCTAATAAACTTAAATAATTATTTTGAAGGGAACGGTAGCATAGTGGTTCTGTTACTGGACTAGTCATCCTAGAGGCCTAGACTAATGATCTGGAGATATGAGTTCAAATCCCACCACAGCAGCTGGGGAATTTAAATTCAGTTAATTAAATAAATCTGGAATAAAAAGCTAGCATCATGAAACCAGATTGTCGTAAAAACCCATCTTGGTTCACTAATGCCCTTTAGGGAAGGAAATCTGCCGTCCTTACCCGGTCTGGCCTATC
>NC_141019.1:27163070-27325704 GCF_052327205.1 Somniosus microcephalus | reverse complement strand
TCTCTCCCCCCAGTCTCGCTCGCTCTCTCTCCCCCCAGTCTCGCTCGCTCTCTCTCTCCCCCCCAGCTCGCTCTCGTCTCGCTCTCTCTCTCCCCCCAGTCTCGCTCGCTCTCTCTCTCTCCCCCCAGTCTCGCTCGCTCTCTCTCTCCCCCCAGTCTCGCTCGCTCTCTCTCTCCCCCCAGTCTCGCTCGCTCTCTCTCTCCCCCAGTCTCGCTCGCTCTCTCTCTCCCCCCAGTCTCGCTCGCTCTCTCTCTCCCCCAGTCTCGCTCGCTCTCTCTCTCCCCCCAGTCTCGCTCGCTCTCTCTCTCCCCCCAGTCTCGCTCGCTCTCTCTCTCCCCCCAGTCTCGCTCGCTCTCTCTCTCCCCCCAGTCTCGCTCGCTCTCTCTCTCCCCCAGTCTCGCTCGCTCTCTCTCTCCCCCCAGTCTCGCTCGCTCTCTCTCTCCCCCCAGTCTCGCTCGCTCTCTCTCTCCCCCCAGTCTCGCTCGCTCTCTCTCTCCCCCCAGTCTCGCTCGCTCTCTCTCTCCCCCCAGTCTCGCTCGCTCTCTCTCTCCCCCCAGTCTCGCTCGCTCTCTCTCTCCCCCCAGTCTCGCTCGCTCTCTCTCTCCCCCCAGTCTCGCTCGCTCTCTCTCTCCCCCCAGTCTCGCTCGCTCTCTCTCTCCCCCCAGTCTCGCTCGCTCTCTCTCTCCCCCCAGTCTCGCTCGCTCTCTCTCTCCCCCCAGTCTCGCTCGCTCTCTCTCTCCCCCCAGTCTCGCTCGCTCTCTCTCTCCCCCCAGTCTCGCTCGCTCTCTCTCTCCCCCCAGTCTCGCTCGCTCTCTCTCTCTCCCCCCAGTCTCGCTCGCTCTCTCTCTCCCCCCAGTCTCGCTCGCTCTCTCTCCCCCCAGTCTCGCTCGCTCTCTCTCTCCCCCCAGTCTCGCTCGCTCTCTCTCTCCCCCCAGTCTCGCTCGCTCTCTCTCTCCCCCCAGTCTCGCTCGCTCTCTCTCTCCCCCCAGTCTCGCTCGCTCTCTCTCTCCCCCCAGTCTCGCTCGCTCTCTCTCTCCCCCCAGTCTCGCTCGCTCTCTCTCCCCCCAGTCTCGCTCGCTCTCTCTCTCCCCCCAGTCTCGCTCGCTCTCTCTCCCCCCAGTCTCGCTCGCTCTCTCTCTCCCCCCAGTCTCGCTCGCTCTCTCTCTCCCCCCAGTCTCGCTCGCTCTCTCTCTCCCCCCAGTCTCGCTCGCTCTCTCTCCCCCCAGTCTCGCTCGCTCTCTCTCTCCCCCCAGTCTCGCTCGCTCTCTCTCTCCCCCCAGTCTCGCTCGCTCTCTCTCTCCCCCCAGTCTCGCTCGCTCTCTCTCCCCCCAGTCTCGCTCGCTCTCTCTCCCCCCAGTCTCGCTCGCTCTCTCTCCCCCCAGTCTCGCTCGCTCTCTCTCTCCCCCCCAGTCTCGCTCGCTCTCTCCCCCCAGTCTCGCTCGCTCTCTCTCCCCCAGTCTCGCTCGCTCTCTCTCTCCCCCCAGTCTCGCTCGCTCTCTCTCTCCCCCCAGTCTCGCTCGCTCTCTCTCTCCCCCCAGTCTCGCTCGCTCTCTCTCTCCCCCCAGTCTCTCTCGCTCTCTCTCCCCCAAGTCTCTCGCTCCCCAGTCTCTCGCTCCCCAGTCTCTCTCGCTCTCCCCCAGTCTCTCTCGCTCTCTCCCCCGTCTCTCTCGCTCTCTCTCCCCAGTCTCTCTCGCTCTCTCCCCCCAGTCTCTCTCGCTCTCCCCCCAGTCTCTCTCGCTCTCCCCCCAAGTCTCTCTCGCTCTCTCTCCCTAGTCTCTCTCGCTCTCTCTCTCCCCAGTCTCTCGCTCTCTCTCCCCCCAGTCTCTCTCGCTCTCCCCCAAGTCTCTCTCGCTCTCTCCCCAGTCTCTCTCGCTCTCCCCCCAGTCTCTCTCGCTCTCCCCCCAGTCTCTCTCGCTCTCCCCCCAAGTCTCTCTCGCTCTCTCTCTCCCTAGTCTCTCTCGCTCTCTCTCTCCCCAGTCTCTCGCTCTCTCTCCCCCCAGTCTCTCTCGCTCTCCCCCCAAGTCTCTCTCGCTCTCTCTCTCCCCAGTCTCTCTCTCTCCCCCAGTCTCTCTCGCTCTCTCTCCCCCCAGTCTCTCTCGCTCTCTCTCTCCCCCCAGTCTCTCTCGCTCTCTCTCCCCCCAGTCTCTCTCGCTCTCTCTCTCCCCCCAGTCTCTCTCGCTCTCTCTCTCCCCCCAGTCTCTCTCGCTCTCTCTCTCCCCCCAGTCTCTCTCGCTCTCTCTCTCCCCCCAGTCTCTCTCGCTCTCTCTCTCCCCCCAGTCTCTCTCGCTCTCTCTCTCCCCCCAGTCTCTCTCGCTCTCTCTCCCCCCAGTCTCTCTCGCTCTCTCTCCCCCCAGTCTCTCTCGCTCTCTCTCTCCCCCAGTCTCTCTCGCTCTCTCTCTCCCCCCCAGTCTCTCTCGCTCTCTCCTCCCCCCAGTCTCTCTCGCTCTCTCCCTCCCCCAGTCTCTCTCGCTCTCTCTCCCTCCCCCAGTCTCTCTCGCTCTCTCCCTCCCCCCCAGTCTCTCTCGCTCTCTCCCTCCCCCCCAGTCTCTCTCGCTCTCTCCCTCCCCCCAGTCTCTCTCGCTCTCCCCCCAGTCTCTCTCGCTCTCCCCCCCAAGTCTCTCTCGCTCCTCCCCCCCAAGTCTCTCTCGCTCTCCCCCCCAGTCTCTCGCTCTCTCTCCCCCTAGTCTCTCTCGCTCTCTCTCCCCCCAGTCTCTCTCGCTCTCTCTCTCCCCCCAGTCTCTCTCGCTCGCTCTCCCCCCAGTCTCTCTCGCTCTCTCTCTCCCCCCAGTCTCTCTCGCTCTCTCTCCCCCCAGTCTCTCTCGCTCTCTCTCTCCCCCAGTCTCTCTCGCTCTCTCTCTCCCCCAGTCTCTCTCGCTCTCCCCCCAGTCTCTCGCTCTCTCTCCCCCCAGTCTCTCGCTCTCTCTCTCCCCCCAGTCTCTCTCGCTCTCTCTCCCCCCAGTCTCTCTCGCTCTCTCTCCCCCCAGTCTCTCTCGCTCTCTCTCCCCCCAGTCTCTCTCGCTCTCTCTCCCCCCAGTCTCTCTCGCTCTCTCTCTCCCCCCAGTCTCTCTCGCTCTCTCTCTCCCCCCAAGTCTCTCTCGCTCTCTCTCCCGTCTCTCTCTCCCCCCAGTCTCTCTCGCTCTCTCTCCCCCCAGTCTCTCTCGCTCTCTCTCTCCCCCCAGTCTCTCTCGCTCTCTCTCTCCCCCCAGTCTCTCTCGCTCTCTCTCTCCCCCCCCAGTCTCTCTCGCTCTCTCCCTCCCCCCAGTCTCTCGCTCTCTCCCTCCCCCAGTCTCTCTCGCTCTCTCCCTCCCCCCAGTCTCTCTCGCTCTCTCCCTCCCCCCCAGTCTCTCTCGCTCTCTCCCTCCCCCCAGTCTCTCTCGCTCTCTCCCTCCCCCCAGTCTCTCTCGCTCTCTCCCTCCCCCCAGTCTCTCTCGCTCTCTCCCTCCCCCCAGTCTCTCTCGCTCTCTCCCTCCCCCCAGTCTCTCTCGCTCTCTCCCCCCAAGTCTCTCTCGCTCTCCCCCCAAGTCTCTCTCGCTCTCTCCCCAAGTCTCTCTCGCTCTCCCCCCAGTCTCTCGCTCTCTCTCCCCCCAGTCTCTCTCGCTCTCTCTCCCCCCCAGTCTCTCTCGCTCTCTCTCCCCCCAGTCTCTCTCGCTCTCTCTCCCCCCAGTCTCTCTCGCTCTCTCTCTCCCCCCAGTCTCTCTCGCTCTCTCTCTCCCCCCAAGTCTCTCTCGCTCTCTCTCCCGTCTCTCTCTCCCCCCAGTCTCTCTCGCTCTCTCTCCCCCCAGTCTCTCTCGCTCTCTCTCTCCCCCCAGTCTCTCTCGCTCTCTCTCTCCCCCCAGTCTCTCTCGCTCTCTCTCTCCCCCCCCAGTCTCTCTCGCTCTCTCCCTCCCCCCAGTCTCTCTCGCTCTCCCTCCCCCAGTCTCTCTCGCTCTCTCCCTCCCCCCAGTCTCTCTCGCTCTCTCCCTCCCCCCAGTCTCTCTCGCTCTCTCCCTCCCCCCAGTCTCTCTCGCTCTCTCCCTCCCCCCAGTCTCTCTCGCTCTCTCCCTCCCCCCAGTCTCTCTCGCTCTCTCCCTCCCCCCAGTCTCTCTCGCTCTCTCCTCCTCCCCCAGTCTCTCTCGCTCTCCCCCCAGTCTCTCTCGCTCTCCCCCCAAGTCTCTCTCGCTCTCCCCCCCCAAGTCTCTCTCGCTCTCTTCCCCAAGTCTCTCTCGCTCTCCCCCCAGTCTCTCGCTCTCTCTCCACCCAGTCTCTCTCGCTCTCCCCCCAAGTCTCTCTCGCTCTCTCCCCAAGTCTCTCTCGCTCTCCCCCCAGTCTCTCGCTCTCTCTCCCCCCAGTCTCTCGCTCTCTCTCCCCAGTCTCTCTCGCTCTCTCTCCCCCCAGTCTCTCTCGCTCTCTCTCTCCCCCCAGTCTCTCTCGCTCTCCCCCCAAGTCTCCCTCGCTCTCCCCCAGTCTCCCTCGCTCTCTCTCTCCCCCCAGTCTCTCTCGCTCTCCCCCCAAGTCTCTCTCGCTCTCTCCCCAGTCTCTCTCACTCTCCCAAGTCTCTCTCGCTCTCTCTCTCCCCCCAGTCTCTCTCGCTCTCTCTCTCCCCCCAGAGTCTCTCACTCTCTCTCTCCCCCCAGTCTCTCTCGCTCTCTCCCCACTCTCTCTCGCTCTCCCCCAGTCTCTCTCGCTCTCTCCCCCCAGTCTCTCTCGCTCTCTCCCCCCAGTCTCTCTCGCTCTTCCCCCAAGTCTCTCTCGCTCTCTCCCCAGTCTCTCTCCCCCCAGTCTCTCTCGCTCTCACCCCCAGTCTCTCTCGCTCTCCCCCCAAGTCTCTCGCTCCCCAGTCTCTCTCGCTCTCTCCGCAGTCTCTCTCGC
Source organism: Somniosus microcephalus (assembly GCF_052327205.1). NCBI lineage: Eukaryota > Metazoa > Chordata > Chondrichthyes > Squaliformes > Somniosidae > Somniosus > Somniosus microcephalus. The sequence continues at coordinate 27,320,856 of NC_141019.1, read as the reverse complement.
TCTCCCCCAGTCTCTCTCGCCCTCTCTCTCCCCCCAGTCTCTCTCGCTCTCTCTCTCCCCCCAGTCTCTCTCGCTCTCCCCCCCCCCCCAGTCTCTCTCGCTCTCCCCCCCCCCAGTCTCTCTCGCTCTCCCCCCAAGTCTCTCTCTTCTCCCCCCCCCCCCCCCAGGCTCTCCCCCCGCTCTCCCTCGCTCTCCCCACCCCTCGCCCTCGCTCTCCCCCCCCTCGCCCTCGCTCTCCCCCCCCCCCCTCGCCCTCGCTCTCCTCGCCCTCTCGCCCCCCCCTCGCCCTCTCGCCCTCCCCCCCCCTCGCCCTCCCCCCAAGTCTCTCTCGCTCTCCCCCCAAGTCTCCCTCGCTCTCCCCCAGTCTCCCTCGCTCTCTCTCTCCCCCCAGTCTCTCTCGCTCTCCCCCCAAGTCTCTCTCGCTCTCTCCCCAGTCTCTCTCACTCTCTCCCCACTCTCTCTCGCTCTCCCCCAGTCTCTCTCGCTCTCCCCCAGTCTCTCTCTCCCCCCAGTCTCTCTCGCTCTCTCTCTCCCCCCAGAGTCTCTCACTCTCTCTCTCCCCCCAGTCTCTCTCGCTCTCGCCCCAGTCTCTCTCGCTCTCTCCCCAATCTCTCTCGCTCTCCCCCCTGTCTCTCTCGCTCTCCCCCAGTCTCTCTCTCTCTCTCCCCCCAGTCTCTCTCGCTCTCCCCCCAAGTCTCTCTCGCTCTCTCCCCAGTCTCTCTCCCCCCAGTCTCTCTCGCTCTCCCCCCAAGTCTCTCGCTCCCCAGTCTCTCTCGCTCTCTCCGCAGTCTCTCTCGCTCTCCCCCAGTCTCTCTCGCCCTCTCTCTCCCCCCAGTCTCTCTCGCTCTCGCCCCAGTCTCTCTCGCTCTCTCCCCACTCTCTCTCGCTCTCCCCCAGTCTCTCTCTCTCTCTCCCCCCAGTCTCTCTCGCTCTCCCCCCAAGTCTCTCTCGCTCTCCCCCAGTCTCTCTCTCTCTCTCCCCCCAGTCTCTCTCGCTCTCCCCCCAAGTCTCTCTCGCTCTCTCCCCAGTCTCTCTCCCCCCAGTCTCTCTCGCTCTCCCCCCAAGTCTCTCGCTCCCCAGTCTCTCTCGCTCTCTCCGCAGTCTCTCTCGCTCTCCCCCAGTCTCTCTCGCCCTCTCTCTCCCCCCAGTCTCTCTCGCTCTCTCTCCCCCAAGTCTCTCTCGCTCTCCCCCCAAGTCTCTCTCTTCTCCCCCCCCCTCGCCCTCGCTCTCCCCCCCCTCGCCCTCTCGCCCTCCCCCCCCCTCGCCCTCCCCCCCCTCGCCCTCGCCCTCCCCGCCCTCGCCCCCCCCCCGCCCTCGCCCCCTCCGCCCTCGCCCTCGCCCCCCCCGCCCTCGCCCTCCCCCCCCCCGCCCTCGCCCTCCCCCCCGCCCTCGCCCTCCCCCCTCGCCCCGCTCCCCCTCGCCCTCCCCCCCGCCCTCCCCCCGCTCCCCCTCGCCCTCCCCCCGCTCCCCCCGCTCGCCCTCGCCCTCCCCCCGCTCGCCCTCGCCCTCCCCCCCCCTCGCCCTCGCCCTCCCCCCCCTCGCCCTCGCCCTCCCCCCCCCTCGCCCTCGCCCTCCCCCCCCTCGCCCTCGCCCTCCCCCCAGTCTCTCTCTCTCTCCCCCCAGTCTCTCTCTCTCTCCCCCCAGTCTCTCTCTCTCTCCCCCCAGTCTCTCTCGCTCTTCCCCAGTCTCTCTCGCTCTTCCCCAGTCTCTCTCGCTCTCTCTCTCCCCCCAGTCTCTCTCCCCCCAGTCTCTCTCGCTCTCTCTCTCCCCCCAGTCTCTCTCGCTCTCTCTCTCCCCCCCCCACTCGCTTTCTCTCTCCCCCCCCACTCTCTCTCTCTCTCTCCCCCCCCCCCCCACTCGCGCTCTCTCTCTCCCAACAACATGCCCTCAAAAAAGCCTGTTTGTACACTGTATGGATAGATCTGTATTTTTGTGTACAACCATGAATGTTTTTTGATGTTTTGGCAACATAAGATGTACCTTGTCATCATGCCAATAAAGCGATTTGAATTGAATTGAGTGTGTGTGAGGGAGGGGGGGGGTGGGGTGGAGTGTTATAGGTGTGTTTAGTTTTTTTAAATGTTCAAAAAAACTGACTAAATAACTTCATTAGCCGTTGACCAATCGGGGGGGGGGGGGGTTTGTTGTTGTTGAGAGAAACAGTGAGGTGAATTGCGAACCTCATCAGCCGTTGACCAATCAGGGGAGTGTCATAGTCGCGTTTACTTTTAAAAAATGTTCAAAAAACGGACTAAATCTGCTGATTAGCTGTTGACCAATCCTAACGCTCATTAGTGGGCGGGGCCTGGGTTAGATATAGAGTAAATCTGCCTATGCATTGCCCCATCAAACTGCCAGTGCAACCACAGCACTGGTTAGATAACGAGTAAAGCTCTCTGCTGTGCTTAAAAACCTAAACTTTAATACCGGGAACTACAGGGATCCCAGGGGACAGGGAAGCGAGCAGGTGAGTGGCGGCGCACGGTGTGTTATTATCGCTTTATATATAGATTTTACTTCAGTCTTTCCCTGAAAAAAATAAACTCTCTCCTCGCTCTCGCTCTCTCCCCCCCCCCAGTCTCTCGCGCTCTCTCCCCCCCCCACTCGCGCTCTCTCTCCCCCCCCCACTCGCGCTCTCTCTCCCCCCCCCCACTCGCGCTCTCTCTCCCCCCCCCACTCGCGCTCTCTCTCCCCCCCCCACTCGCGCTCTCTCTCCCCCCCCCACTCGCGCTCTCTCTCCCCCCCCCCACTCGCGCTCTCTCTCCCCCCCCCACTCGCGCTCTCTCTCCCCCCCCCCACTCGCGCTCTCTCTCCCCCCCCCCACTCGCGCTCTCTCTCCCCCCCCCCACTCGCGCTCTCTCTCCCCCCCCCCCCCACTCGCGCTCTCTCTCCCCCCCCCCCACTCGCGCTCTCTCTCCCCCCCCCACTCGCGCTCTCCCCCCCCCCCACTCGCGCTCTCTCTCCCCCCCCCACTCGCGCTCTCTCTCCCCCCCCCACTCGCGCTCTCTCTCCCCCCCCCCACTCGCGCTCTCTCTCCCCCCCCACTCGCGCTCTCTCTCCCCCCCCAACTCGCGCTCTCTCTCCCCCCCCACTCGCGCTCTCTCTCCCCCCCCCACTCGCGCTCTCTCTCCCCCCCCACTCGCGCTCTCTCTCCCCCCCCACTCGCGCTCTCTCTCCCCCCCCCACTCGCGCTCTCTCTCCCCCCCCCACTCGCGCTCTCTCTCCCCCCCCCCCACTCGCGCTCTCTCTCCCCCCCCCCACTCGCGCTCTCTCTCCCCCCCCCCCCCACTCGCGCTCTCTCTCCCCCCCCCCCCACTCGCGCTCTCTCTCCCCCCCCCCACTCGCGCTCTCTCTCTTCCAACAACAACATGCCCTAGAAAAAGCCTCGGCACCCCCAGCTAGTCTATATATATATATATATAAATAAAACGGTATGTCTCTCTGTCCGGCTATACAATCAAAAGTTATAGAGCGTACCTACACGTGTGTTACATCAAAAGAAAGCTTACGATTCCAGAACGGTCGTAAGCGTATTTACGTTTCGGTGCAACAAAAATTGTGCCCGCGGTATCCAAAAAACGTTCAAAATTCCGCTCATTATCTGCTCATTAGCATTGAGTGACGTCGAGGCCGACCAATCGTACGGTCGAGCGACCCGACGGTCGACCAATCGCTGCGTGGCGGGGGCGGGTTCCTGGCGCGTGCGGGCGGGCCCTCCTAGAGTCAAGTGACGGGACGATTGACCAATCCTACGTTTCGGTGACCTGACGGTCGACCAATCGGTGCGTGTGCGGGCGGGCCTTATCGTTCTGAACCGAGGTGAGTCGCCGCCATCTTGATTCCAAATTTTTCATTCTTTTTCCTGCTTTCTGCGTCTTTAAAAAAAAAAGTTGCTTTTAAAACACATTTTTTAAAAAAGTTAATTACTTTCTAAATCTTTTATCTAATCTCATTAATTTTCCTACCTTTCCCCGTTTTTGCAGGTAGGCCTCGAAGCCTGGGCGTCTGTTGCCAGCCATGCTGGACCCTAGGCAATTGTTTTGTGGCAAGCTCCTCCCACCCCCCACCGGGCCCGATTCCGAACCAGCGGCCAGCCATCTTGGTAAAGGCTGGCTGGGCTCACTGCAAGCTCTTCGCGCTCGCGCTGCACGGCGCACCTCCACACAGAGCGCGGCCAGAGGGAAGCGAGGTTAGTGGGTGGGTGGGGGGGCGTGGATCAGGAGGGGAGGGGGAGCGGAGTGGGTTACCCCAGCAACCGGGCTCGCCAGCCGCAATCGGCCGTCTCAAGCCGCTCAGGCCCAGTCCCGGAGATCGGGAGGCGGAGAGGGGAGGAGGGTTACCAAGGCAACCGGGCCCGGCCAGCCGCAATCGGCCATCTCAAGCCGCCTCAGGAGGGCGGGGCTCGGGTTGACCGGGGCACTGCGCTCGGCATGTCAGTGCGTGGGGCGGCACGGAGCTCAGCGGAGCCATCGCCGGCAGAGGGGAGGGGGTCTGCTGGCTCCCCCCTCCTCTCCCCCTCCCCCCCTCTTTCCCCTCCTCTTCCCCTTTCCCCCCTCTTCCCCTTTCCCCCCCCTCCTCCCCTTCCCCCCAGTCGCGCTCTCTCTTCCCCCCCGTCGCGCTCTCTTCCCCCCCCCCAGTCGCGCTCTCTCTTCCCCCCCCCCCAGTCGCGCTCTCTCTTCCCCCCCCCCCCCAGTCGCGCTCTCTCTTCCCCCCCCCCCAGTCGCGCTCTCTCTTCCCCCCCCAGTCGCGCTCTCTCTTTTCCCCCCCCCCAGTCGCGCTCTCTTCCCCCCCCCAGTCGCGCTCTCTCTTCCCCCCCCAGTCGCGCTCTCTCTTCCCCCCCCCCAGTCGCGCTCTCTCTTCCCCCCCCCCCAGTCGCGCTCTCTCTTCCCCCCCCCCAGTCGCGCTCTCTCTTCCCCCCCCCCCAGTCGCGCTCTCTTCCCCCCCCCCAGTCGCGCGCTCTCTTCCCCCCCCCAGTCGCGCGCTCTCTTCCCCCCCCCAGTCGCGCTCTCTCTTCCCCCCCCCCCCCCAGTCGCGCTCTCTTCCCCCCCCCAGTCGCGCGCTCTCTTCCCCCCCCCAGTCGCGCTCTCTCTTCCCCCCCCAGTCGCGCTCTCTCTTCCCCCCCCCCAGTCGCGCTCTCTCTTCCCCCCCCCCCAGTCGCGCTCTCTCTTCCCCCCCCCCGCCAGTCGCGCTCTCTCTTCCCCCCCAGTCGCGCTCTCTCTTCCCCCCCCCCCAGTCGCGCTCTCTCTTCCCCCCCCCCCCCAGTCGCGCTCTCTCTTCCCCCCAGTCACACTCTCTCTCTCTCTCTCTTCCAACAACATGCCCTCAAAAATCCCTCGGCACCGCCAGGCACTTCAGCTAGTCTTGAAGTAAATTAACTACTTTATATAACAAAGTTTTAAAGCTTTGTCCGAGTAGCCTATTATATAGATACAATAAAATAAATAAAATCAATCACTAGACAATTTCTCCCGCGGACCCCCCAAAGATGTCTCGCATACCCCCGGTACCACACTTTGCGAATCTCTGCTCCAAAGTAAAACCACAAGTCCCGCTCCGCCTCCAACTCATCGGCTGAGACAGTGGTGTCAGTATTCACTCTCTTTAAAATAACCCGTATTTAAGTTTCTGCCTGATTTGCAGCAGAACTATCATTGTGTTTGCAGACTGTGTTCAGATGGTTGGGAGTTCTCGGAGATCCAAGAAAGATCATATTTTGCTTCCTCTGTCTCTGTAAGGAATTTCAACTAACAAAACTCAAAGCACGAGTGTTTGGCAGACCAGGGAGTTGGATAAGTGATTTGATCCCATGATCAGGACTGTAAAGGGAGGATCATTATTGCTTAGATTGTCTTAATTGTAAGGACAGTTTTGTGCTGTAGAATTACGTATACGGGCACATTCATCAAGACTGCTTAACCTCACTTGACTTGATCCTTCGCATTCTGACCTGGATTTTAAAGCTAGGTCCTTGAAGAGAATTAGCGTTCTACCTCGTGCAGGGGAACTATTTCAAAAATTACTAGCAAGCAGGGCGACCCTTTACTGTTAAAATCTCTAAGCTTTAAAAGAAAAGGAATTCTTAAAAAAGCCAAATACATCCGTGGTCCGGACAGAGTGATATGGACAAAGAGTAGGGAAAAAATACAATGGGCCACGGAGGATCAGGTTCCACAGGAATGCAAACAAATGAGGATGGCGAGGCCCCAAATTTCTCTGGCTCTTGCTAGACCCAGCACCCCTGACCCCATTGGAATTCCCAGGGTCAGAGTATTTGTGTAAAGTGGGCGGGCACTCGTGCCAGTATCAGCAACAACACCTCCAATGCACCAACAACCTGAGAGCTAACAAATTGCTTTGTGCTTTCTCCTTTGCCAGCCCTCGACAGTCACCAACATCGGCAAAAAACAGGATCTGGTCATTTAACTCATTGCTGTTTGTGGGATCTTGCTGTGCACAAATTGGCTGCCACGTTTCCTACATTACAACAGTGACTGCACTTCAAAAAGTACTTCATTGGCTGTGAAGCGCTTTGGGACGTCCGGAGGTCGTGAAAGGCGCTATATAAATACAAGTCTAGACAGGGCTAGACAGACTGGATGCAGGGAGGATGTTCCCCCCTGGCTGGGAGGTCTAGAACCAGGGGTCACAGTCTCAGGATACGGGGTAGGACATTTAGGACTGAGATGAGGAGAAATGTCTTCACTCAGAGGGTGGTGAACCTGTGGAATTCTCTACCACAGAAGGCTGTGGAGGCCAAGTCACTGAATATATTTAAGAAGGAGATAGATAGATTTCTAGACACAAAAGGCATCAAGGGGTATGGGGAGAGAGCGGGAATATGGTATTGAGATGGAGGATCAGCCATGATCATATTGAATGGCGGAGCAGGCTCGAGGGGCCGAATGGCCTACTCCTGCCCCTATTTTTCTATGTTTCTAAGTCCTTTCCTTAACTTGCCCTGCTTGTTGGCGAGTTTTGAAACCCTAGTCAAAAGCAATGCACCCTCCAGTGCCTTTCTCCTTTATTAGCCTGACCTGGTACTTCATTCCATTTTACAATCATGGTTGTGTTTGTTTCTCCGTAAATGATACAGCATAATGCGATTAGTCCCCCAAATCTCAACCGTCAGCCACAGGCAATTCAACGCTTCCCACTTCGCTCCTCTTACTTTGCTTTGCCTGCAATGCGCTCCCTGGAAAAATGAAAGAACATCAAATTGGAGGGCCAGTTGCATTTCATTCTCCTTACAAAAAGACTGTGGGTTTGTTTTTTTTTTTTTTTTTATAAAGTGAGTGCATCCATTTCAACTGCAGAGCAGAACCTCTCGGTACCAGAGATGCTGAACCCAGCCTGAGGCAAAAATCGAATGAAGCATTAATGATCTGACAGACAGACAATTCTCATTTTTCTCACAGGCTGTCCAAAAACTCCGCCGAGACTGAATGGGGCTTTAGAGAGATTAGCAGACACCAGCTCAGCACAAACTGAGCAGACAGTCCATCAGCCTGGGACAGGGATTATTTCCACAACTGAAACTCACTCACTAAACACAGTACCACAGCAAGACTAAACTAACAGTAGAATGAAAAAAAAATGAATTACCTACCCGCTAGGGTCCTCCTTCCCTCTTCCAATGAATTGCATCCTCCATACACCCAAAGAGTACAGCTACTTTTGAGAAGTCCTGCAGAAAGCACGAGCTGAGTATGCAGATAAAAATCTCGTCACCACAGAATAAATTGGTAGTGCTAGAAACGGTGCCCGTTACAAATACAGGTCTGCTGTAGATACCTTCTCAGATTCAGTGGTGACAGTCACTGCTATAAGTGGTCCGAGTGCCTTTTTTTTTATTTTACGAGAGTTGACTCGCATGGTCCTTTATCTACTTGTATGATATTGGGGTCTGCAAGAGTACAACTGAAACCCTCTTGTGAGCTGGTCTGGATATCTCTTCAAAGACAGACTGAGTTAACACTAGATGATGATCTGGTCATTATCACATTGCTGTCTGTGGGAGCTTGCTGTGCGCAAATTGGTTGCCGTGTTTCCGACATTGCAACAGTGACCACACTTCAAAAAGTACTTCATTGGCTGTAAAGAGCTTTGGGAGGTCCCGAGGTCGTGAAAGGCGCTATAGAAATGCAAGTCTTTCTACGAGACGAGTCTGGATTCGAGTCATTAAGCGGCTTTATTCCACAGCAAGGGGTATGTACAGAGCAACAAATATGATCAGATTCACCTAGTTCAATTGGTAAAACCGATCTTCACGTAACGATATTAAAACAACAAACACGCAATGCCAGCACACTTCAGTGCGTCGTCTGTCTTACCTCAAAACCAAATCCGCTCTATATTCTGTCGTATGGCCCAGGATAGAAACTTCTTATGTCCCATCTCTTGGAGCCTTTTGCTGCCTGACTGCCTAGGCAATATGTGTCTCTCTACTTAGCCCTGCTTCACAGACCGACACAGGGTTCTCCAACACAAAGGGTGTTTTGATGATCACCCAGCCAAGCTAATGAATCATTTGTGCTTTAGTCCTGGAAAAGCAACTTCCATTCAGCATGTTGACCACCCTTCATTGGGGTGCCTCGTTTTGTTATGAAATTCCTGACAATGAAGATGGTTTTTAAACAGGTTGCACCAACTTGGCTTGTGGAGGTGCAAAAAAAAAAGTTGTTCAAAAGGATTAAGGAATGCGATAGGGTAGATAAGAGAAGCTATTTCCTGTGGTGGGGGGAATCAAGAACAAGGGGGCATAATCTTAAAATTAGAGCTAGGCCATCTAGGAGTGAAATGAGGAAGCACGCCTTCACACAGAGTAGCAGAAATCTGGAACTCACTCCCCAAAAGACTGAATGATGGGACAATTGAAATGTTCAAGATGGAGATCGCTGGACTTTTGTTGGGTAAGGGTATCTAGAGATATGGAGCAAAGGCGGGTAAATAGAGTTAAGATACAGATCAGCCACGATTTCAAAGAATGGTGAAACAGGCTCAAGGAGGTGAATGGCCTCCTCCTGTTCCATTGTTTGTAAAAACCCAGCATTGAAAGGAACTTTTTCCAAATCCTCTCTGTGGAAAAAGTGTCAAAATTTCCAAAATGTGAGTTTCCTACAGCAGCATTGTATAAATCCCGAGTACTCGCTTCAGTTACTTTTAACCTGAAACTAATTGAACACTTAAAACTGCCCAAACTGATGCCACTGTGGGGACAGATGGGCACGATTGTGGCGAGTGGAGGATGCACGTCATTCAAAGAATGAACACGACCCTACTCGGTAATCAATCTATCTATCTTTATTCTGCATGTTCCACACACTGTAGGAGCATATCAAAATGGCAGTGATTTAAGATGGAGGTGTGGGGCAGGCATAACTTTAGTTAGCAGGGTTGAAGCAGCCTAAAGCATTGCGTATTACAGTTAAATCTAGACTGTAATGTTTAATATGTGAGGTGTTTTATACGGCAGCCATAGAATGGGTAGCATAACCCCATCTACTTCCTGGACTTTTTTTTCTGACTGAGCAACGGATAAGATGGTTCAGTCATTGGTTTCCCGTGGATCATTGCGCTATAGGAAACAAATCGTCAGGACAGCCTAAATTGCTGTGTGAAAAGTACCTAATAACCTACAGCTCTATGAGCATCTACACAGTACAATGCACCAGTTCTGACTTGTGGGGGTGGCAGATAAAACAACGGAAAGATGATTTCTTGACCCAAATGAAACATTAGTAAAAATTGGGGCAGAGTCTGCAGGGCCACCCCTTCAGTGCCAAATCGAACATGGCTGATCCACAATAAGGCCAAACAGCCAAACCAGCGAGCCCCTGGCATCACCTGAAGCAGTTTGTGATTATAAGGTGCATGCTGCCCCATACCATAGATGCATTTAAGGGGAAGCTGGATAAGTACATTAGGGAGAAAGGAATATGTTAATAGGGTTAGATGTCCTTTAGGGAAGGAAATCTACCGTCCTTACCCGGTCTGGCCAAGAAGTGACTCCAGACCCACATCAATGTGGTTGACTCTTAACTGCCCTCTAAAATGGCCGAACAAGACACTCAGTTGTATAAGGCGACTCACCACCACCTTCTCGAGGGCAATTAGGGACGGGCAATAAATGCTGGCCTTGCCAGCGATGCCCATATCCTGTGAATGGAAAAAAAAATTGAGTGGGAGGAGGCTCGTGTGGAGAATGGACCGTTTCTGTGCTGTAAATTCTATGTAATACCAGCAGATATTGCCTGTTTTTGCTTGCTTTATTTGCTCTTCGTATGGCTCTCATACATTTAGTCACTGGCCTAAAGAGCTGGCGTGGACATGTCCTGGGAAGACTTTTGGGAGGGTCGGCACCCTGATGTTCCCGGGACACCTGAAAAAGGAACAAAGAAAATCCCAGACTGGCAGCTTACAGAATGTTTCATACTGCCCATCTAATCAAACCTACCCCTTGTTCAGAGGCTGCAGACTTTGTTTGGTACCGAGGGGGCCAACATGAGGATCAAAAAACTCTGGCTAAGGAAAAGCGAACTGGCACAGGCGCTGGGACTTGATACATCATAGGAGTAATAGACCACGTGTGACACTGTATCTAGAGTCACAACACGACATGTGCATGCTCAGCACATGATTTCCCCAGAACTTGCCAAACGAGGCTAAACACCTACGCTGTACCAGGAATAAAGACATTATTTTTACCTCGTAAGCTGCATTTAATAGCTGTCAGACGCATCAGATGTAACAATTTGTAGACTTACTGAGAATTTTGGTTTATTCACTACGAAGAACTACTGAAGCCCCAATGAAACAATTTAATCCCAGCTAAGGCACACCATTAAATCGGCATTGTCGTCAGGAATGTCCAGCCTGCAAGCCAGAAATCCCTGTTCACAAACAGAAGAATTTGTCAAATCAGACTGCGGCGGTTGAAATACAAGCCAGCTCAATTCTTGTTTTCCACAACAATATTTTCTGATAGTTTTGAAAGTGCACAGAACATCCCTTCAGCCCCAAGACCTGGAGAAGTTACAATATGATTTCCACCAGGCACAAGTTATTAAAAATTTAAGCAACCTACCATTGAATGCAGCAAATTACATGGGTATGCACAAAAACAAGGTTTAAAAGACATTGATATTAAGTCATGACAGATATGTAACAAAAACCCAGTTTGTTTTCAATTGCAAATTAGGACTTTGAGAGCTCTCTACTTAATACTTTAAGAACATAAGAATTAGGAGCAGGAATAGGCCACTTGGCCCCTCAAGCCTGCTCCGCCATTCAATAAGATCATGGCTGATCTTGGGTTCAAAGCCACTGCCCAGCCCGCTCCCCATAACCCTTCACTCCCTTATCTTGCAAAAATTTGTCTATCTCCACCTTTAAATGTATTTAATGACCCAGCCTCCACGGCTCTCTGGGGCAGAGAATTCCACAGATTTACGACCCTCCGAGAAGAAATTCCTCCTCATCTCAGTTCTAAAAGGGCGACCCTTTATTCTGAGACTGTGCCCCCGAGTTCTAGATTTCCCCAGGGCCGTTGTCTTTAAAGCAGTATGCTGAAGGGGATTGATAGAGTAGATTTAAGTGAGTATGGTAGCATAGTGGTTATGTTACTGGACTAGTAATCCAGAGGCCTGGGCTAATGAGCTCAAATCCCAGCTGGGGACAAATTTAAATATAAATTTAATTAAAGAAATCTGGAATTAAAACTAGTATCAGTAATGGTGACCATGAAACTACCGGATTGTCGTAAAACCCCATCTAGTTCACTAATGTCCTTTAGGGAAGGAAATCTGCTGTCCTTACCCGGTCTGGCCTATGTGTGACTCCAGACCCACAGCAATGTGGTTGACTCTTAACTGCCCTCTGTGGTTCAAGGAGGCGGCTCACCACCACCTTCGAGGGCAATTAGGGATGGGCAAAAAATGCCAGCCTTGCCAGCTACGCCCACATCCCATAACGAATTTTTAAAAAAGGTTGTTTCTCCTGGTTGGAGAGTCTAGAACTTGGGGGTATAGTCTCAGGATAAGGGATCGGCCATTTAAGACTGCGATGAGGAGGAATTTCTTCACTCACAGAGGGTTGTGAATCTTTGGAATTCTCAACCCCAGAGGGCTGTGGATGCTCAGTCGTTGAGTATATTCAAGGCTGAGATAGATTTTTGGAATCAAGGTATATGGGGAAATCAGGCAGGAAAGTGGAGTTGAGGTTGAGGATCAGCCAGTGTCTTATTGAATGGCGGAGCAGGCTCGAGGGGCCGTATGGCCGACTCCTGCTCCTAATTCTTATGTTCAGTGCAAGAAGCGTGTTTGACCCAACGCAACTGAAATGTCTTCACAATGGTAGCACTTGATTACAATGGAAAACACAACCCACAGCTTCAACAACGAGATGGTTTAGTTCTTGACTTTTACCACGTTACATTTTCTACTGGCATTACATAGAATTTACAGCACAGAAACAGGCCATTCGGCCCATCTGGTCTGTGCCGGTGTTTATGCTCCACACGAGCCTCGTCCCACCCCACTACATCTCACCCCATCAACATCTCCTTCTATTCCTTTCTCTCTCATGTGTTTATCTGGCTTCCCCTTAAATGTATGGGGAAGCAGGCACCTCATTATAATCACAAACTGCTCAGCTCCCGAATACCACATAAGTCTTTGCACTACCTATAAGGCGCAACAAGTCAGAAGTGTGATGGAATACTCTCCACTTACCTGGATGAGTGCAGCTCCGACCTGGATGAGTGCAGCTCCGACAACACTCAAAAAGCTTGACACCATCCAGGCCAAAGCAGCCCATTTGATTGGCACCCCATCCACCACCGTAAACATTCACTCCCTCCACCACCGGCGTAACGTGGCTGCAGTGTGTACCATCTACAAGATGCACTGCAGCAACTCGCCAAGGCTTCTTCGACAGCACCGCCCAAGCCCGTGACTTCTTCCACCTAGAAGGACAAGGGCAGCAGGCGCATGGGAACACCACCACCTCCAAGTTCCCCTCCAAGTCACACACCATCCTGACTTGGAAATATATCGCTTCATCCTTCATCGTCGCTGGGTCAAAATCCTGGAACTCCCTCCCTCACAGCACTGTGGGAGTAACTTCACCACACGGACTGCAGCAATTCAAGGCGGCGGCTCACCACCACCTTCTCAAGGGCAACCAGGGATGGGCAATAAATGCTGGCCTTGCCAGCGATGCCCACATCCCGTGAATGAATAAATTTTTAAAAAAAACTTGTGGTACTATTCAAACAGCAGCAGGGGAGTTCTCCCCAGTGTCTTGGCCAACATTTATCCCTCAACCAACATCACTAAAAACAGGTTATCTGCTCATTTAACTCATTGCTGTTTGTGGGATCTTGCTGTGCCAAATTGGTTGCCACATTTCCTACATTACAGCAGTGACTACACTTCAAGAGTACTTCATTGGCTGTGAAGCACTTTGGGATATCCTGAGGTCGTGCAAGGCACTTTAGAAATGAAAGTTCTTTCTCCCTTAAACGCCTGTTTATACACATGGAACAATCATCTTCCATGCTGTATTTGATCTGCATTTATTCTTATGCCCTTTAACCCCCGTCTTAATCACACACAGGAAAGTGGCACAGAAAGTGCAACAAGGCCAAGCTGACACACTATTTTTTAAATGTATTCTAGCAGATCTTCTGTGACATTGTTCACAGCGAGTTGGAAACGTGCGACATTTAAGTGTGACACTTCGAGAAAGCGCACACTATACACAAGACATCGAATACATGGTGCATGAAAACGGAGTCAACAATACTTCACTTATAAAGAGCACAAAAATATTCATGCTGTCCTATGACCTGCGCTTATTAGCAGTTTCATGTCAAATTGATGCCTGCAGCAAAATGAATTCTGGGTTACACTGCACTCCAGTTTGTCAGCCGTGGCTCAGTTGGCATTCTCACTGTTGTGTATGTAACCGTTTACCTTTAAGGGAACTATAGAATGTAACCGTTCGCCTTTAAGAGCACTACTTTAGGGTGGCACTATCTATTGGCTCATGTATACTGTAATACCGATAGTGACCACACCAGTATATAAGGGTTGTGATACGTTAACTAGGGCAGAATCGCCCGAGCCTCTGAATAGTAAAGACGTGTTTTATTTTGTTAACAGTGGAGTCTGTGATTATTTACAATACAACCCACAGACTTAACATTGGCGACGAGTCAGGATTCGAACCCTGCGGCAGTTGTTCCACGGCGGCTTCGTCCGAAGACAGGACGTTGAAGAGAGGTTTCAATCCTCACCAGTCTGGAACCGACAGGCATTAGGACCCTGAAGCCTCCATAACCTCGTGGGTAAGCCGCAGCGTTGGCTGCAAAGACAGTGCCACCGATCGGGAGATAAGGGCGATCGCAATCCCTGATAAGAGCCGCGGTGAAATGCGCGAGCGGGTAAGCCAGAGCCCGGGAGGGAGCGAGCAAGATCCGCGCGAGCGGGTGAGCCAGAGGCCGGGGCCCGCTTTCAAGTGCGAGGCGCAGCCGGGCCATCGATCGCATCCGCTGATAAGAGCCACACTCGGGCTGAAAGACAGCGTCGGGGGACGGGCGAAGACCGTCAAGCGCGGGAAAACCGCCATTGAAGTGGGCGGGGAGAGCGAGAAGCGCGGGAAAGCCGCCATTTTTCGCGGGAAAACCGCTGGGGAAGAAGGCAGAAGCGGGAAACCGCCATCTTAGAAAATTAATTAGAATTTTCAGAAACAAGAAATAAGTAAAGCAATACTTGTGGTGTTCTCAAGAAGAGAAGAAAATTAATAATAAGTAAAGAAATACTTGTGCTGTTCTCGGAAAGAGAAGATGCCTAAGCGAGGAAATATTAATGATTTTAATGCTGAAATAGAAGACAGGGCCACGTATGGGGAACGCATAGGAATATATTGCGTAGCCATATACGACAAGGCAATAACTTTGTTAAATTCGATGGGAGCAAAAACATACGGGCTCTTGAAACATCTAATAGCACCAGTTAAACCAGTGGACCAGACCTTCGAAGAGATCGTAACAGTGTTGAAGGATCACTTGAACCCCACACCGTTGATGCTGGCTGAACGATTTAAATTTTACGCCAGAACCCAGAGGCAAGATGAAAGCAATGCGGAATACTTAGTCGAACTGCGTAAGCTAGCGAAATACTGCCAGTTTGGAGGGAATTTGACAGAGGCGCTGCGGGACAAGTTCGTATGCGGCTTGGCCAAAGAAGGAACGCAGAAGCGACTTCTGGAAGAAAACGACCTCACACTGGACAGGGCTGTCCTCATAGCTTCATCGCACGAAGCCGCAGCGAAAGGGACGGCGGAAATGCAGCTAAAGGCGGCGGCACTCGGGGTGGACCAAATTACTGCAAGCATTTCCAAATGCTACCGTTGTGGAAAGACAACGCACGACCAGAATCAGTGCTGGTTTAAGAATCAAGAGTGCAGGAAATGTGGCAAACTGGGTCACATCGCGAAGGTATGCAGGTCCAGAAAGAAGACCAACAAACAAAGGAAGCCACCACCACAAGAAAAGTACAACAAGGTGCATCAGGTGGCTGAAAAGAGTTCAGACGAACAAAATTCAGACTCAGACCCAAACAGCCAGGAGTTGGATAGTCTGAGAATCCACAATGTGGGTGAAGTAACTGATCTACAGACGATCTGGGTCACACTAAAAATAGCTGGAGTCCAAGTACGAATGGAGCTGGACACGGGATCAGCTGTATCAGTCATCAACCAAAAGGACTACCACCGACTATTCTCTCACATACCCTTAAGAAATACCAAGTTCGTATTACAGACATACACGGGGCATCGCGTATACCCCATGGGGAAAATAAGAGTCAAGGTGAGAGATAGGGGTAAAGTACACCCAAGAATGAATTTGTACGTACTACCTGAGGGAGGACCACCACTTCTAGGACGGGAGTGGATCAAGAAAATAGACATGGAATGGCACTACCGACAAGCAATGACGAGTGAGGACTCGGTGCAGACAAGCAGCTCAGACTCTGAGCCGGAAGACGATAAGTCCAGCTTATGTATGAAAAACAAGGTTAACATTAACTCACAGACTAAGGTTGGAAAATCGATGGCGTGCATAAAGACAGAGAATTCTGAGTCTGTTCAAGCTACAGACATATGCATTACGGAGGAACACCGGGCTCGAACTCAACGCTATTTCAAAGTACAACAACAATTAGAACAATTAAGTTACCGCCTCGTACAAGAGATGAAAACAATGAAAAAGTTCTATGACACCGAATGGGAGAGTCTGGAAAGACAACAGAACCTACTGGCTCAAGCAGAGAGCGACCATAGAGCCATCGTGACCAATTACCGATCACATCTCCCTGATGATGTTCAGGGGTTAGAATATTTGCATGATCTAGAGATACAGCAGAAGGGCAAATCACGCTGCACTGAGGATTTTGTTCTGCAATTAGAGACGGAGCTAGTGCAGGCAAAGTTAAGAGAAGTTGAATCACAGGGTGCTCTTAAGGAGATGCAGAAACAAATCTTGGACATGGAAAAGAGAAACGCTTCTTTACCTGATGAGAATAATGTGGCCATGTTGCAAGAGGAGCTTATAGGGGCAAAACTGAAAGAAGCTAAGCAAAGGATGTTGGAACTTGAAACGCAGAACCAAATCAGCGGTAATCAGCTATGTCAAGCAGAGAAGGAGTGCAAGGGTCTACATGAGAAGGTGCAATATCTCTCAGCCCAAAATAAGGGACTACTCACTCAGTTAAATGAAAGTAAACGGGAAATGGCTGAGATGGACTGCAAGAATAAAGAAGAGTTGATGGCAGTGAGACTTCGAGAGGCAGATAGCATAGCAGCCTTGGCTGAACTCCAACAGGAAATTGCGAAAGAAACAAATGAAGAGGAATCTTCAGGAAGCCAGGATTTTATTCCAGTTCTTCTCTACGACTCCTTACAAGCAGAGTGCGAGAAGTTGAAAAAACAGTATGAACAGGCCCAGACTACAATTCTGGAGGGGGTTAACTCAGCAACCTCCGAAAAGCTAGTTTCGTTGGAAGTATATGAGCAACTAAAGGTTGAACATGAGCAAGAAGTCCAAAGGCTGCAGGAAATTCTTGAGGAGCTCAGGGCCAAGACAGACTCATCGGTAGAAGTTCCATACATAGATGAGGATGTAGAGGTGAAAGACATGGCAGAACTCATAAAAATATGGAAGGAAGCCCAAGACAAATATGAGGCGGCAATTACCGAGGTTGACCGACTTGAAGAACAGTTTCAACTGGGAATGGGCCCTGAACATGAGCTAGAGAGCATCGAGGCGCAACTTCTCCAAGCACTGGAAGCCAAAGTACAAGAGGAAGAGAAGATGAAAGCATTGGAGAAAATGATGGATGAAATGGAGGAGTACGCTGAATTACGTCCAGGGGAACAGGAGAATGGGGAAACAGCTACTTCAGTAGAAGGATTAAATAGCCTGATAACGAAATCCCTGAAGGAAGGGAAAGGATTGAACGCACAAATGAGGCCAGGAGGGAAGGAAGGGCAGACATCCGAGGAAGAGCAGGATGAATATGATTGCTTGAAGAAGGGTTTTGACCTGTTGAGTGACACCGAATGTTATGAGGATGTGGTCTGCCCAAATTGTGATGGGAACTCCCAAAGTGCTGAAATCCTGAGGAAGCACTTAAGGTCTAAGGAACATAGAGAGTTGGTGGCGCTACAGATGGCAGCCGGGAAAAGAGCTCGGAGAGTTTCAAAAAGGCAGAAAAGAAAAAGAAGCAGAAAATAATAACTGTTTAAAATATTATTACTTCTACTACCTCAGTCCGAACACTACGAAAGGTGCTAAATTTGTAAAAAAAAAATCCAGGGACATTATCAAGACAGCCAGTGGGTTGTATAAGTCCGCACTGCTGGTTCAACAGGACGAAAGTACAAGCTGTTAAAAAAAAAAAAAAAGCTATGGAGGATGCTGTCTGGAACGAATTAATACCAGAGACTGAATTTATGAACTGTTCCCACAGAGACTGAACCTGTAAACTGATTCCACTGAGAGTATGTTTGTAAACTGTTATATGACGTTGACTCCATTGAGAGTATATCTGTAAATTGTTATATGACGTTGACTCCATCGAGAGTATATCTGCAAACTGTTTATATAAAGTTGAAGATTGTATGTTTAACGGGATTCTGTAAGTAATAAGCTAGGAAGGGAGGAGTGTTGTGTATGTAACCGTTTACCTTTAAGGGAACTATAGAATGTAACCGTTCGCCTTTAAGAGCACTACTTTAGGGTGGCACTATCTATTGGCTCATGTATACTGTAATACCGATAGTGACCACACCAGTATATAAGGGTTGTGATACGTTAACTAGGGCAGAATCGCCCGAGCCTCTGAATAGTAAAGACGTGTTTTATTTTGTTAACAGTGGAGTCTGTGATTATTTACAATACAACCCACAGACTTAACACTCACCTCTGAGTCAGAAGGTTGTGGGCTCAAGTCCCCACTCCAGAGACTTGAGCGCAAAAATCTAGGCCTGCAGTACCGAGGGAGTGCTGCACTGTCGGAGGTGCCGTCTTTCGGATGAGACGTTAAACCGAGGCCCCGTCTGCCCTCTCAGGTGGACATAAAAGATCCCATGGCACTATTTTGAAGAGCAGGGAAGTTATCCCCGGTGTCCTGGCCAATATTTATCCCTCAACCAACATCACTAAAAACAGATTATCCGGTCATTTATCACATTGTTGTTTGTGGGAGCTTGCTGTGCGCAAATTGGCTGCCACGTTTCCTACATTTACAACAGTGACACCACTTCAAAAAGTGCTTTGGGACATCCTGAAAGGCGCTATAGAAATGCAAGTCTTTTTTTTCTCTCTCCTGCCTCCACTGAGACCGAGACAAGGAGGTGGCATTCTGCTGGATTAGCGCAATGTTGGGTGCCGTCGAACAGTTCAACACAATGCAGCATCTCAGAAATCAGTACACATATTGTCTCACACACACAGGAATGGGAGGACAGTCGGAAAAGGCCACTCACACACACAAAGCACTCAGGGTTGGTCACACACGCACCAGGCAGTCGGGAATCGGACACCGATGCGGACACACACGTGGCATTCAGAAATGAGCCCCACAGACAAAAACAGCCACGCCAAGTGCCTCAAAAATTCAGGTGGCAATCTCATAACAAGGACATCAAGCAAAAGTGAATATCATTAATAACAGAACAGGGAGCTGGTAAGTCAGAAATCCTGAAGACCCATGTTTTGAAGAATTTTATTATAGCTTAGATGGTACAATCAATACCTCTTTCAGTGAGATTTCAAATTTTCACAAGTAAATGCAAAAGGATTGTAAACACTATTCTACTAGAGAAAGGTTTGGACTACAATCGGAATAAATATGATTTTGATTCTATGAGGAAATAACCACTGCACTTTTAAGTTCACAATGATTCCATTGTAATTTTTTAAAAAATGAAACTCAATCATATTACATTAATGAGCAAAACACGGTCAACATCATATAAAACCATTTAACAAAACACTAAAAATGTTTTTAAAACAGAAATCCGGACAGTCTACAGAGCAATGCATAAATGGCACATGGTTGGCAAGTTAATTCATGAAACAATGTTACAAGAATGGGAGGCAGGTTGCTTAGTACATTTAAGAGATTGATTTTTGGAAGAAACAAAAAAATATTTCAACGTACTTTCCCTCCAAACTTTGGTGCCCACTTGCTGCCACACTTCCGTGCCAATGGTGCCCCTTCTGACTCCACACCGAGAGGTCAGCGTGATCGGAGCTTTGAAGACATTTACCAATAATTCACCAATGGCTTCACCATTGATTCCCCTCCACCGGCCCCCCCCCCCCAGCCAAGTGATGAGAGTTGGCCAATCCCAGCCAACCTTGGGAGGCCCACGCAAGAATCTTTTTGGCAGCGGAGGCGGCAGCAGCAGGGGACCCAAAAACTAGAGGGGAAAAGTGACTACGGGAAAACAAATTTTATAAAGTGAGCAGCAATGTTCTCGGCCTGGAAATATTGATCTTCCCCGTCTGGTCTGCAATCCCTTTCGGGAGTTCTATAAAAGCTCCAAACATTTCGGTATCCAAGGAATAAGATCCCCAGCAACAGGAACAGATCGGCACCGAAATGTGGCAAATCCTAGGTGGATGGTGGACATCTGTATCTAGTGACATCACCACAAGGCTAAATATAACCTTAAATGTCACCAATAAAGTTCAAAGTTGTTCAGTTGTGTACCACCATTGACATATAATCCGCCATTCTTCAACCCAACAATTGAAAATACAAACATTATTTTACGGTATTGTCTATAGAAATGCTGCTGGTGATTGTCCAGTGTGGACAATGTGCTGGTTTCAGCAATAATGAACAATTTCAATTAGAGAAGTCATGTGTCAACTTTCCAGGATTAAGCAGTCAGAACACTGCAGTGTGGATTATACACTCTCTGCATGGGGTTTACCAGCAAGTGGACCGTACGCTTTCCCAAATTACATTTCTATGGTGACGTCACAAATCTGGCGCACTATAAATTTTTTTTAAAAACCTTATCAAAAAGAGCCACGCTCTGTTAAAACCCGGCTGGGATCCTGCACCCTCGGGATAGGGAAGGGGGAAAACCCCACCCAGGGCTCTCACTCTGATCACTATCCAGTGGCTCCTGCTGGACGTGCTCCTGTATGAATGTTGGGCGAGGACAGGATTGGCCTCAGCCGTGATGCCCTCCATGTCCAAATAGCCCACCGCTGGGCTCACACATGAAGAATGGCCACTTGGGCCAAGTTCTGAAGGGCTGCCCCTGTGCTCGCTGACCTACACTGGCTCCCGGTTAAGCAGCACCTCGATTTCAAAATTCTCATCCTTGTTTTCAATTCCCTCCCTAAACCTCTCTACCTCCTTTAAGACGCTCCTTAAAACCTGCCTCTTTGACCAAGCTTTTGGTCACCTGCCCTAATTTATCCTTATGTGGATCGGTGTCAAATTTGTTGCCTTAAAATACTCCTGCGCAGCGCCTTGGGACGTTTTACTACATTAAAGGCGCTATATAAATACAAGTAGTTGTTGTTGCCAGCACTGGACTCCAGCAAGCGGCAGCAACTTCAGGAGGGAAAAGGGGTGGGAAAAACAGGAGAAAATTGGAAAGAAAATAATGTTCACATGGTTCCCTTGATAAGATCTACAAGATGTTTTGAAGTCTGAAGCTCCCACCAAACAAAGGGAATTGGTTCTACTTCACCTCTGTTATTTTCAACCTAATCACCTCAATAAAATTCAGATCCAACGTCCATGTTGGATGTTTACAGCAATTTACTGCAGAACCGGGTCAGGGGAATGACCGGAGTCAACGGCACCCTCAATCTTAATTTGCACCCGCAGCATAAAAAAAATCCAGAACGACTTCCCTATTAAATCAGCTTACAGCTCTGAAATTAACTTCGTACAATTCCACTTCCAACTAGTTTGCCTAGTGACAACATTTTGTCTTATTCCAGCAGAACCTTTGGGAGGAGTGGGGTGGGGGAGCTCCAGACCATACACTGAGATACTCGCAACTCGCTTCCCCTGTAAGAATCAGGTTCCCTTGCACCTCAGGCACAGATGAATCCTACCTTTTTGCCGTTTCATAATCGTATATATAATCGCACCAGACCACACTGGCTCATCAGTCCAACCAGTTTGGATTTTTGCCTCTGCCTTATAACAGCACCCCAGACCCTGTCCGCTTAGACATCAGGAACTTGCCAAATTGTATCACTATAATGCCCTAACGTATCCAACTGTGCTGGAACATTTGCATCGCCATATCAGAATGTCCAAGATTCCAGCCACAACCACCATCAATTTGAAACTACCACCTAATTAAAAAGAAAAATAAATCAGCACAAAACACTACCATACACATTGCACACAATTGGATCGAAGCTCTATCTCTTAAATGGTGTAGTGTGAGGTTCCTACATGTTGCACTCCAGGTCTGAACTCGGTGCCTAACCAGAATTCAAGTTAATAATGAATCAAAAGTTTGCCCAATTGGAATTCTAACCGCTAGCAACACTTCCAACTTGGTGCATGAGCATTCCAGGAGTCAGCAAACCAATCTCCATTCAGACTTGATTTTGTTCGTAGAAATGAAAAATACACACTTCCGACACTCAAATCCATGAGCAACAAAATGACATGGGAAAAATTATCTACAACAAAACTGACATTCAAGCCCAGAATTAAAACATCATTTTCCGACAAATAAAGAAATACAATTTGGTTGTTTAAATACTGTGACAATCAATTTCATATCTTATTTTTCTTCAGCCTTTTTTTTTTTTAAGGTGCTGGATTGGCATTCTTCACAGCTCTTTGACGTTTTCAAAAGTCAAAATCAACTTTAGTCAACTATGTATATTCGGACCATTTAGGGACAAGACTATCTGAAACTAAATTACATTAAATATCAAGTGATTTTAAGAAGTGAAATAATTACAGTAATTTAAATTGAGCCATGTTATTTAATAAACGTTCAAATAAAGAGCTCGAGGAAGGATTGCTCCAACTTGAAATGCATTTTCTTAACTGCACTTGAAAGGAGGCTCCAGGAAACAGGGGCAGACACATTCATGTCCCGAAACCCTGTTTCAGCCAGAAGTGCAGAAATAATGAAACCATACAAATTAGACCGTCAAAATAATTACTTGTGACTGTTTTGGTGTGAATGACACAGCATTTAAGTTAGAAAGTGGCACGTCCCAAAAAAAATTTAAAAAATTGTTCTTTAGGAAAAAGAAGTCCGACAAATCAGGTACTGGACTTGTTCAACGCCTTCATCAAAAAGACGACGTTTTATTACACTGTGCTCATGTAATCTGATTTTTGATCATTATGTTTGCATTGGTCAGCGTCTCGCACACATTTTAGCTGAGAACAGCGAATAAAGGAGTGATGTCACTGTTTCAAATTCTTCTGATTCCATCAATTGGATTCTAATATCTAGTACAGAACTGATAAACAAACTTAAATCAAAGTATAAAAAAGTTACGTTCGGATAATGAAATAATCAGTCATGCTAATACACTTCTAAAAGCTACCCACCTGAGGTAGGATGGGATCATTAAAAAGAACAAAAGATTCTGTTCTTTTTGACCTGACCTGCAGTATCATTTCAGTGGACACAGAAAGTCAATGGCTTTATGTAGAAAGGTGCAGAAACATTTCAAAGTTAAACCAAAATCGGAACGGTGAGCAGTAGCAAGGGTCCTTCTCTACCTAATGGAACAGTGTTGTGCTGGTGAAAAGCTTGGTGCCACCATGGGTGCATGTCCTTGGACAAAAGATTTCCAGGCTGGTGAGGTCGCTACATGGGGGGGGAAGATGTTACTGGTGCACTTCACACACATCTCTCACTGTCCGAGCTCGGATGATGCATCACCTAAGGATAAAATTAGAAGAACTTTACTTCATACTTTATCACTGTGTGCTGTCGGACTCTGCCAAACGCACAGTATATTCTGGGTTAATACTTAGCACAGAAAATTAGTCCGCAAAAAAATAATGACACGTTCCATCTCATCTGTGCCATGTACAGGAAACTCTTTGGTATCCGGCACCGACGGGTTGCCGGTTATCAAAAATTCCGGATGAGGGAGAGGGTTATCTACCGAGGCTATTTTTAACAAAGAAAAATGAAAAAATCAAGAATGTGTAGTATACAGTAATTGGGTACTCACCTACAGAATGTTGTGTTAAATGGATGGTGGAAGATGCTTGATTAAGTTCAGTACTGCAGGTGAGGGTAATGCAATGCAATGACTACCAGCAGCGTGGGAGACACACAGTACCCCTGTAAAATGGCGGATCGGAAGAGACTACCGGCAGCGCGGGAGAGCCAGACTCCTGTTATTGAGGTGTTCCGACTTCCGACAGCGCCAAGAAGCTGAGTAGTGGCAGTTTGGAGAACTACCCCCACTGACTAACTCGGCCACCGCGGGAAACTCAGACTCGGAAACATTGCCGGTTATTGAGGTGTTGTTTTCGGAGTGAGAATTTTGCTGGTTAATAGAGAATTCCGGATATTTAGGTGCCGTTTAAATGAGAGTTTCCTGTATATTGAACAGAGCTTCAGGCAATGAGAAGTCTTCAGCCCATGTAAAATATGGATGGAATCCTTACAATCATGTTCAAAGATTTAAAAAGAGAAACTTAGAAACCAGCGGAATCCTTACAATGCCTAACCAGCCAAGTATTTCACTTTGCAAATGTTCAAGACAGCAATCCTAACAAACCAATTACAAAAAGAACCATAATGAATATTCTGGCTCAGCTGTCCATTAGCCACCAAATGAGTCGTAATTTAAAAAAATTACTGTAGTGAGGCTGGGAGGAAAAAAACTCGACAATAGACTGGCTCACATTCCAAGAAAAAGCACAAGTAAGTTTTTCTAACAGCCAGCGAACTACAGCACTGGAATCAATCTTAAATGAGAATGACGAGATAGAGCCTTTTTCTGTGCAAGTCCGTTAACATAATAACTAATTATATAAATATCCACGGTATACCGTGGTGGCAAAAGCTGCAATAGTAATGCATTCTATTTTTAAAATTCAGTGAAACGAGAATTTAAAACATCAGAAGGTGCTCAAGGGATTTCCTTAGCACTTGTATGAAGCTTCCATGAATTACCACTGCCACCACAGTTATCATCGTGATATCACACACGCACGTTATCAATACAAGATTAGGGTTTAACAAATGTCCTCCATTAAATTCAAAGTGGTAGTAAAAAAAATGAATGCTCCTTTCCACCAGCTCACTCCAAAGTGAAAAGTTGATTCAGCTCTTGATTTATGTTATGGTAAAAAAAAATTCAGTTCATTTTAAACCCAAGGCAAACAAAGTTTAGCTTTTAAAAAAAAAAAGTTATTCTCGGCTATCAGGGTAATAAGCAGAGTCTGCCCATACTCCTCAGCAAGAGTGAAAGCTCTCTTATAATGACTGCTGTTTATGGAGTGGTTTCAGGATGGGCAAGTCTGCCTCCATTCGGACTCTCTCTCTCATCCTGTACCAGTAGAGGTTGATATTGCACGGTATGCTCAGGGGGACAGAGGTTAAGAACCAGAATGGTGATTCCCGCCCACTTTTAACAACTGGATTATAGTGTAATAAAAACAGAAAATGCTGGAAATACTCCGCAGGTCAGGCAGCATCTGTGGAGAGAGAAACAGAGTTAACGTTTCAGGTTGATGACCCTTCGTCAGAACTGGAAAAAGCTGGAGATGGAACAGGTTTTTAAGCAAGTGCAGGGGCAGGGAAAGGGGGGAGGGGAGGAAAGAACAAAAGGGAAGGTCTGTGATAGGATG
Source organism: Somniosus microcephalus (assembly GCF_052327205.1). Taxonomy (NCBI): domain Eukaryota; kingdom Metazoa; phylum Chordata; class Chondrichthyes; order Squaliformes; family Somniosidae; genus Somniosus; species Somniosus microcephalus. The sequence goes on along the minus strand of NC_141019.1, from coordinate 27,295,462 downwards.
GAAGGCAGGAGAGATTAAGAGATGGTGCAAGGCAAAAGGAGATGGTAATGGGACAAGTTAAGAAACAAATGGTCATCGACCTGAAACGTTAACTCTGTTTCTCTCTCCACAGATGCTGCCTGACCCGCTGAGGATTTCCAGCATTTTCTGTTTTTATTTCAGATTTCCAGTATCTGCAGTATTTTGCTTTTGTATTAGTGGATTATAGTGGATATACTTGCCTCCCCCAGTCAGCACCAGTGCCTGTAGAATATCAGAGAGCGAGACAATCCCCTTCACCACATTATTGTCGTCAACCACCACTAACCGATGAACCTGCAAGCAGGGAAACACCTGATCAGTAACGCGTGGTTATTGTGAGGAATCTCGGAGATGGACAGGAAAATGGTTAATGTCATTACAAATTAAGGGCCGCTTCTTCGCAATAGTTTACCAGCTCTTCACATTAGACAAAAAGCAATCCATTTTTCTTTAAACTTCGAGGGTTCGCACATCTTGATATGGTTCTAGCTCTCTTCTGCCCCTCCACCAAGGTAGTGACCCATTCCAGCACTCTGGAGGAGGAACCCGAGCTCGTTCTCTCCCTCCCTAGTGCAGGGGATGCGGAGAGGAGATTACATTTTCAAGGAGACAAACAACAGATTGGAAATGGGAGGGACAAACGGGGGCAAAGCTCGAGAGCTGCCGAGCCGTTTTGTTTTTTCAGCTCATCGGCGCTGGAAAGGAAGTGCTTCCTGGCTAGCTGGAATGTTCCATCCCAATTCCGATACAAAATGTTGGCGGATACTTCCGTTCAAGGCAATGTCGCAAAGTGTAAAAAAAACATTAATTGCAGTTATTCTGAAACCTTGCCATTTGAGGTTTTACCAAATGCTGCTCAATAAAGTGAAAGATGCGTCGTCCCACGCAGGAGTTTTAACTGAAGTTAGTAATGAGGCATTCCTTATGCCGTGCCCCTTGGTATTTGCTGGAATGTGTGTGTCCTGTTGAAATCTCCAACAAAATCAACAACGTACTCTATTGGTATGTTAAACCCTGAGAAACTCAAAGGTTTAACTCTAAATTTTGCTGATAAGAAAACAGAATAAATATAAGCAAAACCAAAAGAAATCTCACTTCTATCACAACAGAACCTGGAAGAGAGCCGACAATATTTGTGACAAACGCCAGGCTATAAGGAGCACTTTATTCCCAATCAGCAGAGTTTCAAATGACAAAACTGCTACATCTGGTGCTGCCTCCTGTAGGAATTCCTTCTTTCATAACAAGTTATCAATGTGATCTGTACAGGCGGGCTTTTGTGATCGGGGCGAGGGAGGGTGAATGAGACGCATGCCCCCAGTTGAACAGTTGCAATCTCTTACTTATGTAAATGAAATCCGATAAAGTGTTACAACAACAGAAGGAAAAGATAAAAGTTCGAATTTTGTATCAATCCAAATTCATGCATTGTTGAATACACAAGGGAACAAAATCCAAGTGAAGCCATTTATTTTGGGCACAGGTTACTTCTCTTCAGAAAAAAAGAAAAAGAGAACTGCAAATGCTGGAAACAAAGACAGAAAATACACATCAAGCCAATCAGCAATTGAAAAATGAAAGGTTGGTGTCGCATTTTGGGTGTAAACCCATCAAATCAGCTCTGACGAAAGGCTCAGAATGCTAGCCCATCTTATCTCGACAGATACTTTTATTTGTTCCTGGGATGTGGGCATCGCTGGCAAGGCTGGCATTTTTTGCCCATCCCTAATTGCCTTTGAGTGTCTTGCTGGGCCATTTCAGAGGGCAGTTAAGAGTCAACCACACTACTATGGGTCTGGAGTCACATAAAGGCCAGACCGGTAAGGACGGCAGATTTCCTTCCCTAAAGGACATTAGTGAACCAGATGGATTATTACGACAATCTGGTAGTTTCATGGTCACCATTACTGATGCTAGCTTTTAAATTCCAGATTTATTTAATTAATTGAAATTAAATTGAAGGACCTATGCACTTCCAGCATTTCCCATTTACAGTTTACTTCTATTAAGTTCCTGTCAGCATTTCTTAGCTATTTCTCCCTCTCACCAGAACACCAACACCTTTATTTGCAAAACTCCAAATGGCAATTAAATAATGACTAAAAGCAAAGTTTTGCTATTTAATATTTTTGAACAGGCAGTCAAGGCACACTTCTCTCACCAGTGCCCCCATTTTAAACCATGCTGGAGGTGCTCCTCCTGGCAAAGCCTGGTCGGAGGAAGTTAAACGCAACAGCAACAACTACACAGCCAACTGGTTTGTATTCAACGCACTCCAACTCCTGCCAAATCTTACACTTTTCTTGAAGCAGCTTAATAGTGAATTTACCTCATTAAAACAGAAATGCTCTTGCGATTCAGATCTCTTCCAGATAAACATTTCAGGCAGTCGGGCTGCAAAGGACACAGTTTGTACTGTTTATAAAATTCCCACACCACTCAAGAGGTTACTGCAAAGACGACAGGACTGAGCACAGTTGCGAAGTGCCTGTCCCAGTGTGGAGTTGAGTGGAAGGTCCCAAGTTCAATTCCCAGCCTGTGCTGCAGCACTAAATTTGCCCTCCGAGCTTCTGGACGAGGAAGGGGATGGGGGAAAAGAAAAAACTAGCCAGGGTTCCCACTCCTAATCACTATCGGAAGAATGGACACTTGGAACTATATCCCAATAGAGTTAGCATTTTCTGAGGGGGCGGTGGAAGAAAAAATTAGAAAGGGGCTGAAAGGTAATTGACCCATAATTTTAAGCAGTAACTGGTTTTATTCATTGTTCTTTTAAAGCTTCTTTTCCTGTACCTCTGCCTCCACAAGTCGGTTGATAATTGTCTCGAGAGTTTCATGTTTGTAACACTTCAGCACACCTTCGAAGTACTGTGAGCGATGCAGCAGTGCTTTTGTTACAGTAATGTCCAGGTTGTTGTATGTCTTCTCTGCAGCTAGGTTCTAAAGTACAAACTTTTGATTAGAGAATAGTCGAAGAGCAACAAAAAGACTACATGCATATTCAAGTCACTGCAAGGTACTTACAATGACGTCAAACTTAGAGTAGATATCCCCCACGTGTCCTACACAGGGAAAGACAGGAACAATTAGCATAAAACGGGAGGCACTCTGCAGGCCGGAAGAACATTGGAACTAATAGTTCGAGTGTTTGGTAGCAATTAAGTTGAAGGAGTTGAAAAGTGCAAAGAATTTGTCTGGGTTTCTCTACTCACTGGTGCATTAGTAAACAAGCGAATCTCCCCGAGTTCGGACTGTCGTCATTAATTAATTAATTCATGTGTTATGTAGATTTCCCATAAAGACCAAGTGAAGTTACTATCCCCAGGAATTGTCCATTTAGGCCAGATTTGATAAAGCAGTAGAGAAGAAGACACTTGGGTGAATTGCAGTCAAATGAATTGGGGCTATTCTAGCCTATTTTCATCTTTGACTAATTATCCATAGTGTAGAAAGAAAGACTTGCATTTATATAGCACCTTACACGACCACCAGACGTCCCAAAGCACTTTACAGCCAATGAAGTACTTTTTGAAATGTAGTCACTGTTGTAATGTGGGAAACGCAGCAGCTAATTTGCGCACAGTAAGCTCCCACAAACAGCAATGTGATAATGACCAGATAATCTGTTTTAGTGATGTTGGTTGAGGGATAAATATTGGCCCCAGGACACCGGGGAGAACTTGCCTGCTCTTCTTCGAAATAGTGCCAGGGGATCTTTTATATCCACCTGAGAGAGCAGACGGGGCCTTGGTTTAACGTCTCCTCTGAAAGACAGCACCTCCGACAGGGCAGCACTTCCTCAGCACTGCACTGGGAGTGTCAGCCTAGCTTTGTGTTCAAGTCTCTGGAGTGGGACTTGAACCCACGACCTTCTGACTCAGAGGCGAGAGTGCTGCCCACTGAGCCACAGCTGATACTAAACTTTATACTTTACTATCCTCACCAGCATACCGCGCCATAAAGTGGTGTTTGACCTGTATAAATACAGTATTTACAAAAGAAAATATTGAAAGTGCATTGAAACTAAATGTCATTACATTAGCAGAAGTGTTCGAAGTGTCAATTATTGAGAAGTTGTGGTGTTGGTCTGCAGTTACAGCTAATTGCTTTTAATGGGCTGCTCTACTTGTGTGTGTGCAGGAAACTGGACAGTCAAGTGTGTCGAAATGGTGAGAAAACACATTTTGCAATGGAGGTTAAAAATAAGAACTTCATTTTACCGGACTCATCCACAACAGGCAACGCAGATACTCTTTTTTCCACAAAGATCCCCAAAGCCACATAAATGGGAGTGTTTTTGTTCACCACGGCAATGTTCTTGTAGGTTCCAATGTTCAACTCTTCCAGCGTTTTTGACATAAAATCGGGTTTGGCCATCTCTGAAATCTGCAAGAAAAATTATTAGCTGAAGAAACACAGCAAACTCTTCCTAGAACATCAAATACACAAAATAAACTCATTGCAATATACTGATGAAAAGCACATGATTGCTTATGGTTTTGAATGAGGCATCTAAATGCACTTTTCTAAAGTAACAATAAAATTGATTCATGTTTTTATTTTTTGTTCCAAGAATAAGTCTGTTGTTCTCCCCCACTCTGTCCAGCACAGTTAAGAATCCCCCAAAATCCACCATCACCAATATCCATCTTGCCATGGTTTGAGTCATGGAGGAATACAAGTTACCAGGTGGGTTGCTAACCCCCCCTCCCCATCACTCAAGCCCACTTCCTGGCTGGTATGTCCACACCATCTGTGGAAAAGTCAGTGAGCCAGACTATCCTTGCTAAGGGTAAAATGTGGGAGGACAAGAAAGAGGTGGACCTAGGTCGTAGTTAGTGGAGCATCATTCAGTGCTGGTACTCCAGTTTCCCACCTTCCTGAGCAGTAAACCAAGGTCTATATGGTCCAAATTTTGTTCCGCACCAAAGTCAATCACATTGATACAATTTGATTTTTCCCCCCCAACATTTTAAACTTCCGTTCATAGCAAGACAGCAGTTTCAATAAGCAGGCCATGTCTCCTATGAACTGAATCTTGCAGCCTTAAAGGCAACATGAATGGAACTGTGTGGCACAGGAATAACAATTACCCTCTAACTGTGGGATTTTGCACAAGAGATTACGTGGGTTGCTGACGACATGTCCAATTAGAAAGGCAGTAAATATCTCACTGTCAAACTGCATTGTTCAGGTTAAAACTAATGGTCAAATTTATTTACAAGTAGGATAGTTATACAGAAGAAGATACACAGCTTATAATTAGCGGTACAATACTTCAACTGTTCCAAAAACATTGAAGAGGCCAAAAATCTACTGAGTATCTGACGAAATGTTGCATGAGTGATGAGCACCTCTTTGCCACCTCTCGTGGGCTAGGCACTGCAAAGCATGGAACTGAAGATCGGAGGAAAATCCCACAGTGCTTATATAATTTTCTGGGATTCTAAAGATAGGCTTCCCCATAAGGTCAAACAGATTCCTCATAATAATTGGGACAAATAAGGCATTAATCATTAACCAGATAAGGTGTGATGGGGCAGTGTGCAGTCATTTGACCCCAACCTCCAGAGAAACCATTCAGATTGTCTGATGCGGGTTTGCAAGGTCGCAAAAATTAATGTTTTAAAGGTATAACTTATGAACGCAAGCAAAGATGCCACTGCAGGAGACTGGGTAGGTCGGATGGCCACCGTGGCAATGTGGGTATCTCTCTGGGAAATTCTGTACATTGTTTTTCTCCTTTGGCAACAAGGCGAAAGAATTCCCCATCCCAGCCACAACTAACTGAAGTCAATTTAAAAATGTTTTGTTTCATTGAAACCCAAAAAACACAGACATTCCTGTTTGAGGCAAGATGGGAGCTCTGCTTCCATTGCAGTATAAATCCTACACTCAGGAATTCTCCTAATACAGAATCCCACCTCTTCAGTGTTAGAGGAGATTCTGCTCAGTAATATACCCTTCTCGTCTCCAAATAATAGAGAACGCCAATGTAGTGTCACAATGTCCACTCTGTGCTACTGAATTCCGAAGACCCCAGGAGCGAATGGATCAGATCTCTGACCTTTACGTCAGCTGTACTCAAGAGTGAGCTGTATCAGAGTGACTCTGGACCGCAGTGTAAATGGCCTAAATGCCAATGTTATTCACACTCAAGAAACAAAGGGTGATCAAACCAGTAGAAACAGAGACCAGGCCAAAGCATTGTCTGATGTTTGGGAAAAAAAAAAAAAAAAAAAATCAGTGTGCGCGTGCTTGTGTGGAAGGACTTCATTCACCTCACTTTTGCCATTGCTCGTGTCACTGGTCTGAGATACTTACAAAGAGTTTGAGAAACTTCAGGATGCGCTTGTGCGTAAGGATGTAGAGCGTATTCCCCGTCAATGGATCAACGACTGGAAGACGGTGAATTTTGTTCTTGATCAGTGATGAAACTGCATCATACAAGCTGCAGTGATGGAAAAGGTTGTGAGGCACAGCTTGGCGCTGTATGACACAAGGATTCATTTCATAATTAACTGCATGACACAAGGATTCACTTAAGCTCGGAATGGTCTTTTCAACTTTTAAAATGTACACTTGTACCAAACTCCAAAAGCTATTTCCTGTCAATGATTAATAACATTCTGCCAACTAGAATTAGAACAAATGGACAGAAAGAAAGGAGCTCTTCATTCATAATACTCCAGTCCCCAAACAAGTTTGCATGAACGGCATGCAGCCAAAGCATGACTACAACTCTGGAGTAAGTGTGCACATGCTTAGGCTATCAGTAATGCTGAAACTGCCTCACATATGAACAGGGCAGGTTCAGCAGCAAGCAAACCAGCACGCATCACAGAATTGCTCCATAATATAAACAGCTAGGTGATATGGGGAAGTGGATTATATTGCATTACATCCTGTTTTCTCACCTATAATAGACGTTTTTTGGAAGTAACTTCACCACATGGACTGCAGCAGTTCAAGGCGGTGGCTCACCACCACCTTCCTAAGGGCAATAAATGCCGGCCTTGCCAGCGACGCCCACATTCCATGAACTAATTTTTTAAAAGTTTGTGTCTAAGAATGCAGAAATGAATAAATGCTTGGCCAGTAAACCAAAAATGTTGTTCACTGAACCACGCAAATCAAATTCCAATACATAAATCCACAAATGTTGAATCTTAAGCCTACTTGACGTTTTTTTAAAAATTACTTTACCCTCTGCTTTGAATTATTTTTTCTTTCTCGCCACCTGTTCCTATGGAGCTGCCTACAGCCCCAGCCTCCTCCCATCCCTGCCCACAGCCTCCCAGCCTCCTCCCATCCCTGCCCACAGCCTCCCAGCCTCCTCCCATCCCTGCCCACAGCCCCCCAGCCTCCTCCCATCCCTGCCTACAGCCCCCCAGCCTCCTCCCATCCCTGCCCACAGTCCCAGCCTCCTCCCATCCCTGCCCACAGCCCCCCAGCCTCCTCCCATCCCTGCCCACAGCCCCCCAGCCCCCTCCCATCCCTGCCCACAGCCCCCCAGCCCCCTCCCATCCCTGCCCACAGCCCCCCAGCCTCCTCCCATCCCTGCCCACAGTCCCAGCCTCCTCCCATCCCTGCCCACAGTCCCAGCCTCCTCCCATCCCTGCCCACAGTCCCAGCCTCCTCCCATCCCTGCCCACAGTCCCAGCCTCCTCCCATCCCTGCCCACAGTCCCAGCCTCCTCCCATCCCTGCCCACACCCCCCCAGCCCCCTCCCATCCCTGCCCACACCCCCCCAGCCCCCTCCCATCCCTGCCCACACCCCCCCAGCCCCCTCCCATCCCTGCCCACACCCCCCCAGCCCCCTCCCATCCCTGCCCACACCCCCCCAGCCCCCTCCCAGCCCACAGCCCCCCAGCCCCCTCCCATCCCTGCCCACAGCCTCCCAACCTCCTCCCATCCCTGCCCACACCCCCCAGCCTCCTCCCATCCCTGCCCACAGTCCCAGCCTCCTCCCATCCCTGCCCACAGTCCCAGCCTCCTCCCATCCCTGCCCACAGTCCCAGCCTCCTCCCATCCCTGCCTACAACCCCCCAGCCTCCTCCCATCCCTGCCCACAGTCCCAGCCTCCTCCCATCCCTGCCCGCAGACCCCCAGCCCCCTCCCATCCCTGCCCGCAGACCCCCAGCCCCCTCCCATCCCTGCCCACACCCCCCAGCCTCCTCCCATCCCTGCCCGCAGCCTCCCAACCTCCTCCCATCCCTGCCCACACCCCCCAGCCTCCTCCCATCCCTGCCCACAGTCCCAGCCTCCTCCCATCCCTGCCCACAGTCCCAGCCTCCTCCCATCCCTGCCCACAGTCCCAGCCTCCTCCCATCCCTGCCCACAGTCCCAGCCTCCTCCCATCCCTGCCTACAACCCCCCAGCCTCCTCCCATCCCTGCCCACAGTCCCAGCCTCCTCCCATCCCTGCCCGCAGACCCCCAGCCCCCTCCCATCCCTGCCCGCAGACCCCCAGCCCCCTCCCATCCCTGCCCACACCCCCCAGCCTCCTCCCATCCCTGCCCGCAGACCCCCAGCCCCCTCCCAGCCCTGCCCACAGTCCCAGCCTCCTCCCATCCCTGCCTACAGCCCCCCAGCCTCCTCCCATCCCTGCCCGCAGACCCCCAGCCCCCTCCCATCCCTGCCTGCAGACCCCCAGCCCCCTCCCATCCCTGCCCACAGTCCCAGCCTCCTCCCATCCCTGCCCACAGCCCCCTCCCATCCCTGCCCACAGTCCCAGCCTCCTCCCATCCCTGCCCACAGTCCCAGCCTCCTCCCATCCCTGCCCGCAGACCCCCAGCCTCCTCCCATCCCTGCCCACAGTCCCAGCCTCGTCCCATCCCTGCCCTCAAACCCCCAGCCCCCTCCCAGCCCTGCCCACAGTCCCAGCCTCCTCCCATCCCTGCCTACAGCCCCCCAGCCTCCTCCCATCCCTGCCCGCAGACCCCCAGCCCCCTCCCATCCCTGCCTGCAGACCCCCAGCCCCCTCCCATCCCTGCCCACAGTCCCAGCCTCCTCCCATCCCTGCCCACAGCCCCCTCCCATCCCTGCCCACAGTCCCAGCCTCCTCCCATCCCTGCCCACAGTCCCAGCCTCCTCCCATCCCTGCCCGCAGACCCCCAGCCTCCTCCCATCCCTGCCCACAGTCCCAGCCTCGTCCCATCCCTGCCCTCAAACCCCCAGCCTCCTTCCATCCCTGCCCGCAGACCCACAGCCCCCTCCCATCCCTGCCCGCGGCCCCCCAGCCCCCTCCCATCCTTGCCCGCGGCCCCCCAGCCTCCTCCCATCCCTGCCCGCGGCCCCCCAGCCTCCTCCCATCCTTGCCCACGACCCCCCAGCCTCCTCCCATCCCTGCCCGCGGCCCCCCAGCCTCCTCCCACCCCTGCCCACAGCCCCCCAGCCTCCTCCCATCCCTGCCCGCAGCCCCCCAGCCTCCTCTCATCCCTGTCTGCAGCCAACCAGCCAGCTACACCCCCCAAGCTTCCCAATCTCCTTCCCCGCTCCCGCTTCCAGTGTACTCCTTCCCCAGCCTCCAGCACCCTCCCCACATCCTTCTCTCCCTGACCCACATTTCCAGCCCCCGACATCCTCCTCTCCCGTCTCTAGGCCCATACATCATCCTCCTGCCCCTGCCTTCAAGAAAGACAAGAGTAATGGTACTTTTTGAATGGGAAAAATTGTTCAGTTCTGTACATTCCTAAGTTCCTTCAATAAAGAATCCGAAGATGCATGAAACATTTTGTTCCCCAACTCCAAAGCAATTATATTATTCCTACTAAATTCTCTGCTGACCAGTGTATGAAAAAACTGCCATTTGAATTCTTTGCAAGAGGCCATAAAGCACCTCTTGCATGAGAACAATTCATTTACAATTCAGAGCGCTCTGATCAGAAGAAAAACAGATCCCTCAGAAAAGTGAGCAAATGATGGTAGTAGCTCGGAGAAATCAAACTATACACACACACACTGCTGCATAAGATTAGGATATTTAGTTACCTGGCATTTGGAGAGATGCTCACCAATGGTTTAAACGAATCCTGTAAGTAAACCTCTGATAAGACAGAAGATAGGAAAAAACAATCGATCAATGAGTGGCAAGTAGGAATCAGCAGTTCAAGCTAACACGCTTTTTAAAGGGGTATTTACTAAATTCTGCAATTCAAGGAAATAGCGATGGTTACTAAATTAGTGGTGCGGAGAAGAGAATTCAAAAAATGCTGACAATACCTAGATTAATGGTTGATAATGCAAGGCCACACACTTAAAGTACAGTCTTGCCATCAGGACCCCCTTTTTATATACATAAAAAATAATCAGAATTCTGATGAACTTTTAACATACTGTAGTTTTCACAGTTTGTGCACATTAAAAAATAGTTTAAACCATTTAATTTTCCAGGATTCTTTAAATATACCCTTCAATAACTACAGAGCTAAATCAAGGCTCAGCAAATTATGAAGCAGTGGAATGATCTAAGTAGGAGACAACCAACCGCAGACAACAAAAGCCTCTTTAAAAGGGCTTAACCAGAAAGAGGTTTATGTTTATTACAAAGTCCAAAATCCCTTTGGCAAAGTAAATTGCGCAATCCTACTTCAAGGCCAAACAGGAGGATCCCACAACTTCACACCACTCGCTCCTTCTTCCGTGGTGTGCAGGTTGCAGGACTCCACCTTATGACATCCATATTATAACTCACCCCCCACCCTCCATAACTTCCAAAGTCACGAGTCAACCCTCATCCCCGCCATGGTCTTACTTTACCTCTCCAGGTTTCTATTTTGTGTTCCTCCAGTTCGTAGATCTGAACCTGTGCAGAAGGAGAAAAAAACGTTTGAAATCAACTGGTAAATTGTTTCTCCATCAGATTGGTCATCGCTCCCCCACACTTCTTCCATGCAACCCCCCGCCCCTCATCTTAATGCAACCTAAATCGTGGGCTTCTTTACACAAAGTACTTCTACAATCAAATAGGAGGCTCATTGAATGCAGGCCAGTCTCCTCTTGATTGAAACATAAAAGATTCTGAGGGGGCTTGACAGGGTAGATGCAGGGAGGATGTTTCCCCTCGTGGGGAGTCTAGAACTCGGGGGCATAGTTTCAGGATAAGGGGTCGGCCATTTAGGACCGAGATGAGGAGGAATTTCTTCACTCAGAGGGTGGTGAATCTTTGGAATTCTCTGCCCCAGAGAGCTGTGGAGGCTCAGTCGTTGAATATATTCAAGGCAGAGATAGACAGATTTTTGAAAAACATGGGAGTCGAGGGTTATGGGGAGCGGGCAGGAAAGTGGAGTTGAGGCCAAGATCAGATTAGCCATGATCTCATTGAATGGCGGAGCAGGCTCGAGGGGCCGAATGGCCGTCTCCTGCTCCTAATTCTCATGTTCTTATGGTTTTTTCCCAATGCTAAACACAAAGGGATACAGACTAGAAGAGTCCAGGTAGGATGCCGATCTGTGCGGTGTTACCTGATCTTCACCAGACCATTTGCAGGGCAGCTACAATTAGCCTGTGGCCTCGCCCCAGGGCTATGGGGGTGCAGCAGGGGGCGGAGGGAATTGGTTAAGGTTTCTACTCCTAATCAGTAACGATCGATGCCTGGTGAAAAGTACATTTGCAGACCAATGTTCCCCCGCAAGGTGCCTGGGTGCCGTCTTGGAGGTCCCGCACAGCCCGGGACCGGCTTTTCAAATGGGAGACTGCGCAAAATTTTGAATGGGCCGTGCAGCCCGTTAAAGGGACCGCACACCCAAAAAAAATTAGGGGGAAAACATTGGCGGGCGCACAGCCGCGCATCAACCGGGAGGTCCCGCGCAGGGAAAAAAATTAGAGGGAACATTGGTGCAGACATCAAGCGAGACAGGCTCCGGCTCAGCCGTGATGCCTTCTGTGATCGAATAGCTCGCTAACGCGGTCGAGGCTCACACATTAGGAATGGCCATGTGGATGAGGCATCAGTGGGTGGCCAGGGCTCATGGAACTGCATCCCAGCACGGGTAACCTTCAAGGCAAAACCGGGGTAACAACTGGGCTGTATCGTAGTGTAGCTGAAAAGAGACATCTTCACGGAAGACAGTGATAAAGCAGCCTTGTGATTCAAGCCTAACATCACCTGATTGCAAAGCAAAAGCTCACTTAGAGCACCGCGATGTCCCGAGAATCATTCTTAATACCACAGTATTTAAAATTAATTGCAACCTCAGCACACACACACGCGCAAACACACACTGGACGTACCAGTGGCGACTTGTAGTATCTGTGCAAAATATTAATGAAATCTGTGATTGTGAGCATGCCTGCAACAGAACAAAAGACCACAGTCAAAATGGAAAACGGATTTCTTCTACTGATTGCGTATTAATTATTAAAATTAGTAACCTTCATTTGCATGCAGTACATTATAATAGCACGACTTCCTGGTTAAACGTGCATGCAGTGTCTTGCACAGTGCTGTGGATGAACACGAGAGTGAGCAAACATCAGTTTATTTCTGCGACCCTTTTTCAATTGATTCCCATTTAAATAAATGATGATCCAGGTGACTGTGCATACTAGCTCAGCCTCTCTTCAGTCCCTAATGATGCATCTTTGTGTAGCACGGTGAACCACCTTCTACCCATTAATTCCTGCAAGGAATTCAATTCTTATAGAACACCAGGTCGGCTGCTTTTATTCTGCACTTTTGCGATCTTCCCGAGCGCGGGCCGAACACAAAAAGTGCCATGTGAAACTGGCGAGGGCACATTGTTGTGCTGCCAGTAAAGCCACTTGAAAAATGTGGTGTTGCAGGACAGCATCAGGCAGTACAAACCCCTGCCAAAAAAACCCAAGCTTTTAATGCTTAATAAACAATGTTAGGCTGCTGTGGCACCATTCACAAATCAGCGATTGAAAAGAGTCGGCTATCTTGGCCGCTTTTCAAACAGCACAAGTTGCGCCGGCAGTGAGCAACACTTCACGCACGCATTTGTGTGCACAGCAGAAAGTTCAGACTTCTGCAAGCTTGCAATGAAAAGGGCACAGAAAACATGGCTCTCTATTTGTATTGCTGTGAAAATAGAGCCAATATTGCTCTTGGTGCAGGATAAATGGCATTAAAAACTCGCCTTCACAGCCCATCTGTCCGTGGGAAGGGACAGGGCTGCCACCTGGCACACACCTCACTCTCCAATGCGAGGACCAGGAGGACGAGCCAAAGAACGTGGGAAAGCAAGTTGTGCAGGGGACTCAAAGAATCTGCAAAGGGATATGGACAGACTAAGTGAGTGGGCAAACATTTGGCAGATGGAGTATATTGTGGGAAAGTGTGAGGTTATCCACTTTGGTGTTGTATCCGTGTGTTAATGGAGACACGGAATGCAGGAGTTGGTTTAACAGGTGTTTACTGAACAAAGTCTGGAGGTGAACTAAAAGATACAAGACACTATACAGGCTTATATACCCGAGTGGTCACTACCGGTATTACAGTACACAGGGGCTCTTAAAAAAGGTACATACACTACAATTCCTCCCCTTTTAGATAATTAGTACATAACATTTTAAGTAATCATTAATTAACATGTTTACAAGAACAATAATCTACACATTTGCTGCAGTTAATCAATTATAAGTCAGTCTCTCTGGAGGCTTCCTGACTCGGTCCGGATAACGCCTCGGTGGTGTAGTAGTTTTCGGTGGTGCAGGTGGTTCTTTTGGCAAGGTCGATTCGGCTTGAATGCCAGTGTCGGGTTCATCTGGTTCCAGTATCACCGGATCGGAGGTAGATACTATGGGTATCTCTGCTTCATCATTAGGCGTATAGAGTTGTGGTGTAGGTTGTCCCTTTTTGGATGACTCTATGATCTGGTCAGCATGGCGCCTTATTATGCTTTCACCAATGTCCACGGTATACATCAGCGGTCCTAGTCGTGTGCAAATAGTTCCAGGCTGCCATTTCTCGGTACGGTAGTCCCGGCCAAAACTTGTTGACCTATCTGGAAGGTTCTAGTTGGCCTTTCATTCATGCCTTGAAATTGCCGGTTCTCTACGTCCCTTCTGATGTTTGGCTTGATCAAATCCAGCCGGCATCTTAGTCTTCTATTGAAAAACATCATGGCGGGAGTTTGGTTTGTAACCACGTGTTGCATTCCTGTACGCAAACAAGAAGTTATCTACCTTATGTTGGAGATTTATGTCTTCATTACCCATGGCCTTTATGGCCTTCTTGAAGGTCTGGACAAACCTGTCAGCCAATCCATTGGTGGCGGGATGGTATAGGGCAGACGTGTAGTGCTTAACCCCATTGTTTTTTTTAAGAACTTCCTGAATTCTTCGGACACAAATTGCGGTCCATTATCAGAACAGATCTGTTCAGGCAGCCCATTCCTGGCAAATATGGTCCTTAATACTGTGATGGTTTTTTCCGTGGTGGTGGTGGACATCTTTATTACCTCCGGCCACTTGGAGTGTGCATCCACCGCGATTAAGAACATCGAGTCCATAAATGGACCAGCAAAGTCGATATGTACCCTTTGCCATGGAGATGAGGGCCACTCCCATGGATGTAGAGGGGCTTGTGATGGGGCGTTTTGGACCTTCTGGCATCCTAGACAGCTCTTGGTCATTTCTTCGATGTCTCCATCGATACCTGGCCACCACACAAACGCTCTGGCTAGGTTCTTCATTTTCACTCCACCCAGATGCCCCTTGTGAAGCTCCTTTAGCACTTTATCCTGGAGTTTGGGTGGAATCACCACTCTGGATCCACACATCAAGGTTCCTCGGCACACTGACAGCTGTTCTCTTCTTTGCGAGAATGCTGGCAACAGTGGTTCGCCATGTGCTGGCCATCCCTTCACCGTTAAATCGTAGACTCGTGAGAGAGTCGGGTCATTTCTCGTTTCCTTTTCAATGGTAGAATTTGTTACTGGTAGACATTCCACTATGGTTGAGTGGAACATCTCCACTGGGTCCACTGTAGGTGCCTCTTCTACCGTTGGCAACGGTAGGCGCGATAACCCGTCAGCATTCCCATGCTGTTTTGATTCTTTGTATTCTATGTCATATTGGTGTGCCCCTAGGAAAAGGAACCACCTCTGTAGCCTTTGCGCTGTCATAATGGGAACGCCCTTTTTAGGGTTGAATATGGAGACGAGGGGTTGATGGTCAGTCAACAAGGTAAATTTTTGTCCATGTAGGTAATGGTTGAATTTCTTCACTCCCCACACCAGGCTGAGTGCTTCCCTGTCGATCTGGGCATAGTTACGCTCAGCTGAGTTCAATGAGCATGACGCAAAAGCTATCGGCCGCTCCGAGCCATCAGGGAATCTATGCAATAATACTGCTCCTACGCCGTAAGGGGATGCATCGCACGCCAGTCTGATTGGCAGTGATGGGTTGTAATGAGCCAACACTTCCTTGGACGTGATCAAGCCTTTGCATTTATGGAAGGCACGTTTACAGTCCTCGCTCCATTCCCAAATTACTCCCGTTTGCAGCAGTTCGTTAAGAGGGTGCAGAATAGTTGACAAGTTCGGTAAAAATTTATGATAGTAATTTATCAATCCCAGGAACGACCTTAATTGTGAGACATTTTCAGGTGCTGGGCTTTTATGATCGCTTCAATTTTTTTCAGGTGACTTATGCAACCCTTCTTCGTTAATTATATGGCCACAATATGATATTTGTTTCTGGAAAAATTCGCACTTGGGGCGATTTGCTCGTAGGCCCCGTTCTTTCAGCCTAGTGAGCACCTGCTCGAAATTGGCAAGGTGCTCGTTGTCGTTTTCTCCTGTTAAAAGGATGTCGTCTAGGTAGCATTGAGTCCCCGGAATCCCTTGCAGGACTTGCTCCATAGCTCTTTGCCAGATAGCTGGAGCTGATGCTACTCCGAAAACCAGTCGATTGTACTGGTACAGGCCTTTGTGTGTATTTATCGTGAGATACTTTTTAGAGGCCTCCTCAACCTCCATCTGTAGATATGCCTGTGCCAAGTCAATTTTGGTGAAACGTTTCCCTCCGGATAGTGAGGCGAAAATATCTTCTATCCTCGGAAGAGGATACTGTATCGTGTGAAGGACCGGGTTTACAGTCACCTTGAAGTCCCCACAGATGCGAATTTTTCTCTGTTCTTCAGATTTATCATTATTCAACGATTTCCTCATGACCGGGACGATGGGTGTTGCCCACTCGCTCCAATCTACCTTGGATAACACGCCTGCTTTTTCCAAATTCTCCAGCTCTGCCTCGACTGCTGGACGAATTGCGTATGGCACCGGCCTTGCCTTAAAAAACTTGGGAATTGCCGCATCTTCCACTTTTATTGAGGCGGTGACGCCTTTCAAGGTTCCTAGTTCCTGTTGAAACACTTTGGCGTTAGCCAAGATGTCTTTTAATCGTTCAGGTATGACGTCATCATCATTTTTTTTCTTACTGGTCACCGTCAGTGCCTGAATGGAGTGCCAGTCTAAACGTATCTTCCTGATCCATTCACGTCCCAACAACGGTGGACCACCATCTTGCAGAACGTATAAATACAACTTCTGTATTTCCTTGCCGTTGTATACAACAGGCACCCTTATTTTCCCTCTGGGGTATACTTTCTGCCCCGTATATGTCTTCAAGATAATGGATGTGTCTTTCAAAGGTATATGCGGAAATAGCCGCTCGTAATCCCGTCGACTTATGACGGTCAGAGCTGATCCTGTATCTAGCTCCATTTTAACTGGGGACCCCGCTATTGTGAGGGTAACCCAAATGGTCTGGTAATCTTCTTTGGCAATTACATTATGTAATTTGAGACAGCTTAGTCTCTTGTTTCCGGAGTCGCTATCGCTCTTCTGGTCTTCGGAGCTACTAGTCATCATTTGTACCTTTCTGTACTTTTCCTTATTGATTTTTTTTCTGTCAGTGGATTTTTTGCTTCCAGATCGGCATATACGTGCAATGTGTCCCATCTTTCCGCATTGCCTGCATGCTTTGTCCTTGAACCAGCAGTCCCTCTGGTCATGGGTGGATCTGCCGCAGCGATAACATCTCTCGAAACCCCGTGTCATTTCATGGGTGCCGAAGTCCTGTGGCTTTTGCTGTATCTCTGCAGCTCCTCTTGCTGCTGCTTCATATGATACAGCCACACTGAAAGCCTTGTCCAGTGTCAAATCTTTCTCAGAAAGTAGCCTTTTCTGCGTTCCTTCACTTAAGAGACCGCAGACGAATTTGTCTAGAAGAGAATCTGCCAGTCCTGCTCCGAATTGGCAGTGCTTTGATAGCTTCCTTAATTCGGGGAGGTAATCAGCGTTACTTTCATTCTTGTGCTGATTCCTCCTGAAGAATTTGAATCGTTCCGCTATCAGCAGCGGTGTTGGGTTTAAGTGCTCCTGTAGGGTATCAACAATCTCCTTAAAATTCTTGTCCATCGGTTTGGCTGGAGTGATCAAGTTTCGTAACAGCCTGTATGTCCTTGCGCCCATCAGATTTAGAAGTACCGATGCCTTTTTATCATCCTCTACTTCATTCGCTGTGCAATATACCTCCACTCTTTCCACATATGTGGTCCAATCCTCTATATCACTATCGAAAGCAGTAATATTGCCAGTCTTAGGCATCCTGAAAATCAAAAATGGCGCCTCCCGCGCTTTCCTTTCTTCACTGCCGAGAAAAAATGGCGTCTCCCGCGCTTTCCCGCCGCTGCTGACAACGCTGTTCTCCGCAGTTTTTATTTACACAGATATTTTTAATAGTTGGAGACTCGTTCCCGCCGGACTCTCTGGGACTTTTCCCTCCCTCCGCTTGGTCCGAACGCCGACCTGCTTTGCAGCGCCGGCCGTCTCCCGAGTGCTCCACCCTCCGTCTCTGTTTGCCTCCGCCTTCCGACTCGCTGCTCGGCCCCGCTGCAGAGCCACCCGATCGAGCCCCAGCCCGCCGACCAGGAAGGATTAGTGCAGTACCTGCCACCAGCCCGGCTAGCTGGTGAAACCACAGTTTTTTTTTCTTCGACCTTCGTCTGAGGAATCGATCTCCTTGAGGTGCTGCCGAATTGCAGGTAAGTCCGTTTCCAATTCGTCGCCACTGTTGTATCCGTGTGTTAATGGAGACACGGAATGCAGGAGTTGGTTTAACAGGTGTTTACTGAACAAAGTCTGGAGGTGAACTAAAAGATACAAGACGCTATACAGGCTTATATACCCGAGTGGTCACTACCGGTATTACAGTACACAGGGGCTCTTAAAAAAAGGTACATACACTACATTTGGCAGGAAAAATAAAAAAGCAAATCATTATTTAAATGGAGAGGAATTACAAAATGCTACAGTTCAGGAGGGACCTGCGGGTCCTTGTGCATGAAACACAAAGTTAGCATGCAGGTACAGCAAGTAATCAAAAAGGCAAATGGAATGTTGGCCTTTATTGCAAGGGGGTTGGAGTATAAAAGCAGGGAAGTCCTGCTACAACTGCACAGGGTATTGGTGAGACCACACCTTGAGTACTGCGTACAGTTTTGGTCTCCTTATTTAAGGAAGGATATACTTGCATTTAATGCAGTTCAGAGACGATTCACTAGGTTAATTCCAGAGATGAGGGGGTTGACTTTATGAAGAAAGGTTGAGCAGGTTGGGTCTATACTCATTGGAATTTAGAAGAATGAGAGGTGATCTTATTGAAACATATAAGATACTAAGGGGGCTCGACAAGGTAGATGCAGAGAGGGTGTTTCCCCTCGTGGGGAAATCTAGAACTCGGGGGCACAGTCTCAGAATAAAGGGTCGCCCTTTTAGAACTGAGATGAGGAGGAATTTCTTCTCTCAGAGGGTCGTAAATCTGTGGAATTCCGTGTAGGCTGGGTCATTAAATACATTTAAGGTGGAGATAGACAGATTTTTGCAAGATAAGGGAGTGAAGGGTTATGGGGAGCGGGCGGGGAAGTGACATTGAGCCCAAGATCAGCCATGATCTTATTGAATGGCGGAGCAGGCTCGAGGGGCCAAGTGGCCTATTCCTGCTCCGATTTCTTATGTCCTGGTTTAGGTGCAATTTTAACATCCCGCACACAATTGAATTCTTCCATTCAAGCTACGGACTGTATAGCTGGAATGCAGGAGGTCAGCTGGCTCTGCAGACGGAGTTAAACCCACAGCACCCCCGACCTACTTGCTGAACCATCTGGGAAGCAAAAAATGAAAGCTTAGCAGAGCGCACCCTGATTTCTGGATCTGTCATTCAGTGAGTCACTTCCTGGCAAAGCACATGTCAGAAATGCTGCAGCAGCTCAAACACAATCCTCAGTGCATGCTGTGCCAACATCAGGCCGAGGATGACAACATCTGGCAAGGTGCTGCTGGGTGGGAAAATCATGGCAAGAGTGACATTCGTATCCAGGAATGCAATTACGAAACCACTGACTTCAATCTAAGTTCATGGTGTCTTACCCGTCTTAACTTTGTTGGCTGTCCTTGAAATGATTGTGCAAAATGATTTCACCCACCCAATATAAACACTTGTTCGGTAAAATGTGCCTTTTCTCTCATCAATCTCCAGTTCAAATTCCATGAACTTCTAACCAGAAACTCCTAACTTTGCACAATTCGGTTGGTTTCTCTCAATAATTTAATAACTTTTTAACCACAAATGTGCAAAAATATACAACAGTCAATGTTTTTGTAATTTATCAAAAATCTCCAATCGTACTGTGAGGTCCTACGTCATGCGACATTATTTAATAAAGACAATTTAAATTTAGACTTAATTTTCTATCCAAAAGTAGAGGCAGTTTATAAAGAAAATCAACAACATTATCATGGGTGTTCTGCACATAGAATTTACAGCCCAGAAACTGGCCATTCGGCCCAACTGGTCATGTATACATTTATACAATTTACAAGCACAACACTACATGTTTTTCTTTTCTTTAAGGAGAATAAATGTGTATTTTCTGCAGTCACTGTATACTTTAGTCACAGGATCCATAGAGGAGAAAACACTGGTACATTTAGGGGTTGTTGGTATGGTTGTGCGCACGTTAGGAACTACAGACTGGGGGTTCCGTATAATTGGATGAGCCTTGTGGTTTGACTGATAATCAGGCCGCGGGGGGGGGACGGGGACCGTTGTTAGTTTGTAGTCCCGTCCTGACCTTTGAAGGTAGCTTGGGTGTGTCTGGTGGGTGCCCAACTCGTGGGCTGCCAGAAAAGGGCTACAGACTCTCGAGTTCCAGGCTGAGCACTGCATTATCACTTCTGACTGGCATCTAGCCCACAGATGTTTCACCCCCATGGGGAGGGATGTGCTTTGTCAGCTGTGGCTCAGTGGGTAGCACACTCGCCTCTGAGTCAGAAGGTTGTGGGTTCAAGTCCCACTCCAGAGACTTGAGCACAAAATCCAGGCTGACACTCCAGTGCAGTGCTGAGGGAGTGCTGCACTGTTGGCGGTGCCGTCTTTCGGATGAGACGTGAAAGCGAGGCCCTGTCAGCTCTCTCAGGTGGATGTGAAAGATCCCACAGCACTATTTTGAAGAAGAGCAGGGGAGTTATCCCCAGTGTCCTGGCCAATATTTATCCCTCAACCAACATCACTAAAACAGATTATCTGGTCATTGTCACATTGCTGTTTGTGGGAGCTTGCTGTGTGCAAATTGGCTGCAGCATTTCCCACATTACAACAGTGACTACACTTCAAATAGTACTTTGTTGGCTGTAAAGCACTTCGAGACATCCGGTGGTCGTGAAAGGCGCTATATAAATGCGAATCTTTCTTTCTAAATGCAAGTTTTTACAACCGGAGAATAATTCTTCTGGCAGCTAGCAGCGACAGTCGTGCTAGCTTGCATGATGCAGATGAGGATCACTCGTCAGTAGGCCAGTCCAGTGGGTATAGGCCATGGTCTGTAGCGATTGCGAGAGCCATCAATTTCCAACCAGCACTGCAATTACTACGTGACATAAGAAAACTACTAGGCACTTGGTCTAAGCGTTAAACAAAGCTTTAATCAACTGTTTTTCAACATGGAGATCTAGTTGTGCCCTTCACTAGTTCCTGTTAAAGAATGTCCTGAGCAAGCTGGGCCCGTGCCCGAGTATTTATACTCTCCCTGGACAGCGCCACCCGCAGGCCGCCCAGTATTACTTCATAAGTCATTTCCACATGAATGACAAGATTCATGTCACTACGTAATCAATTATTTGTAACAGTTGGTTGCCATTGTATTAATAGTTTCATTTTTAATTATTTCCACAGTAAAGCTTATGGAGAATGACTGCAGTATCAATGAGACTCACCCACAAAGCTCTGCGTTTTGCTATCCCAGAGTGGAGCAGCACGGACTCCATTTGAAACCAGAGCAAAGAAAGCCTTCTTCACCTGAAGGAGAATGGAAAGAAAGCAAAGACCTCAGATTCAGATACCCATGAAGATTACAGCTCTGTGGCACAGACATGGAGGATCCAATCTTTTCCAATGGGATCTGGATTTAAATCCAGCCTAGACGTTTGGACAGTCTTAACTCGGTCGTAAATGCGCAGAGCTGTGGGTCTTACTGTCCCAGGATGAGGCAAGGAGTAGCCCGATTAGAGATTTAATAGATGGTGTAGGTATCTATTTTGGGTGTGATACCCAGAAAGTAATTCTAGAAATTCCTCAGGCAGAACTGTTGCGGTGTACACACGAGTGCAATTCGGACTAAGTAATTTTGTACGAAGTTCCCCCGAATAGTTGGTTTTACTCAAAAAGACCTGAGACACTGGATGTTGGGGTTAAAACACATTGTTGGCGCAGAGGGAGCTCTAATCTACATCTAACCCGAACCCTAATTTGAGGGTTTAATGTGAGCATTGAATTTGAAAAGTCGGAAAACCTTCCATTTCCAATCTTCCGCATTTACGGGACAAATTATAAACTTCACCCATGACCTTGTGGGTAAATGTGCCACTAGGTGCAGTCTTCAGCCATGACCGCTCCTGAAAAGTGGTCTTATTTAACTGTCAGGCGAGAACAAGATTGGGCTTAGTGGCGATGCCTTCCATGGCTGAACTGCCGACCAACATATTTTGTTGGGGCTCACACGTGAAGAATGTCCACATTTTTCTACATTGCCCATTGTGAATAGGGAGCCCCGTACAAGTGAAAAGTGCCCTCTTCTGCAATGTATGTCTAATCTACAATTATATACAATCCTGACATTTACATTCCAGGAGTCAAATATAAAAATATGCTGTAATACTTTACGCGTTTAAAAATGCAATTTGGGCTCTTCTTGGTGCTTCCGAGTTGTGTAGACCGAGGTGGTCCCGGGTTTGATACCTTGTCTGAACAGAGTTAGCTGAATTCAGCAGGGGCAACAGGGCAAGTACTCAACGGGACACAACATCCCCAGGATGAGGGGGGAAGAGGCAAAAAAAAGCCATACTAGGCTCCTACTCCTGAGTGCTATTCAGGGACCCTTGCTTGAAGTGCATTTGTGTAGATGTTGGGCAAAAACAGGATCAAGCTTGACTGCGGCAGCCCCCCCCACAGTCGAATAGCAGACCAATGCTCGCTGTCTTGGTTCACATATATAGAAGGGAAGGGCCATTTGGACAATATACAGGAGGGCTGCTAACATCCGCGGAACATACCCAAGCAAGAGTCACTGGCTTCCAGATAGGAAGTAGGAAATGTCACATCATTTAAATGACACATCATTTAAATGACTATTCCAATAGTTAATATGATCCAGAACGAGGAGAATAGCTAATCCAGTTGGATGAGATCCAATTATTTCCTCCACATTCCTTCATAAGTCCATGTGAACATGCCACCAACTTAGACCCTTGGCCAGTTAAAAAGGGTTTCATAACAATATTGCCTACTCTTTAAGAACAGAGATTAAGATCACAAGGGCGATGAGCTGATTTTTTTTTGGACAAATATTAACATTGAACATTTGAGCCTGCATAAGACCAACAGGCCACTTATTGCCAAACTTTTCAACTCCATTTAACTCCAATTTTACTTGCTGTGTATATTCTGGGCAGAAGGTAAGTAGCAAACAGAGGTGTTTAACATCTGTAAAGGGGAAAATTGGGGTGTGATGTGAAAATTGCCTTAGTTATTAAACCTCTCCCCAACACACTTCTAATCATAAGCTAGATAAGCACATGAGGGAAGACAGGAATAGAGGGTTATGCTGATAGATTTAGATGAGGAAAGACAGGAGGAGGCTTGAGTGGAGCATAAACCCCGGCATGGACTGGTTGGGCCGAATGGCCTGTTTCTGTGCTGTATATAAGAAACAGGAGTCGTCGGCCAATCGGCCCCTCGAGCCTGCTCCGCCATTCAATAGGATCATGGCTGGTCCAATCTTGGCCTCAACGCCTATATCCTATGTAATTTTATTGCATGCGATTTTATCCCCTTCAGATCTCCCTGAACCATTTCACCAGCGGAGTAGGCAGTCAGTTTGCATGCGCCCCCGCCTTTGCCTACCTCGAGTCTGACTTGAAGGGATGCTTGGAACCACCCAGGGTAAATGATCCTTCAACTTACTTATTTGCCTGTGCGACAGCTACTGGTGCACCAAAGACACTTGGTAGCTGGGCTGTTTTGGGGGAAATTCTGGGCTTTAAATAATATAAGTGACACAGAGTCCAATATCCTGCGTCAGCTTGGCTCAGTGCTCTCATCTTTCAGTCAGAAGGTTGTAGGTTCCAGCCCTACTTCAGGACCGGAGTGCAGAACTTGGGCTCGGAGCGTCCAATCTACAGCCAGTAGGCCACAGGCAGCTCTCAATCTCTGGCAATCTGGCCAAGATCGATAAGTATCAGCAACTTGATGCATATGAATACTAGTCAGAATATTGATTTAAACTTCATATGTGGCCCAAAAACACCATGTTATGCACCTTTGTGGCTCACAAAAGTTTGGGCACCTCTAATTTAGGCCGGTGCTCCAGTGCAGTACTGCGAGAGTGCAGCATTATTGAGGTCCTGTCCTCTGGATAACCTGTTAAACCAAGGCCTTGTCTGCCTGGTCCGCCTGGTCCATTGGTTCAGGTGGGTGCTAGGGATCCTATGGCACTATTCAAAGAGCAGCGAGTTCCCCGGCTATCCGGCTCAATACTCTGTCCTCAACCAACACCATCAGAAACAGATTAACTGGTCATTCATCTTATTGCTGTTTGTGGAATCTTGTATGTTTCAATGAGATCACTGCTCATTCTTCTAAACTCCAGAAGAATGAGAGGTGATCTCATTGAAACATACAAGATTCTGAAGGGGATTGACAGGGTAGATGCTGAGAGGTTGCTTCCCCTGGCTGGAGAGTCTAGAACTAGGGGACATAGTCTCAGGATAAGGGGTCGGCCATTTAAGACCGAGATGAGGAGGAATTTCTTCACTCAGAGGGTGGTGAATCTTTGGAATTCTCTACCCCAGAGGGCTGTGGATGCTGAGTTGTTGAGTATTTTCAAGGCCGAGGTAATCAAGGGATATAGGGATCAGGCAGGAAAGTGGAGTTGAGTTAGATGATCAGCCATGATCTTAGTGAATGGCAGAGCAGGCTCGAAGGGCCGTATGGCCTACTCCTGCTCCTAATTCTGATGTTCTGTCTACTTTAAAGTAATTAATTGTAAGTAAAGTGCTTTGAATACTTCAGAGAATGTGATAAGGCACTACAGTATATAAATGGAAGTCTTTCTTTAGTAAATATATTGGCACTCTGGGGTGGGGACTAATGTACGTGCACAGGCTCCATCGAGTAGGAATAGCTGCAATGCTTCGACACAAGTAAAACTTCAACTCCACATCCCTACATTACCTGTAGAGAAGTGTCAAACACCACAAGTTTGGAGCTGGTGGGAACAAGATCATAGCATCTGTGTGACTTCATAAAGCGGGTATAGACCTCATCGTTGGAGTCATTCGCTGCAATTAAACAGAGAGAGTTAACAGGTCCAGTTCTTCAACTTACATTATTTCTTTCAAATACGCATGACTGGCTAGAACCACAACCAAGTGGTGCAGTGCAAACAATCAGATAGGAGACAACGGCTCCTGCAATATGCTATTTATTATTAGTTATTTTTTAGATTTTAAATTCATTTTTCTCCTCTCCGCTCCACAATATTTTAGGTTATCTGCCCCTGCCCAACTCATTCTCTGGCTCAAAGGGTGAATAGATAATCTGCTTGCAGGCTTCTGCCAGTGTCAGAGTTCCTGCTCCTGATCACTGCCGGAACGTGTGCGGGTACGGACACTGGGCGAGAGCAGAATTGGGCTCGGTTGCAAATTAGGACGCGGTCCCTTCAGAAGAGTGGGGGAAAATGAAAAAAAAAAAGTGTTTAAAAAAATTACTGCACCCCAACTCGACGTCATCATCTTCTCTATTTACACTATGGTTATTGTAGTAATAGAACGTTTAAGTTCTAGAGTGGGTCAGAAAGTATGAATAAAGGCAAACTGGAATCACCACAAATCAGAGTGGTATGACATGCAGTGATACCATGAGATCATAGAAAATGAAGCAAATCATTGATTGCGACTGCAGAAACAATTTGAATGGATTGGTTTAGATCTCATTCATTTATGATTGCTAGAATGATATGGTTTTGTTCAGTGTGAAGTTGACATGACTAACATTTCAACGGTGAGCACAATCTGACACGTGAACAAAAACAGTTCTAGGAAAATAGTATGTCTCGAACATTAACACATGGGCTGGACAATCCACGGTATAAAAAAAGTCGGATGCAATAGGATGCTGCATGGCTATAAAATACAAGTGCTGGCCAATTCAGTGGCCTTCACCGTACAATTGACATTGAGTGGCTTATACAATGCACTTTAGTGTGCAAAATAGGATGTATATTTTTGAAACTTGAATAAGTCCTCCAGATCTCAATTGCTAAAATTTTTTATTTTCTGTGACGGCTTTTGTTGGGTGTACGGTTATTCAATTTTAACTGAATAGGGATTGGATAGTTTTAAAAATTTGCAGTTACTTTTTAACCCTACAAGTATATCTTCAATATTTTCTACCATTTTGGATTCCTTTCAGCAAGTTCCCAATTCTGAATATAATATCACAAAGATAAGGACAGGTGAGGGAGGCCATTTGGCCCATCGAGCTCCTCCTTCCACAGAAACTTGCACAGCACCTAACTGCCTCTTGAATGACGCCAGAGTTTTTCCAGGTATTTTCACTTTGTGAATAACTGTTTCCTGACATCAGTCCTGAACTTGTCTTTTACCGGTTTCTACCCATGTCCCGCAGTCATAGTGTAACTTGAAATAGTGTGCAGGATTAACCTTTTCCAGTCCACTTAATTTAAGGTCTCCTCTCATTTTCCTCTTTTCAAGGTTGAAGAGTCCAGGATTTTCTAACCGTTGCTTATAATTCAGTTCTCCGACACCAGGGATCAGCCTCCTGGCCCCTCTCTGCACTGCTTCCAGGGCTTGGGGGTTTCCCCATGTGCCTCAGTGACACGAGCTGAACAACGTATTGAAGGTGCGGCCTGACCAGAGCACTGTACGCTTCAGCGCGATGGCCACAGACTTGAACTCTGCTGTTTCGCCAATAAAGCTCAGCTTTAGTTCCAAGCTGCTCTGCGATGATTGAACATGGCCAGTGTTGGGTCTGCAATCACTCTCGGATCTCGCTCAGCCTCTTCCCTCAGCTAGTTCAACACCCTTCATTATGTCCCTCACTTTCAGTGTGCAACACCTTGCAATTATCTGAACTGAATTTTTTCTGCCCGCTTGCAAGTGTTGTCGAGGTCCTTTTGGAGTTCCTCAGCTGCCTGATCAGACTCTGATGTTCCCACCTAATTTAGTTTGCCTGTGAATGAAACCAACTCTCATTGAGTTTCTAAATCCAGGTCATTTTGGTGAACTTTGGGGTATGGGGCACCGTGGTGTGGGACATCCTGGATCTGTAATGTAGCCAGCAGTATAAATGCACTTAATGCCCAAGAGTTCTGTTGTGTGGGCAGAGTAATGCTGAGCCCAGTGGCCAGCTGGCTACGCTTCACAACATGTGTGAAGATACGTTCCGGTTCCAGAAGGCGGTCACCTCACGTAGAGAAACAGTGAAACGGGGTGAGGTCAGTGACCACCTGCAGGGGACGGGTGAGACAGGAGGAACCAGCACAAGAAAACCCTGGGGGGGTGGGGGGTCTGGTCTTGTCCAATAGGTATACAGTTCTTGATACTAAGCTGAGGACAAGTACAGGGAAGGATAATCTTTAGCAACACCACAGCACAGTGGAGCAAGAGATTACCCTTGGGGAAATGAGTGAAAACAAGTTAGAGTGGGGTATTCCATAATTAGGAGTATATATAGTCAGCCCGATTTGCATCCGTGACCTGAATACTGTATTGGCTCATTAGCACGAGGAAAGGGACAAAATGCAGCTGGAAGAACTTCTGGGAAGGGAGGAAAACAGCCAGAAGCGGTGGTTCACGTAGGAACTAATGATACAAGAAGGATTAGGATGGAGTTATGTTCGAAACTAAGTACGGGTTATCAGCTTGACTCAGTTGGTTAACTTTAGCCAGAGGCAGAAAGTTGTGGGTTCAAGTCCACTTCAAGACTCGAGCACAGAATCTCGGCCGACAGTCCCAGTGCAGGGCTGAGGGACTATTACATTGTCGGAGGTGCTGCCTTTTGGATAAGGCGTTAAACAGAGGCCCCATCTGCCTGTTCAGGTGGACATGAAAGAATCCAGGGAACTATTGGAAGAACAGTAGGGAGTTTTCCCCAGTGTCCTGATCAACATTCCACCCTCATTCAGCACACATTAACTGGTCATTCATTTCATTTGCTGCTTGCGGGAATTGCTGTGCACAAAATTGGCGGCCGCATTTGCGTACAGAACAATGACTGCATTTTGAAAGCAATGAATTGACTGCAAAGCATTTCCAGACACCGTGAGGACATGACAAGGCGTTATATAAATAAATGCAAGTCCTTTTAGCAATCTCAGCTCTGTTCTAGGTGCAACGCGCTGGGACCGGTAAAACAGAAACAGATTAGATGCATCAGTGCGCAGCTCGAACAAAAGCGTAGAAGGGAGGGTTTTCGATTCCGCGGACATTAGGAAAGTTCATGGGCAGGGGAAGCTCTTCAGGTGGGACGTGCTTCAACTAAACCAGGCTAGTACCAATGTCCTTGCAAAGAGGATAAATAGGGTAGTGGGCAAGAATTTCAACTAGTAAGGAGGGATAAAGAAAACAGACCAAAACAAAAGGAAATTAATTGCAGAAAGAAAGATTAAAGAAGAAAGAAGAAAAGGAATGTTGTGACAGACAGACTTAACCAAATATGTATGGATGCTAGAAGCATTCACAATTAGGTGTCTGAACTTGTTGGTGGTTGTGGCAATTATGATGCAACATAATCTCAGAAATATGGTTAATTCCTAATGATGGAGACTCCTGGGAAGTACACTCATTGGCATGGGGTAAGCATTCTAATGGAAGTATGGAGTGTGAAGGGAACAAGGATAATTCTAGGGGTTGGTTATGGACTACTGGGTCACAATAAACAGGACAGATTACAATATGAAGAGCCAAGATGCGAAAACAGAAAGATCATTCGAATGAGGGCTTTTAACAAACCTAATGTAAGCCCAAGCGGTCTAGAATTTGAGCGAGTGAATATAATTTATGACCACTTTCTGACAGTGCATCAGGGATGCCATGACAAGGAATTCACACCACCACGTAAGTCGTAATGGCAAGACAGTATAATGGGAGTGGGAGTAGTGGCGTCCCGGGTGATCACAATTGACATGAGCTGGGAAAAACCAAGATTGTAAACTAATACTCAATTATACAATTTCAAGGCAATAAGTGATGACTTTGATGTCACTTGATTGTCCTAGAGAAGCTTAAAGGGTGCAAAAGCAATAAATCCTCAGGAACAGGCCAGGCATGAAATCTACAGAGCGTTGCCACTCATCATGAAAGACACAGGGAAGGTCCCACTGGATTGGAAATAAACCAACTCGATACCTACTTTGAAGAAAGGCGATAGAACAAGCCCAGGTAACTACAGACCCATTAGTCCAGCATCAATAGCGAACAAAATAATGGAATTGATCAGGAACAAACCTGAGCAGTACCTATATAAAACTAATCGAGTAAGTGGCAGTCAACATTGCTTCAGCTTTCAGAAGGGACAGATCCGGCCTGTCCAACGTTTAAGGAAGGCACATCCCAACTGGACACTATAAAGTCCAGGGATATAATATAGAGGTGTCCAAACAGTGACCCGAGAGGCACGTGCTCCCACAGCCCAGGCACTCCAGTCCACGAAGCCCAGGCAGCTCAGTCCTATTTGCGCTTATTGCTGGTTTTTCCCGGTTTGAATTGTGTGGGCACGGAGGCTTGGCTAGGGCGGTCCTTAGCGCTGTTGCCTCGTTGGCGGATCAATCCTAAACCAGAACACCAAGATCCATTAGTACGAGCAACTGGAGATGTGTGCAAGTTAACGGGAACATGGGTACATACTTTATACACAGCTCGAGCTTCGCGGCACACACCCATGTTGCCCGTGAATCCAAAAGCGTCGGTGTCCAATAGAGTACGCCTCAGCTTCCAGAGATCCTTTGATAAAGTTCCACATGGAAAGCTGCTACACAAACTTAAGGCAGTAGATGTCCTAATTAGTACCGTGAGGTCAGGCTGGGGAAATATACTGAGCGATGCATCCCAGGGATTGGTGCCAGGACTTCTATGGTTTCGGATCTACAAAGGTGGCCGGGATTCAGAAACACAGATGGTACCAAATTGAGGGTGGGGGGAATTGAGTCGGATGAAGCAGCCAAGGAGTTACAGAACGGAGACAATATGCGTGTGTGTGCAGAACCATTGACAAATTCAATTCAATAATGGATACAAGTGCAAGGTCTTAAAACATGGGAGATGTACTTAATGAGTTGTAGTGAACTAGATAGGGGCGAGACCAAGAGAGAGATCTGGGAATGATAGTTAGTCTTGACACTTACTGTAACCAGTCATTGCAAAGCAGCAACCAACAAAGCAAGCACAATATATTGGCAAATAAGTCTGGGGCCATCATGCTGTAGCTGTACAGGGCTATACTCGGGTCGCACCTTGAATACAGTGTTCAACTTTGGTCACCAAGGCACCAAAGCCTGGACACGGTGAAGTGAAGGACCAGAAGGCCGATTCATGGTATTGGAGCACGGAGTTGTGAGGGGAGGCTAGAAAAATGTGGATGCCTCAGCCTTGAAAGGAGGTGAATGACAGGCGACTCGATACCCTGAGCACTATTTCAAGTGAAACCACAACTGGTGGATGAGAGGGCATGGCTACAACCCGGCAAGTGCAGGACTGAGGTCAGGAAGTAGTTCTTCACAAAGAGAGCGCAATACCTGGAACGGGCTCTGGGGAGGGTAACAGAGGCACAAACTCTGGTGTCATTCAAGGGGCAGTTAGCTGCTGTGGAATGATTTCGCTAAATGGCCTCCCTCATCTGTAATGATCTTTGTGATCTGGACCAGAAACAGTAGAGGTCCCAGCACCAAACTCTGGGGCACGCCACTCAGTAAATCTCCCCAATTCCATTAACTAGTACCCACTGCTTCCCCTCAGCCAATTTCTAATCCACCACTGACTTTTACTAGGATACTCACTGCCTTAAACTAGTATAGAAAACAAGTAACACATTTGTGCTTTTTTTTAAGCTAGTCTGTCAGTCATTCAGTGTTCAAAGGGCTGTTTTTCTTCAACATGGAGTGCAAGGAAACCTTAGAATAGAATGGCTTTAAATGAATAATATACCATCTCCAGCAGAATTCAATTTCTCCAAGTCTTCCAGGACAGCAATAGCCTGTGGGCAAAGGAAAGACAAACAATGAAACGATACAACGAGCAATTCAAAAAACATCAGTCTGTCAGAAATCTGAATATTTTAAAAGGGCGAGAGTTTTGACAACTCATTATTGGGATAACCAAGGATTCATGAATGTCGACATGAACACCCATCTGGGCACCAATGCCCATGGCCTCCATTACAAGCCGCGAGACAAAATTTCCCCATCTGTTTGAACCGGTCCAAAGACTGGTTTGAAAAGGTACAATGCCTGAATGGAAAACCTTCCCACTGCAGGGTTCGCAGGCCTTCCTACTGAAATGATTTTTTGCAATGCTAGAAGAGCAGGATCCAGAGCGGTCACTAGCGGAGGGTGCAGTGCACTGATCTCACTGCATCAGTCTGACCGGTTCGGGAAGAGAACGGTTTTAATTTACCAAGGCTGTAGCAACTCCAGCCTGAAATAAATAAGACTTGCGCAGGCAGGGCGATAGCAACCGGGAGGATAGGGGGGAAAAAAGGCGGTGCTTTGTGCTGCAAGTCCTCAAATTGCTGCAAATTACAGCGGAACATAGACTTGAAGTGCATCCCAGAAAGTCAAATCTCTGGCCAGCGATAATCAGCAGAGATTGAAACACCGGAAAAGAAACTGAAAGCAGAATGGGAAAAGCAATCAGAGTGTTCAAGTGACAGCACAGCAAGGATATCAAGTGTCGCCACAGAGCTGGTTTTCACTCGAAGTAGCCAAAACACAATCACCGAGACACCACAAAAAAGACATACCTTTGACGCACGAATCAGGAGTCGAACATTAAGCAACTCATCGCAGGAGAGAGTTACTCATGAAACAAAAACAAAATGCTGGAAATAAACAGGTCAGCCAGTTACAGTACTAGGAAATGCATCAGAAGCACATCCTCGCAACCATCATTAACTGAGCCAAGTACAGCAAGAGAAGTGTTACAATGATTCAGAGCAACACCAGCTTTGCCACTTGGTTTACAGAAACCGCTTTTATATTGATGATTCAGCCGCTGATGACCAGGTGAAAGTAACATCGATGGATTTGGTTAGATTGGCGGCCTGGAATTGACGTCTTTCTTTGTTCTTAGCGCCTGCTGCGGGCCCAATTACAGCCCTTAAAAGTGCGGCAGCACAACTTTCGTGAGCGAGCACATCTCCACTGGTGTTGCTCATGGCGCGTCAGAGCATACAGGGTTATACAACCACAAGAAAGGTTATTCCGAGTAAAACGCAATGTATTGTATTATGACTGACATCAAATGGGGGGGGGGGGGGGGGGGGGGGTTCGCACCTTCAGAGTGCAGTGGAGCGAGAAAGAAAAACTGGAAACTAGACAAACAAATAAAGCAAAAAAAATTAAAAACTGACCCAAATTGATTACAAAATTGAAGATAATTTGTGCTGTAGACACACGCTGGATTATTCTGATTGGTACCAATACACTATTGGAAAAATTGTACTTAGTCAATCCACTACATTTACAAATATACTTCTTGTACAATACTTTGAATTCACAACTTTAAATTGCTCCCAACCAATGACAGAGCTGTAACGACCATCAGAATGGGAGCAGGCCATTCGGCCCCCTTGAGCATGTTCCACCATTCAATTAAATCATGGCTGATCTGTAGTTTAACTCCATCTGCCCGCCTTGGCTGAGGAACCTTTAATACCCTTGCCTAACAAAAATCTATCAACCTCAGTATTGACATTTTCACTTGACCTATCCTTCTTGGTTTTTGGGGAGGAGTGTTTCAGATTTCCACTACCAGTAGAATCATAGAAAGTTACAGCACAGAAGGAGGCCATTCGGCCCATCGTGTCTGTGCCGGCCGACAAAGAGCGATCCAGCCTAATCCCACTTTCCAGCTCTTGGTCCGTAGCCCTGTAGGTTACGGCACTTCAAGTGTATATCCAAATACTTTTTAAATGTGGTGAGGGTTTCTGCCTCTCCCACCCTTCCAGGCAGTGAGTTCCAGACCCCCACCACCCTCTGGGTGAAGAAATTGCCCCTCAAATCCCCTCTAATCCTTCTACCAATTACTTTAAATCTCTGCCCCCTGGTTATTGACCTCTCTGCTAAGGGAAATAGGTCCTTCCTATCCACTCTATCTAGGCCCCTCATAATTTTATACACCTCAATTAGGTCTCCCCTCAGCCTCCTCTGTTCCAAAGAAAACAACCCCAGCCTATCCAATCTTTCCTCATAGCTAAAATTCTCCAGTCCTGGCAACATCCTCGTAAATCTCCTCCGCACCCCCTCTAGTGCAATCACATCCTTTCTGTAATGTGGTGACCAGAACTACACACAGTATTCTAGCTGTGACCTAACTAGTGTTTTATACAGTTCAAGCATAACCTCCCTGCTCTTGTATTCTATGCCTCGGCTAATAAAGGCAAGTATTCCGTATGCCTTCTTAACCACCTTATCTACCTGGCCTGCTACCTTCAGGGATCTGTGGACCTGCACTCCAAGGTCCCTTTGTTCCTCTACACTACTCAGTGTCCTACCATTTATAGTGTATTCCCTTGCCTTGTTAGCCCTCCCCAAATGCATTACCTCACACTTCTCTGGATTGAATTCCATTTGCCACTGTTCTGCCCACCTGACCAGTCCATTGATATCTTCCTGCAGTTTACAGCTTTCTTCTTCATTATCAACCAACCACATTGCCGATTTTAGTATCATCTGCAAACTTCTTACCATATCCTACTTCACCCTCGTGTTATAAAGCTCAAAATACCCCCCGAAGACAAACATCTGGCTGTTTTCACAGTTCAAGTGGACATGGGAGAAAAGTTGTGTGTCCACCACGATCCTTCACTGAAATCCTAGTGAAGAACATGCACAGAGTGTGGAGAAATTCCCACTGATAATAAACACGTCGGGGTCATTGTTTAAGAACAACCCTCCAAATGAGCAAAGAGTTCACGGCTCTTTGCAACCAATGAAGTACTTTTTGAAGTGGGGTCACTGTTGTAATGCAGGAAATGCGGCAGCCAATTTGCGCACAGCAAGCTCCCACAAGCAGCAATGTGATAATGACAAAATAATCTGTTTTTTAGTGATGTTGGTTGAGGGATAAATATTGGCCAGGACGCTAGGGAGAACTCCCCCTGCTCTTCTTTGATGTCCACCCGAGAGCAGATAGAGCCTCGGTTTAAGTTCTCATTTGAAAGACGGCACCTCCGACAGTGCAGCACTCCCTCAGTACTGGCACCGGGGAGTGTCAGCCTAGCTTTTTGTGCTCAAGTCCCTGGAGTGGGACTCGAACCCACGACCTTCTGACTCCGAGACGAGGGTGCTACCCACTGAGCCACGGATGACACATACATTGGAGTTCTACTGTCATTTTGATGTCACTGCGAAGCATTGCAATAGTGGCAGTCTAACTGTACAGGCTCAAGTGTGGAAAAATCCCCAGCCTATACATAATTACAGTTAGGAATTGTACTGAACAGCTTCAGGCACTGTACAGTTCAAACCGTAGAACTGCATTTATAGTGTCTTCTTCATTCAGATTCTAGGAACCCGGCATCCAAAAGATGGCTCAAAGAATCCGACTGAAAATCGATGAAATCTGGTTTCCATATATTGCCACAAGACTCGTGGACCCTCCAAAACATTGGTTCTAGGAATCTGCAACTGGTCCACGGAAAACAGACTTAACAGCCTAAAACTGGGGAACTGGCTCCTGGAGTCGGAATTGAAAGAATGGTATAAAAATAGCTCATATTTCCAAACATTTGGCGAATTCAATCGGAAGATTAGCAGCCGTCACAAGGTCACAGCTTGAAGCGCTAAATGTTCAGCACCCGGCCTACATTCTCAGCATTCCCTCACAAGAAATATATAAAAGCCCTTCTTGGCGTTACCCTGCTAATCTGGACTTGGTTTTCGAAGTGTTTATTATCCCGGAATACTTTTTAAAAATTGAATTCAGAAACGGGTGTTGACTTTTGGGAAAAGGAGTTGTTTGTTTTGAAAAGAATAAGGGCTGCCTGGCGTGGCACCTAGCTGTATGGGAAGGTGCCACGGTTTGACTCCCGGGCTGTGCTGAGTTAGCGGCTTTCAGCCAGAGCAGCAGTAGGCCAACTGGCTGCAGGGCCCTTGTCCCAGGGAGCAGGAGGAGAGACACACAATCAGCCAGGGTTCGGGCTGTTGACTGCACCCCAGTGTCTCCTGCTGGGAAGTGTGTGCGTGTGAATGTCAGGCAAGAATAGAATTGGGCTCGGCCCGCGACTTTTCCACAATTGCAAAGGCCAAAACTGTCTCTTCTCACACAGTGGGGGTTGAAGAGGGGAAAAGAAAGAAAACAAAGAGGGCGGGAGAAGCGAAAAACTTAAAGCATTACAGTCCCCCACTGCCTTTAGGGGGTGCATATGTCTTACTGCGATTTGCCCGCTATACATGGTGGGCAGTAAAACAAAAAAGTTAAGCACCATATTTTGTATAAAAAAAAACAGGAAATCTCCACTTAGCAACTGCCTCTCCTAATTGTCAGTGGCTGCATGGGGAATCTCACCACGAAGCTAATCGCACTATAATGAGGTACGAACAGCTGACTGAAACTGCTTGAAGACCTGACTTTGCCCGAAACCAGCACGGCCTTTTAAATTGGTAAGTACAAGGGTAAGTACGTAATGAACTGCCCAAAATAGTCGGCCTGCTCAATACGTCATAAGCGGTGTTATTGCAATTGGCTCCGATGGTAGTGAAATGAAAGACTGACTTGCATTTCTATAGCGCCTTTCACAACCACCGGACATCTCAAAAGTGCTTTACAGCCAATGAAGTACTTTTTGAAGTGTAGTCACTGTTGTAATGTAGGAAACACGGCAGCCAATTTGCGCACAGCAAGGTCCCACAACAGCAATGTGATAATGA
Organism: Somniosus microcephalus; assembly: GCF_052327205.1. Lineage (NCBI taxonomy): Eukaryota > Metazoa > Chordata > Chondrichthyes > Squaliformes > Somniosidae > Somniosus > Somniosus microcephalus. Next base: position 27,259,750 of record NC_141019.1, on the reverse strand, counting down.
CCGGATAATCTGTTTTAGTGCTGTTGGTTGGGGGATAAATATTGGCCGGGACACTGGGGATAACTCCCCTGCTCTTCTTCAAAATAGTGCCATGGGATCTTTTACATCCACCCGAGAGTGCAGACGGGGCCTCGGTTTAATGTCTCATCCGAAAGACGGCACCTCCGACAGTGCGGCACTCCCACAGCACCGCACTGGAGTGTCAGCCTAGATTTTTGTGCGCAAGTCTCTGGAGTGGGACTTGAACCCACAACCTTCTGACTCAGAGGCGAGGGTGCTGCCCACTGAGCCACGGCTGACACTGGCGAACGGTTCGTGCCATTTGCCCGTGACCAGGGTGGTCAGTGAAAGTGGTGGGGACTGTAGCAACAGCAGAATATTTCCAACCACCCGCAGCATCCTTCCTAATGACAAACAGAACTGGCACTTTGACCTCTTCAGGAAGAGTGCGTAGCAGCAGCTGGTGATGTTGGCAATAACTTGTTGTTCATGGGAAAATGTAACTTGAGCCTTAAAAGATCCCCAATGTGAAAAATCAGAAACATTGAAATGCCGTCGCAGTCCCCGTAGATTGGGTTGGGGAGGGCTGATGGGGGTGTGTCGACAAAATCCAATACAAATAAAAACCGTGTGTACAACATCTGTCCGCTCACTTTCCATCACTGTGAACGTCTGGTCAATTTGGAATGGAGAGCACGGCATGGAAATGCGACACAGCCTGAAAACGGGCAGTGCCACCGCGGGCCAAGGTGAACGAGGAAAAAGAGCGCAGGCAGCACCGGTATTTTGGTGCTGCCTGCTGATATAAATGAGCGCAGCGCAGAAGCTCCCGTGCAACGCGCTCTTTCCGGCGGTACGAGCAGGGGACCGAAGGTCGCCTCTGAAGGATCGGTGCGGCGTCCTCGGGGCAGTCACCTTATTAACAGTACATTTCCGAGTGAAAGCCTGGCACAGATGTTCTTAAACCGTTGCGCGAGAAATCCTGAGATTTATGCCCAAAATATAAGCTGAACGCAGAAAATTGAATGGACGGAGTGCGATATAAAGGAAGTAGCGCCATTATATGGAAGAGAGATGTTGCTAAAGCGGAAAGGATGCAAGAGATACCAGTGAGTTCTGGCCACTTGCTAAATTTGTTAGAATAGGGCAATGACCACACAACATGTACGATGGAAATCCCAAACTGTTCTTTCAAGCTTATTTTAGGATTATGGTTGTATACAAAGTGTATGTTATAGAGGCACCTATGTATCTATTTTCAATAACAAAAAACCCTCTACAAATCTTTTTATTTTTTTATTTTTAAAGCGGGTTGATCAGCATTTTCTTGATGCAAAGATCAAAAAAATTAACTAGATGAGGCAACGATGAAAAAGAAGCCAGCTCGATCTGGATCACATTCGAGCATTTTTGCAATAAACTGGAAGACAACTGAAGTCAGTTATTTGGGTGTAACGTATTTAAAAGTAGCACAGTAAATGTGAACTGAAATAAATTTTAAAAAACGGAAACATGAACCTCTTGGTCACGAGTTTACTGGCGTAAATCGTGCAGAAGGGTGTTCAATTACATTTTTAATAGACTTTTGAAGAACACTTGGTGAGAATATGGTGTTAAATTTTCCTTAATTCTTGGCCTTCTAAAAACAGACTTCAAAACTTTGCATCAGTTCCTAAACTAGGAAACCCAATTTATAAAATTTAAGGAAATGCAGCTTTGATTTTTTCCTGAGATTATTACTACTGTAGTACAGTATAGTTTATTTTAAAAGTATTTACCTCCTGTAATGTTTGACTGACCAGGGGGGGGGAGATTTGATGCATCTCATTGGAAGCAGTTTTCACCCCTAATTAAACAGTCGGAGCTCTCTAGCGTTACCAGTTATCGCAGCAACTGTTGCCCGCCGATTGACGTCACGCTCCTGGTAATTAAGATACTTGCGGCGAGCACAGGCAACAGCAGCGCTGCCGACCTGCCCAATATGGCGGCCGCTACGTTCCGCACCCGAAGTGGGCAGAAGCGAGGCGGCCGCCATTTTTTCTTCAAAGTTTCAAGATCAGTGTTTCTTCCTTTAATTCGGGGCATAATTGACAACTACAGTTTCATGGTTGACTCACAATGACGCAAGCTATGCTGGATTTCGACAGCAGATACATAGTATAAATTCATTCATTTATTTCAATAAGTCACGTCAAAACGCCAAAACTGGGCAATATGTAATGGAACTGTATTGAGAGCCTATGATGTACCAGCAAGCTGGGTACAAAAAAAAAGTCGTCCAGTGGATGAAACGCTGTGCTTTCACCTCTGGGGCCTGGCTTGCAATCCAGCCCAGGCTGATGGGCCGGGAGCCATCTCATGCGATGGTCTTCAGCTAACTGAACTTGAGCAGTACCGACCCAGTCCCCCATAGCAGAGAACCCACAGCACAAAACTGGCAGGGGATATTTCGATCACTCTTGTTCAACACATCCACACGGCTGGTTTGGTGGAGCAGGGCGTGCCAGGCGAAGGGTGGAAGTTAAGGTGGTGTTTGAGGCAGCGATACCCTCGACCTGCCTCTGCACTTGCTTAAATCCTATTATACTCGAGGAACGGCACCTCATCTTTCGATTAGGCACTTTACAGCCTTCTGGACACAACATAGAGTTCAACAATTTCAGACTATAACCTCTGTCCCCATTTTCTCAGATGGCAGCTGTTGATGATTCTGCCATTCCCATTTACACCTCTTCTAGATCCACCTTTTGTTTCTTTACTTGGCCCATTACCATCTCCTTTTGCCTTGTACAATCATAACTTTGGTGCTTTAATCTCTCCTCCCTATCTCAGACCTTCCCCTTGGTTTGTTCCTCCCCTCCCCCTGCCTCTGTACTTGCTTAAACCCTGTATGTCTAACTTTTTCCAGTTCTGACGAAAGGTCTTCGACCTGAAACATTAACGCTGTTTCTCTCTCCACAGATGCTGCCTGACCTGCTGAGTGTTTCCAGCATTTTCTGTTTTTATTTCAGACGTCCAGCATCCGCAGTATTTCGTACCCTAGCTCTAACTGTGTGCTATACCTGACTGTGCGACCACTTCAGCCCGACACTGGGTGCAAGTAGAAAATACGCCAGTCTCGAGAGCGGTCATAACTCACCGAGAGGACTACTATATTCAACAAATGTGGGAAGAAAACAGATGGCAATACAGCCATTGTATCTGAAGCAATCCCCTTGATGTCACGGCACAAGAGCTTTAAATCCATCTCAAATTCACACCAGTCTCAGACAGACAGAACAGCCACAACCACAAGATTTCAATAGCCTCAGCCATGCATTAATAGCTTGGAGGAGTTTGCTCTCCCAATGTGAATGGTACGCAGCAATTTAATACACATTGCAAAGCTGCACGACCTCACCCATATTCATTTCCATTCAATTAAATCGGCTTACGAACAATAAAAATGGTTTTACTTTGCAAGAGAACATTTATTTATGGCACGGATTGATTGCAAGGAAATCTAATCAGACATCAAGCTGAGCACACAAGGAAGGAGAAAGTGAGTCCTTGTGTTCGAGGACGGCCAGGAGAATGGGGTCCAGGGTCCAATGTACAGCCTTGCACTTCTCCACTGTAGTTTTACAGCAACATTTAATGGTATCAAAGAACGCCAAGTAAAGTCATGCCCCATCTATGCAGAGCGCCCGGTTCCGCACTCCCTGCCTTCTACGACCATTGCTCTGAATCTGCTTGTTTTTTTATTCGTTCCTGGGATGTGGGCATCGCTGGCAAGGCCAGCATTTATTGCCCGTCCCTAATTGCCCTTGAGAAGGTGGTGGTGAGCCGCCTTCTTGAACCGCTGCAGTCAGTGTGGTGAAGGTACTCCCACAGTGCTGTTAGGGAGGGAGTTCCAGGATTTTGACCCAGCGACGATGAAGGAACAGCGATATACTTCCAAGTCAGGATGATGAGTGACTTGGAGGTGGTGGTGTTCCCATGCGCCTGCTGCCCTTGTCCTTCTAGGTGGTAGAGGTTGTGGGTTTGGGAGGTGCTGTCGAAGACTACTAAAAATTTACTAAAAAAGGTATACGTCAGCAGTTCAGGGATGAATTTTGCTCACTTTGTTGGGAGGCGGCTGGCTTTCCCTCATCTCCTCCCCACAGCAAATGTGCTCGAGATTTGGAACTTAGTAAAAAGAGAGATTAAACCTGGCACCCTAGTACATGTTTGTATCTTGGTGAATTTCACATTATAAATGGATGAAATGGTCTCCATAGCCTGCAGCGATGTTGAATGTCCCATTGGCAGAGTACCATAGTGACCGTTGTATTGCCTTGTTTAATGTACCTTGGTTCTATTCTGGTTCCTCTTCCTTTAATCGGACCATCTTGTTTGATATTACTAGGGCACTATACGCTGAAGCTCTTAACACACAGCACCAAAGTTCATGGGCTGATAGCGCGCCCATTAAATTTGTTGTTTGAGGTATTGCGTTACCAAGGATTTTGCACGGACAAAAAAAGGAACAGCTCACTCGGTCTCATTCGGAGGGCAACCAAAAGGTTTTACAATCAGGTCACACACAGTACATAGAGCAGTATTAATAATGGCTTGGAGTATTAGCTGAACTCCTGCGGCGCTGCTTATGATAAGTCAAAGAACACGCCATTTTAGAACAGGAGAAATGCACAATATATTAAATTGATCTCCTGTGGCTCTGCTCACAGACAAAAATTAGGAACTTCTCTCTCTCTCTCTCTCTTCCTGTAGGTGTGTCTCTATTGACCTCTTGCACACCTTGTCTTTCTACACGTCTCATTTTTTCAGGACGTTTCATACTCGAAAAGAGCCAGATTGTGGGGCCAAACCTGGGACAGCCGCAGAAACGATCTTGCTTGGGGAAGCAGTTGAAGTGTGTACGGTCTTGCTGCATTTGCACGGGAATGCTGGGGACCGGTGCCTGGGTTGGAAGGGAGCAGGAAGCTGAAACCCGAGGCAGGGATAGGCGAGAGCGGGGCTGGGGTGGCTGTATTAATAATACTACTGTTGTTTACTGTATTTATCACTGGGCTGCAGCTTTGGCCACATCTATCACTGCTTCTGTGCTTTGTTTTATAATTATATATATTATTGGTCGGATTTACTTGCCTTTATTATTATTGTGGACTATCTGCATGATTGTTGCTGTCTGGGAGGAGCAAACTCCAGGGCCTGGGGTGTATTTGGGCTGGCCAGTGGTTGTGAAAGGCGCTATATAAATGCAAGTCTTTATTTCTTAGTCGTGACCTCCTGGCTTCGAGCCACGTACTTTTTCAGTTGCCCACAAACAGCAATGTGATAATAACCAGACAATCTGTTTTAGTGATGTTGGTTGAGGGACAAATATTGGCCAGGACCACCCCCCCCGCTCTTCTTTTCCGGGATCTTTTACGTCCACCCGAGAGGGCAGACGGGGCCTCGGTTTAACGTCGCGTCCGAAAGACGGCACCTCCGGCAGTGCGGCACTCCCTCAGCACCGCACTGGGAGTGTCAGCCTAGATTTATGTGCTCAAGTCTCTGGAGTGGGACTTGAACCCACGGCCTTCTGACTCCGAGGCGAGGGTGCTGCCCACTGAGCCACGGTGAGAATGCTGGTGAAGCAAATTAAGTTTGTGTTTATTGTATTTCGACTTCTTGTCACTTTAAAATAAACAGCGATAGCTCAGCAGTGCGGCTGTTTTTCCACTAAGTACACATCCCATTCCCAACAACATCCATTATAGCCGCTGTCCAGAATTCTCCCAAAAAGGTCCTCTCCAAGCAGGACTCATGTTAATAGGCTAAACACTCCCTGCTGGTAGACTCAACACTTCCTGCTATTGCCCTTTACTCGAATGGAGCCTCCCTTTATTTATCCATTTTGGCGGTGGGAGATTTCAGAGATAAAGCCGGGCCCCGCAAACCGCTGACTTTATTTCATATACAGGCGCCGCCCGAGACATTTTGCCAGGCATAAATATGTCAGCCTCCTGACTGTCGCAGGCTGCAAATAGGTGGAACATGCTCAGCGCCTGGGAAATATCAACAGGAAAGCCACAACAAGCAATGGAATCCTACTAGAATGTGAGCCGCAGGAGAGGGAGATAGGGCAGGCCAGCATAAAGACAGTTGCTACAGGGCGAAGGTTACAACTTAGTTTAGTTGAGAATTGTGTGTGTTTATTATTTTATGAACGTACTACACAGTCAGTGGCTCAAAACACAGCATGGCCACCAAAAGCAAATCTTTTCAGCATCTTCAACAAGCGAGACTCTAACCATCTCCCCTTGACATTCAATGGCATTACCATCACTGAATCCCCCACTATCAACATCCTGGGGCTCACCATTGATCAGAAACTGAACTGGACCAGCCATATAAATACTGTGGCTACAAGAGCAGGCCAGAGGCTGGGAATTCTGCGGCGAGTGTCTCACCTCCTGACTCCCCAAAGCCTTTCCACCATCTACAAGGCACAAGTCAGGAGTGTGATGGAATACTCTCCACTAGCCTGGATAAGTGCAGCTCCAACAACACTCAGGACAAAGCAGCCCGCTTGATTGGCACTCCATCCACCACCTTCAACATTCACTCCCTCCACCACCGGCGCACTGTGGCTGCAGTGTGTACCATCTACAAGATGCACTGCAGCAACTCGCCAAAGCTCCTTCAACAGCACCTTCCAAACCCGCGACCTCTACCACTTAGAAGGACAAGGGCAGCAGACGCATGGGAACATCACCACCTACAAGTTCCCCTCCAAGCCACACACCATCCTGACTTGGACCTGTATCGCCGTTCCTTCACTGTCGCTGGGCCAAAATCCTGGAACTCCCTTCCTAACAGCATTGTGGGTGTACCTACACCCTATGGACTGCAGCGGTTCAAGAAGGCGGCTCACCACCATCTTCTCAAGGGCAATTAGGGATGGGCACTAAATGCAGGCCTAGCCAGCGACGCCCACATCCCATCAATTAATAAAAAAATAAATTTAAAAAAATTTGGCTGGTTGGTTTTGAGGTACTTCTGGCGAATGGTATTTTCAGGGGTGGGGAGGGGAAACGAACGATGCAATTGCTCGGTTTTGTGATTACTTGCGGGTAAATTGGTTACTTTTGCTGCTTGGCTAGTGAATGAAACAGTTTTTGATTGGCTCAGTTAACTAACTGTGGACGTGCGATTTCACTGAGGAACGCGGGATGAAAGGCTCATTATGTAGATAGAGGAGCTACATTTACCACCGCTGATCTTGGGCACTAAAGCACCGTTTCCTTTTCGGGAAGCAAAGTAAATGTAATAAAGTCTTGCATAAGTTTGTGGTAGTCTTTCAAAAGGATGAAATGCTGGCATCCTGCATGCACTTTTAGCCAAGCTGTTCCTGTCACTATATCTGCCCTTCGCTGTGCCTGTCCCAAAGATATAGTGCAGAAGCATATACAAGTATTAGAAAAGATCGTTTTAAATACACTTTAACTTTCCACTATAATCCAGTCTTTTGTAATGCTTAAAAATCCGATCCTGAAAACGCACTTGATCCTCTGTGAAAATGCAGTGGACAGTCATTTAGGGCATCAGAAATGACAGCAAGTTACGGCTCTCGCACGCTGAGAGGAGAATCTATCTTATCTTACACTTCCGCACAATCCATGTTTCTACTAAGAGATGGCAATCCTCCCTCGCTCCCATAAGTTCTGCAATTTTCCTTCAACATCGGGGACTGCCCTTTGGGTCTCAGCAGGTCATGGCCCAGATATCTGGACAGGCTGGGGTTGTTTTCCTTAGAGCAGAGAAGGCTGAGGGGGGACCTGATTGAGGTGTACAAAATTATGAGGGGCATAGATAGGGTAGATAGAAAGGAACTTTTTCCCTTAGTAGAGGGGTCAATAACAAGGGGGCATAGATTCAAGGTAAGGGGCAGGAGGTTTAGAGGGGATTTGAGGAAGAACTTCTTCACCCAGAGGGTGGTTGGAATCTGGAACTCACTGCCTGAAAGGGTGGTAGAGGCAGGAACCCTCACAACATTCAAGAAGCATTTGGATGAGCACTTGAAACGCCATAGCTGGAATGCTGGAAAATGGGATTAGATTAGACAGGGCTTGATGGCCGGCGCGGACGCGATGAGCCGAAGGGCCTCTTTCTGTGCTGTATAACTATGACTCTATATCCTTGACGGGTTCAGTTCCTCAGGGCAAACCGACCTTCGATGGAACCAAGGAGCTCACCTGGCCTTTACAAGGTGTGGGGGATCGAACTGGAGATGGACAACGCGGGTGAGGAATGGCAGGCCACCCGTCAAGCAATTCCCATCATATTCAAGAGAGCCAACTGAAGATTAAACCCATCACACAGACCACTTCGCCTGCACCCACTGGCGACCCGGGATAACGGAAGAACACTGGGGAGGATGCAGTCACATTTTGTAGTGCCGCCCCTTGTCTTGGCGATACAGAAATATACCAGAAGAAATCGAGGCCGCTTCAGGTATTACAATTGATTCAAGCGTACTCCGCGTACTCCATTGTGTTTGGGTGTAAGTTGCAAGGCCCCATGGAAAGCACCTCTCATTGTTATACCATGTGGACAGACTTTGCTGCCTCCACATACTGCAGGGGTCAATTGGCTCTTGGAAACGACCCTAGTCAGGAGAGATTACGTACTCTAAAAGGGAACGTGGACTCAAGCTCAGAGAAGGGTACAATCCTAAAGGGGGTGCATGAACAGAGAGACCTGGGGGGGGGGGGGGGGGGGGGGGTATGTGCACAGATCGTTGAAGGCGGCAGGGCAGGTTGAGAAAGCGGTTAAAAAGGCTTACGGGATCCTGGGCTTCATAAATAGAGGCAGAGTACAAAAGCAAGGAAGTTATGATGAACCTTTATAAAACACTGGTTCGGCCTCAACTGGAGTATTGTGTCCAATTCTGGGCACCGCACTTTAGGAAGGATGTGAAGGCCTTAGAGAGGGTGCAGAAAAGATTTACAAGAATGGTTCCAGGAATGAGGGACTTCAGTTATGTGGATAGACTGGAGAAGCTGGGGTTGTTCTCCTTAGAGCAGAGAAGATTGAGAGGAGATCTGATAGAGGTGTTCAAAATCATAAGGGGTCTGGACAGAGTAGAGAGAAACTGTTCCCATTGGCGGAAGGGTCGAGAACCAGAGGACACAGATTTAAGGTGATTGGCAAAAGAACCAAAGGCGACATGAGGAAAAACGTTCTTACGCAGCGAGTGGTTAGGATCTGGAATGCACTGCCTGAAAGGGTGGTGGAGGTAGACGCAATCGTGGCTTCCAAAAGGGAAATGGATAAGTACCTGTAGGAAAAAATATTGTATGGCGGGGGAGTGGGACTAGCTGAAGTGCTCCTGCAGAGAGCTGGCACGGGCTCGACGGGCTGAATGGCCTCGTTCTGCATACAGTTTTGGTCTAATTATTTAAGGAAGGATATACTTGCATGGGAGGCAGTCCAGAGAAGGTTCACGAGGTTGATTCCGAAGATAAAGGGGTTGTCTTATGAAGAAAGGTTGGGCCTATACTCATTGGAGTTTAGAAGAATGAGAGGGGATCTTATTGAAACATATAAGATTCTGAGGGGGCTTGACAGGGTAGATGCAGAGAGGATGTTTCCCCTCGTGGGGGAATCTAGAACTCGGGGGCATAGTTTCGGGATAAGGGGGCACCCATTTAAATCGGAAATGAGGAGGAATTTCTTCTCTCAGAGGGTTGTGAATCTTTGGAATTCTCTTCCCCAGAGGGCTGTGGAGGCGGAGTCATTGAATATATTCAAGGTGGAGATAGACAGATTTTTGAAAGGTAAGGGAGTCGAAGGTTATGGCGAGCGGGCGGGGAAGTGGAGTTGAGGCCAAGATCAGATCAGCCATGATGTTATTGAATGGCGGAGCAGGCTCGAGGGGCCGAATGACCAACTCCTGCTCCTACGTCTTATGTTCTTATAGAGTCAGAGTTATACAGCACAGAAAGAGGCCCTTCGGCCCATCGTGTCCGCGCCGGCCATCAAGCCCCGTCTATTCTAATCCCATTTTCCAGCACTTGGTCCGTAGCCTTGTATGCTATGGTGTTTCAAGTGCTCATCTAAATGCTTCTTGAATGTTGTGAGGGTTCCTGCCTCTACCACCCTTTCAGGCAGTGAGTTCCAGATTCCAACCACCCTCTGGGTGAAAAAGTTTTTCCTCAAATCCCCTCACCTTGAAACTATGCCCCCTGGTTATTGACCCCTCTACTAAGGGGAAAAGTTCCTTTCTATCTACCCTATCTATGCCCCTCATAATTTTGTACACCTCAATCAGGTCCCCCCTCAGCGTTCTCTGCTCTAAGGAAAACAACCCCAGCCTGTCCAGTCTCTCTTCATAGCTGAAGTGCTCCAGCCCAGGTAACATCCTGGTGAATCTCCTCTGCATCCTCTCCAATGCAATCAATCCTTCCTATAGTGTGGCGACCAAAACTGCACACAGTATTCCAGCTGTGGCCTAACTAGCGTTTTGTACAGCTCCATCATAACCATTATGTTCTGTGCTGTAACCATTCTATGATTCTAAGGGAAGTTAACGACTTTACACACGGGATACTGACTATATGGAACAGACTGCCCAGAGATGCAGAGGTGGTGGACATTTCCAAGTCCTCTCTTAGCTAATCTCAGCTGACGTTTGAGAAAAGGTTGTTATTGTGTTTGTGGCTTCTCTGGCCAAGGACTTCCTGGAGCCTTCTGATCAAAAAGCCGCACGAGATCAGATCACTTTTGTTTAAGCTGCCAGCTCTAAATTTCAAGCTAAACTTCAAACAAAATGGTAGCTGAAGCAAGGGCTGTGAAGCAGTCTAAACATCCTCCGTTCAGTTACAGGAGATTCACTGAACCCTCAGTAGGAGCCAAATCTTGTTTAAAAAAAAAAATGTTGCAGTTGTTCCTACAGACTCATTGCAATGGTATAGCATCGGATGAGGTAGGTGCAGCTTTATTTATTGAAGGCAGTTACTGTTTCGACAGAACAAGGTCTATTTATAGACAAAATCTATAGGGATAGAAACAACTGTCCTTGAACAGATTCTGGCGGAGAGGAATAACATGGCCAGGAGTGTGAGGAAGCCATTTTGGATTGAAGCTCGGTCTCCACAATTAGTTCACAATGCAAGAGCGAGGCAGCGGCCACCCTCTGCTTAAAGGCAGCACTTCACTTCCACTTTCACACCAGAGATTGGAACTCTCTGTGCCGGCGATCAATCAGGCACATAAAAAGCAGACGCTGCCTTTCATGTTGGGCGTGCCTTACTTACACTGCAATAAAATCCAACTGTTCACAGCACAGATTCTTCTTGACTTTAGCATATTTGCAATGAAATCAATGCCTGCATTTTTCATACATACACACACACACATATGCAGACGCGTTCAATTAGTTCAATAACCCAAGGGACATGCTGGGTTATAGCTATTGTGGCGAGATCCCTTAACAGTAGATAGACGTGTATACAAGGAGTTTAACCACAGCTCCACTGCCTCCAATTAGTGGGATCACTGCTAAAATGGCGAGCTTGGCTCAGTGGAGGAATGCTCAATGACTTCAGTCCGAGGTCCTTATTATTGGAATCGCTCCAGCCAGGTCATACCAGCCAGCAGTTTGTAAAATTCAGAAGGGAAGGAACGACATTCCTGCCTGGCCATATAAATAGCATCTATATTGCGCAGTTTACGTCTTCAGGGCATCCCAAAGATTGGTCACAGTCAACGGATTACTTCTGAAATGCAGCTGTTATGTTGGCAAACGTGGCAGCCAATTTGCACTCAGGATGACCCCACAAAACAGCAAATGAATGAATGGCCAGTTAACCTGTTTTGGTGGCGCTGGTTGAGGGAAGAATGTTGGCCAAGACACCAGGAGAACTCCTTTCTTCGAACGTAATAAAATCCCATGGCACCATTCATTTCAAGCGAACAAAATGGGATCTTGTTCAAACATCCAAAAGGCATTGATGCGCCATCAATTACTCAAAAGACTGAAGTTGAGCGAGTAACAATCAGGCTTTTATTAACTAAAGAATGAAGGTCTAGTCTCGAGTGGTCGACCCGTCCAGAATACTAAGGGACTGGGAGGTAGTCACTTATATACCTGGAATAGTGGGAGGAGTCAGCCGAGGCATGTCCAGACCTGTACCTAGTGGAATACACATACAGACACAGACAGGTATGACAGTGGTTTACCACAGGCGGCACCTCCAACAGTGCAGCACTCCCTCAGTGCTGCACTGGAGCGTCAGCCTGGATTACGGGGCTGGAGTCTCTGGAGTGGGACTGGAAGCCACAAATTTCTGATCGAGAGGAGAGGGTGAGCCCAACTAAGCCAAGCTGATCCTTAAAAGCCAAATGTCCCAGAATTACTGGTTTCTAAACTAGATGTAGGCAAGAGACAAGGTGCATCTTCACTGGATGCCCCAAACACCCCATTCAAACCATCAACTTCAGAGATTTATCTTCAGCTACAGATTGTTTCACAAGATGTGGTAATTTGAATGCCCATTTAGTATTTATTCCTTATGATTTTTAAGTAAAGAATGTATTTTATTGCCACATTCAAATAAACTGGACAACTGGAAGTGCAAGAAGGGTATTTTTGGAGGGGGGAGAGGGGGCGGAGGTTGGAGACATCACATCACATCACATCACAAGTAAAAACAGAAATGCTAGAGACACACAGGATGCCAGTCAGCATCTTAAGGATAAAAGTTCATGTGTCAGATTGGCCCTCGGTTTCTGAGCAACAATTAACAAACCAAACAGAATGCTGAATCTAAGTTTAATCAGAGGCCATCGTGCTGAAGCCGTACAGTGCTCTGGTCAGGCCACACCATGGATACGGTGTTCAACTCGCATCACTGAGGCGCAGGGAAAACACCCAAATGTTGGAAGTGCTGCAGAGAGGGGCCATGAGGTTATGTGTCAGAGTGACTGGGTTATGAGGAAAGCTTAGAAAACCTTTGGTCTCTTCAACTTTGAAAGGAAGTGAATGAGAGGGTTCCTTCTAGAAGTACATAAACATAAGAAATAGGAGCAGGAGTAGGCCATATGGTCCCTCGAGCCAGCTCCGCCATTTAATGAGATCATGGCTGATCTTCTACTTCCTCTCCACTTTCCCACCCCATCCCCATATCCCTGGATTCCCCTAGAGTCCAAAAATCTATCGATCTCTGTCTTGAATATACTCAACGACTGAACCTCCACAGCCCTCTGGGGTAGAGAATTCCAAAGATTCACCACCCTCGGAGTGAAGAAATTTCTCATCTCAGTCCTAAATGGCCGACTCCTTATTCTGAGACTGTGACCCCCTGGTTCTAGACTCCCCAGCCAGGGGAAACATCCTCTCAGCATCTACCCTGTAACAATTTTATACATACTCAGTGGAATAGAAAAGGTTCATCCTGAGCAACGTTTCAAGTTAAACAAGGACTGCAGGACAAGAGGACACGGGCACAAACTGGGAGAGACAGTCTCAAACAGAGCATTGCAGAAATGCCACAAAAGACATTCAGATGAGACCAAAGGATTCATTCAATGGCTAAAGTTAGTCACACTCTTGTACAGGAAACTTTCGATTTACCGGCACCTAAATAACCGGAAATCTCGGTTAACCGGCAAAATTCAGGAGTAGGTTCAGGTAAGTTTTATTACTTGCTTTCCTCGATCTGTTGCTGTGCAAGGGTGTGGCTGCAGCTGTTGCTAAGCTACAGAGACGCTTGGAACTTGTGGCCATTGTTCTGAACCTGTCGCTAAGCAACAGGGTTTGTTGCTTTATACGGAGCTCTCAGCTCCGTATCTTTTACTACAGCTTTCGGTTATCCGGAATTTTTGATGAACCGGCACCACGTCGGTCCCAGATAAAAAAAAGTTTCCTGTACTCATGGGAGTTATATTTAAGGTACTTTACGTGGTGCAAGAGCAGGAGTCGCACCGCTGGCTCCCGACGCACGGGTCTTGTGCAGCTGGCTGGAACCTCGAACAAAAATCTGCCAGCTTCACTCAAGCGGTCTGCCCGGAAGGCCCAGTTTAAAAAGACGAGACATCCCAGCTGATCGACCTTCGGGTGGCAGCCGTCTGCCCAAGACCCGTGCAGCGGGAACTGGCAGCGCTGGCACAGCTCTCGCACAGTATAAAAGCAGCTTTGAAGAGTGTCCCAGTGCCATTCACAGCCAGGCCACACAAAGAAATCATAGATTGCAATTACAAATAGACCTGCTGACCAGAACGACATGGTGCAACCTGGAATTGTCTGAGCCACACAGTAACCGTTCTTCGGCTGAACAATACACTAGAGATATCTTTGTTCACATCTCCAGTTGCAGTTCAGTGGTATTTATCAAAACATAGAAACATAGAAGATAGGAGCAGGAGTAGGCCATTCGGCCCCTCGAGCCTGCTCCGCCATTCAATGAGATCATGGCTGATCATCCAAACTCAGTACCCTGTCCCTGCCTTCTCCCCATATCCCTTTAGCCTCAAGAAATATATCCAACTCTTTTTTGAATATATTTAATGAACTGGCCTCCACCACCCTCTGTGGCAGAGAATTCCACAGGTTCACCACTCTCTGGGTGAAGAAATTCCTCCTCATTTCAGTCCTAAATGGCTTACCCCTTATCCTTAGACTATGACCCCTGGTTCTGGACTCCCCCGCCATCAGAAACATCCTTCCTGCATCTAGTCTGTCCAGACCTGACAGAATTTTATAGGTTTCGATGAGATCCCCTCTCAATCTTCTAAACTTCAATGAGTAAAAGCCCAATCGACACAATCTCTCCTCATACGTCATTCCTGCCATCCCAGGTATCAGCCTGGTGAATCTTCGCTGCAGTCCTTCCATGGCAAGAATGTCCTTCCTCAGGTAAGGCGACCAAAACTGCACACAATATTCAAGGTGCGGTCTCACCAAGGCCCTGAACAACTGTAGCAAGACATCCTTGTTCCTGTACTCGAACCCTCTTGCTACGAAGGCCAACATACCATTTGCCTTCTTAACTGCCTGCTGCACCTGCATACTTACCTTCAGCGACTGGTGCACAAGGACACCCAGGTCTCTTTGCACTTCCCCTTCTCCCAATCTATTGCCATTCAAATAATAATCTGCCTTCCTGTTTTTGCCACCAAAGTGGATAACCTCACATTTATCCACATTATAGTGCATTTGCCATGTTTCTGCCCAATCCCCCAACCTGTCCAAATCGTACTGGAGTTTCACGACATCCTCCTCACATATTAAATTTAACACAAGATGTATACCGCCGTTCCTTCATCGTCGCTGGGTCAAAATCATGGAACTCCCTAACAGTGTGGGAGCACCGTCACCATGCGCACTGCAGCGGTTCAAGAAGGCGGCTCACCACTACCTTCTCAAGGGCAATTAGGAACAGGCAATAAATGCTGGCCTTGCCAGTGACACCCACATCCCAGGAATGAATAAATAAAAACAATTTCACTTTGAACAGTTTATTCTTAGAACAGGATGATATGATGCTGTTGAATTACCAATCAACACACCAGAACACAGAACAGCCATCTGAACAGCGGCACAATGTGTGTTTGAAGCGAGCAGGGAAACCAAGGTCGTTGATTCAGTTCTTTGGAGAAAAACCAAAAGTGCCTCCTCCAGCACCAGTTAACCATTTCTCCTCTGCAAGGAATCGTGCTTCCTCCAGTGCAGCACGAAGCCACTGTTATTAAGGACTGCAGGTTAGGGCTGGAAGGTAGCGAATGCGGTGCTAATATTCAAAAAGGCCCCAAGCAATTATACAGCAGTTAGTCTGACACTCACAGGATGGGGAAATGCGCAACAGCATATTAGGCGCCATCAACGTTTATTGAAAGTATAGGTGGTCACAATCGAGGACTGCGAAGTCATCAGCTTTCTGTCAGCCTGGTACGTCACGAGCAGTGTCTTAGGAATTTGGTATTTATAGATTTCGTGGATTTGTTGACTGTGTGTTGCTGCACAGTACTAAAAACAATTTCTACAAAAAAAAGACCTGCATTTATTTACTGCCTTTCACGACCTCAGGATATCCCAAAAAGCGCTTTACAGCCAATGAAGTACTTTTTGAAGTGTAGTCACTGTTGTAATATCGGAAGCAAACTCCCACAAACAACAACGTGATAATGACCAGATAATCTGTTTTAGTGATGTTAGTTGAGGAATAAATATCGGTCAGGACACCGGGGACAACTCCCCTGTTCTCCTTCGAAATAGTGCCACGGGTCTTTCACATCCACCAGAGAGAGCAGACGGGGCCTCAGTTTAACGTCTCATCCGAAAGATGGCACCTCCGACAGTGCAGCACTCCCTCAGCACCGCACTGGAGTGTCAGCCTAGATGTTTGTGCTCAAGTATCTGGAGTGGGACTTGAACACACAACCTTCTGACTCAGAGGCGAGGGTGCTGCCCACTGAGCCACTGGCCGACCATGGCATGCTTTTACATTGGGCAGCTGGTGCTCTCGGAAGACAGGGAAAGGGGTCTCTACGAGTGTGCCGATATTTGCAGGGGGTCCCTGGAATAGTAGGCAGCATGGTTTTAGAAGCAACGGGTCATGCCTCATAAACCTACTGGAATTCTTTGGAGGGGGCAAATAAATTAGCACGCGAGTACAATCCAATGGTTGAAAGCTACTTGGATTTTTGTAAGGCAGCTAATAAAATGTCTGAAGTTCATATAAAAGAATTAAAGCTCGTGAAATTAGTGGCAAATAGCCAGCTGTACTGAAAACTAGCAACAGAAATCAGAACGTGGCGATGAGGGGAACAGGCTCCGATGGTGCTGGGGGAAGCCCGAGTTTGGTGGCGCTCCACAATGATCTGCTCTAGGTGGCCTGTCGTTTATAACATTTATAAACAATACTGGAGACGATTATTGGATTGTATACATTACAAAATCTGGAAATGACTGCAAGCTATGCTGGCCAGATGGCAGTGTAAGGGAGATTGATACCATTCAGAAAGGATTTTAATAGGAATATAATTTTTGTATTTATTCGTTCATGGGATGTGGCATCGCTGGCAAGGCCAGCATTTATTGCCCATCCCTAGTTGCCCTTGAGAAGGTGGTGTTGAGCCGCCTTCTTGAACCGCTGCAGTCCGTGTGGTGAAGGTGCTCCCACAGTGCTGTTAGGGAGGGAGTTCCAGGATTTTGACCCAGCGAAAATGAAGGATTGGTGATATATTTCTAAGTCAGGATGGTGTGTGACTTGGAGGGGAACTTGGAGGTGGCGGTGTTCCCATGCTCCTGCTGCCCTTGTCCTTCTAGGTGGAAGAGGTCGTGGGTTTGGGAGGTGCTGCCGAAGAAGCCTTGGCGAGTTGCTGCAGTGCATCTTGTAGATGGTACACACTGCAGCCACGGTGCGCCGGTGGTGGAGGGAGTGAATGTTTAAGGTGGCGGATGGGGTGCCAATCAAGTGGGCTGCTTTATCCTGGATGGTGTCGAGCTTCTTGAGTGTTGTTGGAGCTGCACTCATCCAGGCAAGTGGAGAGTATTCCATCACACTCCTTACTTGTGCCTTGTAGATGGTGGAAAGGCTTTGGGGAAATAATGCACACTAGAACCAAAATATGAAACACATATGGTAAATGGCTGCCCATTTATAAATATGGAAAAGGATTTGCAGGTGATTATCGACCTTCACGGAAAGCATTTACAGTGTGAGGCTGCTGTCACGATGCTGATCACAAGGGCATCTGAATATTAGTCAAAACAGGTTAGTTTAACCCTGTAAAACTCACTAAATTGCAGAATAAAACACAAATCAAAATACAGATGTCGGAAATCTGAAATAAATGTTGCTGTTAACACTCAGCAGGTCAGGCAGCATCATGTGGGAGAGAGAGAAACGGAGTTAACGTTTCGGTGACCTCTTTCTCTCTCCACAGATGCGCCTCGACCTGCAGAATTGTTAGCAGCATTTTCTGCTTCTATGTAACTAAAGTGCATGCAGTTGGAGGCAGTTTACCCGCAAAAGGAGATTGATGCACCGGGCAGAGTTCAGAGACGAACGATCAGGACAATTCTAACACGTGGGGGTTCCACTCGTATCGCAGGTTCAGCAATCGAGGGCAATCTTTTGCTCAGCACTAATGCAAACAAAGAGCATCAAAGCTGACAATTTTGTTCAAATACAAACTTTGGCTTTAGGAAGGAGGTCGCACAGACAAGGTGGTCATGTAGCTCTGTATAATTGCACCTTTGTGGTTGGCTGTACTGCCAATCAATTTCTAACGAATAGCTGACTTTCCGGTCAGTTCTTAAATCTGTGACAGCAGGACACTTGCAATCAGCACTCTGTCGACATATGTGTTCAGTCTCCCCCACTCAACCATAGCACAAGAACGGAACCGCAGCAATGTTCGAGTGACGTAGTATTCTAGAGATTTCCCTTTATCAGCATCTTTTGGACAGGTGGGGGGGGGGGGGGGGGGGGGGGGGGTGGTGTCGAGAGAAAAATTCCACACATCTCTTTTTGGAAGTTTTACCCATGATTATTCACCTCCCACAGGAGATTAAATTAAATAAGCACCAGAGAGGGTGCAGAGGAGATTTACGAGGATGTTGCCAGGACTGGAGAATTTTAGCTTCGAGGAAAGATTGGATAGGCTGGGGTTGTTTTCTTTGGAACAGAGGAGGCTGAGGGGAGATTTAATTGAGGTGTATAAAATTATGAGGGGCCTATTTCCCATAGCAGAGGGGTCAATAACCAGGGGGCAGAGATTTAAAGTAATTGGTAGAAGGATTAGAGGGGAGTTGAGGAGAACGTTTTTCACCCAGAGGGTGGTGGGGGTCTGGAACTCACTGCCTGAAAGGGTGGTAGAGGCAGAAACCCTCACCACATTTAAAAAGTACTTGGATATGCACTTGAAGTGCCGTAACCTACAGGGCTACGGACCAAGTGCTGGAAAGTGGGATTAGGCGGGAGAGCTCTTGGTCGGCTGGCACGGACACGATGGGCTGAATGGCCTCCTTCTGTGCTGTAAATTCCTATGATTCTATGACTAAGTTATGGACAATGCAAATGAATTGTGTGGGGTTCATGAAAGGGATGTGTGCTCTTTATATTTTCTTATAAAGTTGACAGGATAAAAGTAAAAAGGGAAAAAGATCTGAATAACTACTGCTAATCCAAAATTGTGATTGCAAAGATTGCTTGCAATAATACGAACTTCAGAAAAGGAACACAGATGCAATCACATAACTCTTCCAAGTTCCAACCACACATCCTCTCTAAATGAGCGAATGCTTATTATAGTCAATTATATCCGAACATGCCATTGCAATACACTAAAATTAGTAGAAGCACATTTAAGTTCTTGTACTTCATGGTTTCACACATTTACTATTTGTTTTGGAACCATGCATTTGGGAATGGCTCACAGTTAAAACACAACACTCGCTCAGCCTAATCCATCGGATCGTGTCGTCCCCTTCAATGGGTACCACAGCCGATAGAAATATTTACACATGCGTCAGTGGCGGCTCAATCAAAATTTCTAAAAAGGAACTGTGAAGAGCTGTTGGCATTCACAACATTGTTACAGCAGAAGCAACACTCCACAACCGTACAAAGCTGGGAAGCGATGTCCCGACAATGCTAGCTTCTCACAAAGTTGGGTGGGAGGGTAAGCTGTGAGGAGGATGTCGAGAAACTTCAGTACGATTTGGACAGATTGGGTGATTGGGCAGAAACATGGCAAATGCACTATAATGTGGATAAATGTGAGGTTATCCACTTTGGTGGCAAAAACAGGAAGGCAGATTATTTGAATGGCAATAGATTGGGAGAAGGGGAAGTGCAAAGAGACCTGGGTGTTCTTGTGCACCAGTCGCTGAAGGTAAGCATGCAGGTGCAGCAGGCGGTTAAGAAGGCAAATGGTATGTTGGCCTTCGTAGCGAGAGGGTTTGAGTACAGGAACAAGGATGTCTTGCTACAGCTGTACAGGGCCTTGGTGAGACCGCACCTTGAGTATTGTGTGCAGTTTTGGTCGCCTTACCTGAGGAAGGACGTTCTTGCCATGGAAGGAGTACAGCGAAGATTCACCAGGCTGATACCTGGGATGGCAGGAATGACGTATGAGGAGAGATTGTGTCGATTGGGCTTATACTCACTGGAGTTTAGAAGATTGCGAGGGGATCTCATCGAAACCTATAAAATTCTGTCAGGCCTGGACAGACTAGATGCAGGAAGGATGTTTATGATGGCCGGGGAGTCCAGAACCAGGGGTCATAGTCTAAGGATAAGGGGTAAGCCATTTAGGACTGAAATGCGGAGGAATTTCTTCACCCAGAGAGTGGTGAACCTATGGAATTCTCTGCCACAGAGGGCAGTGGAGGCCAGTTCATTAAATATATTCAAAAAGGAGTTGGATATATTTCTTAAGGCTAAAGGGATCAAGGGATATGGGGAGAAGGCAGGGACAGGGTACTGAATTTGGATGATCAGCCATGATCTCATTGAATGGTGGAGCAGGCTCGAAGGGCCGAATGGCCTACTCCTGCTCCTATTTTCTATGTTTCATGAATGGGCTTGGGGGAGTGAGGGGACTTTTGGAACTGGCATAACCTGTCACACAAATAGATTAAAGCAGCTAGGTTTGTGTGCTGCTACATTCACAAGAATTTGGTGTAAACTTTTTTTAAAAATTTCTCAGACAAATTTTAATCAGGAGATAGTTGAATTATTCAGAACTACTCAAGATTTCATTGCACCCAGCCTCACGTGCTCATTGTCACGTGGGAAGAGGTGAACCAATATCTTTAAGGCGGTCATTAAATTCTACAAAACAGGAATCCATCCACATTTTATGCAATTAAATTGATGCAAGTTAATATTTAAAATTCTGAGAGCTTTATTCCTTACACTCAATTTTAACATTTCATGGCAGAACAGTTTTGCCACTTCTGGCACTTTACTCCAAATTAAAGGCTATCAGTACCCTATCACAATTGTGGTATTGTCTGACTTAATATTTTAATTTCCCAAAACAAGAGCTCTACTCAGAGCTCCGACACGACAGGAGAGCCCCAGGTGGGCAGAGGAAACCCTTCAAGGACACCCTCAAAGCCTCCTTGAAAAAGTGCAACACCCCCACCGACACCTGGGAATCCCTGGCCCAAGACCGCACAAAGTGGAGGAGAAGCATCCGGGAAGGCGCCGAACACCTCGAAAGACCTCTCCTGGTCCCTCAATACCTCCTCTCTGGTGAAGAAGGCCCAGCAGCGCCTATATTTCCTAAGGAGGCTGAAGGGATGTAACCTGTCACCCCTGATCCTCTCTAACTTTTACCGCTGCACAATAGAGAGCATCCTGACGAACTGTATCACAGTATGGTATGGCAGCTGTAGCTACTATGACCGGAAAGCCCTGCAGCGGGTAGTCAAAACTGCCCAACGCATTACCGGCACCCGGCTACCGACCATAGAGCACATATACCAGAAACGCTGTTTACGGAGGTCACGGTCCATCATCAAAGACCCTACCCACCCCAGCCACAGTCTGTTCGCCCTCCTGCCATCTGGGAGACGCTACAGATGCATTCGCACCCGTACGACCAGATTTAGGAACAGCTTCTTTCCCAGGGCTGTCATCCTACTGAACTCCACAAATAAACTCTAAAGCCTGCACATCTGCCAATGCACTTTATTATGGTTATGTTTATGTTAATGTATTACAAGCCAAATGTATGTTGAATGTTTAAATGTCTTAATCTAAATGTACACTCTCGGGAGCCGCAAGCCTACATTTCGTTGTACTGCACTTGTGCACTAACAATGACAATAAAAAGTTGATTTGATTTGATCAGGAGCAAGCGGAAGCCAAGCGCAAACAGCGCACGTCAACCCAAGCACCCCACCCACCCGTCCCTTCAACCACCGTCTGCCCCACCTGTGACAGAGACTGTAGGTCCCGCATGGGACTCATCAGTCACCTGAGAACTCATTTTTAATGTGGAAGCAAGTCATCCTCGGTTCCGCCTAAGAGATTTTAATCACTATTTGCACAAGGACAGATACTTTGAATACATCAGCTGACCTCCTGTGGCACTGCTCACAGGTAGTCGGCAGCACAGCTACTAAGATGGAGCTTCATCCTCAAATATTCCCTGTGGGGAAATGCTCCAAGTGGGCAAATCCAGGCAAATATAGCTGCTAGTCCAGAGGTCAATTGCGTGTGCTTTTAAGTTTCTGGCTCATTGAAAAACCTAGCAAGAAAAGACTTGCTAAATTGAAAAAAAATACAATGTTTGGTATCTGCAACACAGGGCAACATTGAACTGTGACTGTGGGGGGTGGGGAGTCCAAAACTGGGGGCCATAAATATAAGACAGTCATGAAAAAATCCAATAAAGAATTCAGGAGAAACTTCTTTACCCAGAGAGTGGTTAGAATGTGGAACTCGCCAGCACCAGGAGTGGTTGTGGCAAATAGCATCGATGCATTTAAAGGAAAATGGATAAAACACATGAGGGAGGAAGGAACAGAAGGTTATGCTGATAAGGTGAGAGGAACTAGCTTGGAAGGAGGCTCGCGTGGAGCATAATCTAAAGCCACAAATCCAGTTGTTAAGTAAACAGGGCCTCAGGTCAATTATAGTTTAATTGTTTGGTGCAGGAACATTTGGAAAATACTTGTAAAGATTCAGGCAGGTCAGATGCACCCAGCATTACAGATGTAAAACAATGTCTGGTGTGCAATATCTGCACACACTAGATGTACTGTTCTTAATATATGAAAAAATGCACATATATGGTATGATTACATGCATTTCTAGTCTGTCGTGCTCCCAGCATTACACCTCATGTTTGTATCAAATTTCATATCCACAAAAGAAATCAGGACTAAACAGATCAATCTGCAAGTAGCAAACAGGAATGAAAACCAATTAAGAAGTTCAAAAGAAAATGCAAGTCAGCAATTGCGACCAATCGAAGAAAAAAAAATGAAATAAGGTTTGTAACATAAAGGCATAAAAATACAACATTTAGAAGAAAATGCTGGAACGTATTTATGCACTAATATTTTCTGTGTACAAAACATGTCTACGGGTGTTTTCCTTTAGAGGCATTTGCGCGAAGCCCAGGTTTGAATTGATATTCTTCCCCGAGCCATCACCCTCAGTTAAAAATACAATTACAACTCCTGGCAACCAAGTACCTGGGCCATCATCCAGCGATGAGGATGTGCACTGAATAAAACTCCCTGCACGCAAGGTTTCATGGGCTTGCTGGACAGAAAAGGACACACACACAAGACTGGTCATTCTCAGAGCGTGCCAAGACCTGCTGGTTATATCCCTGCCCCTTTGATAAAGAATTACTGAATTAAAGTCCTCAAGGTAACCATTTATTTTTGGTAAAGCACAAACTGTTCAGCTTTTGAGGTAACTTTCCTGGGGGGAAACAATGTATGTTGCTATATTCAAGAGGTTGTTTACAGAAAGTTACACTGTAACAAATGAATCATTACACAATGCAAAATTTCCAAGTGGAGTCTATTTATGTTGTTATGTATTCTAAATAGTTGCTTTAATTTGTTTAGACTGAGAACTTGAAAAGCAACAAATGATCATATACACACATTAATAAATATAAGTTACATAAATCTATCTGCAGTGGGCAAGGATTAATACTCGTATTCCAAGAACCAGTCAAAAACATGTGCTTCACTATGTCTGGGTGGTCTTATCCAAATCTAAACGGGAGCTGTGCACCGTCCACCTTGTGACAGCCTTACCTCTTATAACGGGAGCTTAATAGTTCTGCCCGTCAAATCCATCCCTTCCACAGACCACACAACCTGCTCTATCACTGACTGTACTCATTTAATCACCTATGGGCAATTCCTGCAAAGTTGTACCTTTCCCTCCAAGGTAAATGGTGCCAAACATCCAAGCTTAGACCCTGCATTATTCACCCTTGGCTGGTTGCCTTCCTTGGCAGGACATTTCCCAGTGGTATCCGATTTCTCGCTATCTACACCTTTACTCATAATCCTTTAATCTCCTTCCCAACAAGATATTCACCCACACACTCTTTAAAAAAAAAACGAAAGCACAATTAGTCTCAAACCGATCGACACAGGTAGAATGAATGTGCATAATGCCAATTATATCTAACATTTTGCTTGCAATTAGTCAGAACACGATTGGATGATTTAGATCAGACCCGTGGGTGAAACTTGTGTTTAAAACATTGATGTTGCTGAACAAGGTCGCGCCCACTGCACAGCGCCGGCTGTCCACAGCTTGAGAAAGGAGAGCCGGTCTCTGCCGCTCCGACCCCAGCCAACTTACCGACTCCATTCCTGCGTCTCCGAACGGTCCGAATGGCGGCTCCCCTTCGTTTATTTTCATTAACTCTTTCCTTTTTTTTTAATCTCCGGACTTTTTCAGCTGCTGTAGCCCAAGCCACACACAAGCGCTTCCGGTCCGCGCCCGCTCAACAAGTCTGCACAAGAGCAGCAAAGATGGGTCGAGGTGAAAACGGCGGCGCGCCGAGATCTGGCAGCGCCATCTGCAGGCTCCGGCACCCAGGCCCAATCCGCTCTTCTTCGTTGCACTGGCTCACAAGCAACAACAATAGCAACTTGCATTTATACAGCGCCTTTAATGTAGCAAAACGTCCCCAGGCGCTCCACGGAAATATTATCAGACAAAATTTGACACCAAGCCCCATAAGGAGATATTAGGCTGGTGACCAAAAGCTTGGTCAAGGAGGTAGGTTTTAAGGAGCAGCTTAGAAAGGGTGACAAAAGCCAACCTGGAATTAAAGCGGAAACGTGTGCACAACAGGCCTGAAGTACATCTAGGGGCTAACTTCATGAAGCAGTGGCACACAAATCTGAAGAGGTGATCATTTCCCTTTGAGTTTTGTTTTATAAGTAAAGGACCTCTGATTTTGTCTACATTTTTTTCCTTCCCTCTGTCTCTCTCCTTTAAGACACTCCTTAAAACCCACCCCTTTGACCAAGCTTTTGGTCACCTGCCCTAATTTCTCATGTGGCTTGTCAAATTTTGTTGTATGACGCACCTTGGGACGTTTTACTACGTTAAAAGCACTATATAAGTACAAGTTGTTGAGGAGGAGGAAAGGGAGGCGGAGAGGTTTAGGGAAGGAATTCCAGAGCTTAGGGCCTAGGCAACAGAAGGCACGGCTGGCAATGGTTGAGCGATTATAATGGGGGATGCTCAGAAGGGCAGAATTAGAGGAGCGCAAGTTATGGGGCTGCAAGAAATGACAGAGATGGGGCAGGTCGGGGTGGATTATGAGGCGGCAGGAAATTACAGAGATAGGGAGGGGCGAGGCCATGGAGGGATTTTAAAACAAGGATGAGAATTTTAAAATCAAGGCGTTGCTTAACCGGGAGCCAATGTAGGTCAGCGAGCACAGGGGTGATGGGTAAACGGGACTTGGTGCGAGTTAGGACACGGGCAGCAAAGTTTTGGATGACGTCCGGTGGGAGTGGTCTGAAGGCTTCCTGATAGTAGTGATGTTGCAGCAGGATGCATAAATACAAAGATCAGAGTATCATCCAGTAAAAGCAAAATGGTTACAATGGGAGATTTAAATTTTCCACAGACTGGGAGAAGCAGAACGGCACAAGTTATAAACAAGGTTAGAGAGTGTATTCAGGACAGTTTTCTGGAACAGTATGTTTTAGAACTGACAAAGGAACATGCCATTCTAGATTTAGTGAGGAGTAATATGCAAGAACTAGTTCAACAATCTGATGGTAAGCAAACATCTTGCAAACAGTAACTATAATATGATCGAATTTGACGTTAAGTTTGAGTGGGAGAAGGGAGAGTCACAAATCAAGATTTTAAACTTCAATAAGGCTAACTTTGAAAGAATGAGACATAAACTGACCACAGTAAATTGGGCTCAATTGTTAACCGGTACACCTACAAATCATGAGAGGTATTCAAAGAAGTATCAGTACAATACAAGACCATACATATCCCTAAAAGGTAAAAGCTCCACTTGTGGAGTTCGGCAACCAGTCAACAAATGAGGCAAGATACAGTAGAAAGCTAAAAGAGGCTTCCACATATGCAAAGTAGAAATCCAGCAGTGTGGGAGAACTATTAAAAAAAAGCATAGGGACACAATGAAAATATTAAGAACTGCAAAAAAAAAACCCAAAATGGGCTAAATAAAATAAAAATATTTCATGGAAAAAATAAAAAATTCAAAAAATGTCCAGGAGAGACTGCAGGCCAATAATTTAATCTAAGGATTGAAATGAGCCAAATACTTTAGTGAGTGATGCTTGAGTGGTTTGTAACTGTCTTATAAACATCAAGATCTGATTACTGCCTTTAAGTCATTCCAGCATATTTTTTTTGTGGACTAGCAGATCTCTCATGATGTTGCTAACTGGAATTTGCAAGATAGTGTTTTATATGGGCAGAAGAATTTACCATTTAACAATGTACTATAATAGTTTATCTCTCATAGAATTGCTTGCAGAGAAAATGTATGGATTTATTACAATATAGAGCTGAAGTTATTAGGTAATAAATTTAGGCACAAATGTCGTTATTAATTGTAATTAGGAACTCATTGGTTCATAAAATGTAAAGAAATACTTGTTTTTAATTAGTGCCTTACATGTCCTTCGGGTGTCCCAAAGTACGTCACATCCAATTAATTAATGTTGAAGTGCAGTCTGCATTTTTCTGCAGGCAACTGCAGCAGCTGCCAATTTGCACAAAGCAAAGTCCCATAAATAGCAATGAGATGAATGACCAGTTAAAGATATCGAAGAAGTCTAGCTTTACCTTTTTTATTGCTATTTTATGAAAAAAAATCCAGTTACTTTCAGTGTCCTCTGAATGGCCAGTCTTGCTGTCAATTGTTCAACAATTGCCCCTTGCTCTTATTATGTCCGTGTATGATTGAGACACGGACAGCAGGAGTTGAACAAAACAAGTCTTTACTGAAAGGAGTCAATCGGGAAACTGAAATTACAGAGGCTTACTAGCGCCTTTTATACAGGGGTGGTCACTGCCGGTACTGCAGTCTGAGACCAGTTATTCTCTTAAAGGTACATACACAACAATTCCTCCCCTTTTAGATAAACAGTACATAACATTCATTTAACAACTAAATGATAACTAATTACAATCACAATTACTGTTGCTAGATACATTGGTTGAGTTTAAACAATTATAAGTTCGGTCTTTGAGGAGGCTTCCTGATTCTGTCTGGATAACGCCTCTTTGGGGTATCAGGTTCTTCTGGCAAGGTTGAGTTGGGATCAATGTCGTTGTTTGGTTCATCTGCTTCCAATATCACCGATTCTGCGGTAGCTGCAATTGGTACGTCGATTTCATTGCCAGGTGTATCAGATCGTGGTGTGGCGTTGACGTTTTCCAGTGACTCTAGAATCTGGTCAGCATGGCGTCTTACAATGCTCTCTCCAACGTCCACGGTATACACGAGAGGTCCTTGCCGTGTACAAATCGTTCCTGGCTGCCATTTCTCAGTGCGGTAGTCCCGGGCCAAAACTGGTTGACCTATCTTAAAACTCCTGGTCGGCCTTTCATTCATATTCTGAAACTGCCTGTTCTCCACATCTCTTCGGACGTTTGGCTTAACCAAATCCAAGCGGCATCGTAGTCTTCGATTGAAGAACATCATGGCTGGAGTTTGGTTGGTAACCACATGTGTCGCATTCCGGTAGGCAAACAAGAAATTGTCCACCTTGTGTTGTAGGGGTATATCTTCATTACACATTGCCTTGATAGCCTTCTTGAATGTTTGAACAAACCTCTCGGCCAATCCATTAGTGGCTGGATGATATGGGGCAGATGTGTAATGCTTAACACCATTGTTCTTTAAGAACCTCCGGAACTCTTCAGACACAAACTGTGGTCCATTGTCAGAGCAAATCTGTTCAGGCAGCCCATTCCTGGCGAATATGGTTCGTAAAACTGTGATAGTTTTTTCCGTGGTGGTTGAGGACATTTTTATTACCTCTGGCCACTTTGAATGTGCATCCACCGCAATTAAAAACATCGAGTCCATGAAGGGACCAGCAAAATCAATGTGCACCCTTTGCCATGGAGATGAGGGCCACTCCCATGGATGCAGAGGAGCTTGTGGTGGGGCGTTTTGGACCTTCTGGCATCCTGCACAGCTCTTGGTCATCTCTTCGGTTTCTCTATCGATTCCCGGCCACCACACAAACGCTCTGGCTAAGTTCTTCATTTTTACCCCACCCAGATGACCCTCATGAAGCTCATTGAGCACTCTATCCGTCAACTTAGGTGGAATTACTACTCTGGATCCACACATCAAGGTTCCTCTGCACACTGACAGCTGTTCTCTTCTCGGCGAGAATGCTGGCAGCAGTGGTTCGCCATGTGCTGGCCATCCCTTCACCGTTAAATCATAGACCCGTGATAGTGTCGGGTCATTCCGTGTTTCCTTTTCTATGTTTGCATTCGTCACAGGGAGACATTCGACTATGGTCGAGTGGAATAACTCCATTGGATCCACTGCAAGGTCTTCTTCTTCCACCGTCGGCAACGGTAGGCGCGACAATCCATCAGCATTCCTATGCTGTTTAGTTCCTTTGTACTCGATGTCATATTGGTGTGCCCCTCGGAAAAGGGACCACCTCTGCAGCCGTCATTATCGGTACGCCCTTCTGAGGGTTGAAAATGGAGACAAGAGGTTGATGATCGGTTAGTAGAGTAAATTTTTGACCATGCAGGTAGTGCTTGAACTTCTTCACCCCCCACACTAGGCTGAGGGCCTCTCTATCAATCTGGGCATAGTTACGCTCGGCAGAAGTTAACGAGCGTGACGCAAAAGCTATCGGCCTCTCTAAACCATCAAGGAATTTATGTGACAGTACCGCCCCAATGCCGTAGGGAGACGCATCACACGCCAGTCTGATCGGCAGTGCTGGGTTGTAGTGAGCCAATACTTCTTTTGAAGTGATTAAGTCCTTACTCTTCTGAAAGGCCCACTTACAGTCATTGCTCCATTTCCATGCTACTCCCGTTCGAAGTAGGGCGTTCAGTGGGTGCAGAATTGTTGACAAATTCGGCAAAAACTTATGGTAGTAATTCACCAATCCGAGGAATGACCTCAGTTGCGACACATTTTCAGGCGCTGGGGCCTTAACAACCGCTTCAATTTTGTCAGGGGACTTATGTAACCCCTCTTCATCAATCACGTGGCCACAATACGATATCTGTTTCTTAAAAAACTCGCACTTGGGGCGGTTGGCTCGTAGCCCATGTTCCCGTAGTCTAGTGAGCACCTGTTCTAGGTTGTTAAGGTGTTCACTGTCATCTTCACCTGTCACAAGGATGTCGTCCAAGTAACACTGAGTCCCCGGAATCCCTTGCAGGACTTGTTCCATCGCTCTTTGCCATATCGCCGGAGCAGATGCTACTCCGAATACCAATCGATGATACTGGTAAAGACCTTTGTGAGTGTTTATCGTGAGATACTTCCTAGAGGATTCTTCAACCTCCATCTGCAAATATGCTTGTGTTAGGTCAATTTTTGTAAAACGCTTCCCTCCAGATAGTGAGGCGAAGATGTCTTCTATCCTTGGAAGAGGATATTGTACTGTGTGAAGGACTGGGTTCACAGTCACCTTGAAATCCCCACAGATGCGAACCTTCCTTGGCTCCTCAGACTTATTGCTTAACGTTTTCTTCATGACAGGAACGATGGGTGTCGCCCACTCGCTCCAGTCGACCTTAGACAACGCGCCTGCCTTCTCCAGCTCTGCCTCGACGGCTGGGCGAATTGCATATGGTACCGGTCTTGCTTTGAAAAACTTGGGAATTGCATTCTCTTCTATTTTTATCGAGGCGGTTACGCCTTTAAGCGTGCCCAGTTCTTGTTGAAATACCTCTTTGGCGTTAGCTAAGATTGTTGACAATCGTCCAGGAGTGACGTCTTCATCTTTTTTACCATCCACCATCATTGCATGAATGGAGTGCCAATCTAAGCTTATCTTCCTGATCCATTCACGTCCCAATAACGGTGGTCCACCATTTTGCAGTACGTAGAGATACAATTTCCGTATTTTCTTGCCGTTGTATTCGACAGGCACCCTTATTTTTCCTCTGGGGTATATTTTTTGCCCCGTATACATCGTCAAGACGATGGATGTCTCTCTCAAGGGTATGTGTGAGAATAGCCGCTTGTAGTCTCGTCGATTCATGACTGTTAGCGCTGATCCTGTATCCAATTCCATTTTAACTTGGGACCCTGCTATCGTGAGGGTGACCCAAATGGTTCGGTGATCCTCTTTTGCGATTACATTGTGAAGTTTGAGACAGCTTAGTCTCCTGTTCCCGGATTCACTATCGCTCATCTGGTCTTCGGAACTACTGTCCGTCATCTTTTGTACTTTCTTGTACGGTTCCTTAGTAGCCTTTTTGTTGTCGCTGGTCTTCTTCCCAGACTTGCAAACTCGTGCAATGTGTCCCATCTTTCCGCATTGCCTGCATATTTTGTCCTTGGACCAGCAGTCCTTCTGGTCATGGTTAGTTCTGCCGCAGCGATAACATTTTGCAAATCCCCGTGTCATTTCGTGTGTGCCGTATTCCTGTGGCTTTTGTTGTATTTCCGCAGCTCCCCTGGATGCTGCTTCGTACGATAGTGCCACGCTGAAAGCCTTATCTAGCGTCAGCTCTTTCTCTGAGAGTAACTTCTTCTGTGTTCCTTCACTCAGGAGTCCACAGACAAATTTGTCCCGTAGGGTATCTGCCAGTCCTGCTCCGAACTGGCAGTGCTTTGATAGCTTGCGTAGTTCCGTAAGGTACTCAGCATTGCTCTCATCTTTATGCTGAGTTCTCCTGTGGAATTTAAATCTTTCTGCTATCAGCAGCGGTGCAGGGTTTAGGTGTTCCTGTAGGACAGCAACAATTTCGTTAAAACTCTTCGCCTTCGGTTTGGCTGGAGTAATCAGGTCCCGCAATAGGCCGTACGTTCTAGCGCCCATTAAGTTTAGCAATACCGATGCCTTTTTCTCATCGGCTATTTAGTTTGCCTCGCAATATACCTCGACTCTTTCCACATACGTGGTCCAGTCCTCTATTGTATTATCAAAAGGCAGTGATACAGCCAGTCTTCGGCATCTTGCAAATCTAAAATGGCGCCTCCCGCGCTTTGCCTTCTTCCCCGATTTAACAAAATGATGTCCCGTGCTTTGCCTTCTTCCCCGATTTAACAAAATGGCGCCTCCCGCGCTTTGCCTTCTTCCCCGCTGTTGCTAGCGCTGCTTTCCGCGGTTTCCGTTGTAACCTGCAGCTCCTCGCGGTTTCCTGCGCGTTTAATTTAAAAAAAAATTATTTTCCCGTCGTGGAACAACCCTGTGGGACTCTTGCCTCCCTCTTCTCGGGTCTGTACGCAGCCCGGCTTCGTAGCACCGGCCGCGCCCTGTGTGCTCCACCCTCGCTCTCTCTCCTCTTCCCGACAACGCTGCTCGGCCCCGTTGCAAGCCACCCGCTCGAGTTCGCGACTGCTGCAGCCCAGGATCAGTGTACTACCTGCCACTAGCCCGATTAGCTGAAGCACCGTCGACAGGAACCAGGCCCCGCTTTCGACAGCTTCTCCAGCAATCTTCTACTCCGCTAACTCAGGGGCGGATGCCCACGGTCGACGCCCGTTTCTACTGCTTCTTTCTGGCCTCGACCTCTGCTCACTTCGCTTCAGGAATGGATCCCAGGAGGTGGTGCAGACTGTAGGTAAGTTCGTATCTGCTCGTCGCCAGTATTATGTCCGTGTATGATTGAGACACGGACAGCAGGAGTTGAACAAAACAAGTCTTTACTGAAAGGAGTCAATCGGGAAACTGAAACTACAGAGGCTTACTAGCGCCTTTTACACAGGGGTGGTTACTGCTGGTACTGCAGTCTGAGACCAGTTATTCTCTTAAAGGTACATACACAACAGCTCTGAATTGTGCTCGTGGTCTTTTGGCTCAGAAGGTAGGCAGTCTTGATGCATGATGGATATTTTCTCCAGTCACATTAAGCTGTGGTATGCTACCCTGTTATAATTTCCTTTCAGCTGCCAGTGATAGCAATCTGAAGTCATGTTCCAAGCTTCTCCGAGGGGGACAGGCCTCAGCTTGCAAACTTTTAAAACAGGGAACATACGAGGAAGTTTATTCATTTTCTCCTAAATGGACCATTTGCATATTATGTTACAAACCTTTTCAGCTTGTGAGATCATAAGATGGTGGCTGAAAAAGGTATTTTCAGGGATTTCATTAGTTCAGTTTTTAGTTGCAGCTTTTGTTGACTGCTCATTCTGGATTAGTTGCTTTTATTCATCCTTGATAGTTTTCCATTGAAAGTTTATCTACTTTTCCTGCATTCAGTTATTATGTTGCTCATCTCTCCTGTCAAACTTTGTTACTATATGAAAAGAAAGACTTGCATTTATATAGCACCTTTCACAGCCTCAGGACGTCCCAAAGCCCTTTACAGCCAATGAAGTACTTTTTGAAGTGTAGACACTGTTGTAATGTAGGAAACGTGGCAGCCAATTTGCACACAGCAAGCTCCCACAAACAGCAATGTGATAATGACCAGATAATCTGTTTTAGTGATGTTGGTCGAGCGATATTAGCCAGGACACCAGGGCGAACTTCCCTGCTCCTCTTCGAAATAGGATTTTTACATCCATCTGAGAGGGCAGGCGAGGCCTCGGTTTAACGTCTCATTCAAAAGACGGCACCTCTGACAGTGCAGCACTCCCTCGGTACTGCACTGGAGTGTCAGCCTAGATTTTAGTGCTCAAGTCTCTGGAGTGGGACTTGAACCCACAACCTTCTGACTCAGAGGTGAGTGCACTACCAAATGAGCCACAACTGACATGAAAAGTGCAAATGTGACAAAATTTACAAAGTGTGATGGACAAAACCACACGGACTGCAGCGGTTCAAGTAGGTGACTCACCACCACCTTCTCAAGGGCAATTGGGGATGGGCAATAAATGCTAGCATTGCCAGTGACACCCACATCCCATAAACGAATAAAAAAAGACTTGGAATATATGTACATACATACACACAGCATATGTCCTGTGGTGTTGCTTACAGTAAGTTGGATGATTTTATAAGGAGAGTATGAGTGCAATATTTTAACATAATAAATGTCCTTTTATCATTGTCACCAGGTAAATAAGGAACTAAGTCCTTTAGCAGCCAAGCAGTTGCTACTTAGTTCCTCAGGCTTCAGTTTGAATCCCGTTCCTCTTCTCAGTTCATTGGTTTTACGAGATGGTTTCTGGTGCTGTTTAGGGGTTGCCTTTTGAGAGGTTGTTACATTTGACAGACTGTCTCCTGTTCAGTCTGCCATAAACTGAAGGAACAGTCACCATGCCTCCACATCTAAGCACATGACTTGCATTGCTGAGAACATAAGAAATAGGAGCAGGAGTAGGCCATACGCCCCTCGAGCCTCCTCCGCCATTCAATTAAGATCACGATCCTCGACCTCAACTCCACTTTCCTGCCTGACCCCCATATCCCTGGATTCCCCTAGAGTCCAAAAATATCTCAGCCTTGAATAGACTCAATGACTCAGCATCCACAATCCAAAGATTCGCAACACTCTTGAGTGAATGGCCGACCACTTATCCTGAGACTATGGCCCCTAGTTCTAGACTCTCCAGCCAGGGGAAACAACCTCTCAGCATCTACCCCGTCAATCCCCCTCGGACTCTTATGTTTCCGTAGAGCATATAGGCCTAATCCGTTCAATCTCTCCTCATTGGTCAGCTCTTTCATCCCAGGAATCAATCTAGTGAATCTTTGTTGTGCTGCCTGAGGCAAGTATATCCTTCCTTAAGGAGGCCAAAACTGTGCCCAGTACTCCAGGTGTGGTCTCACCAAAACCCTATAAAATTGTAACAAGACTTCCGTACTCTTGTACTCCAACCGCCTTGCAATAAAGGCCAACATGCCAGTTGTCTTCCCAATTGCTTGCTGTACCTGCATGCTAACTGTGTTTCCTGTATGAGGACACGTAAATCTCTATGAACACCAACATTTAATAGTTTCTCACCATTTAAAAAATATTGTTTTTCTATTTACTACCAGTGAATAACCTCACATTTCCTCACATTATACTCCATCTGCCACCTTACTGCCCACTCAACCTGTCTATATCCCTTTGTAGGCTCTTTGTCTCACCTCACAGCTTACTTTCCCACCGAGCTTTGTATCATCGGCAAACTTGGATAGATTACACTTGGTCCCTTCATCGAAGTCATTAATATAGATTGTAAATAGCTGAGGCCCAAGGACTAATCCTTGTGGTACCCCACGAGTTACAGCCTGCCAGCCTGAAAATGACCTGTTTATCCCGACTCTGTTTTCTGTCCATTAACCAATCCTCTATCCATGCTGATATATTACCCCCAACCTCATGAGCCCTTATTTTGCATAACAACCTTTTATGTGGCACCTTATCGAATGCCTTTTGGAAATCCAAATATACTACATCCACTGGTTCCCCTTTACCTACCCTGCTAGTTACATCCTCAAAAATCAAATAAATGTGTTAAACGTGATTTCCATTTCATATAACCATATTGACTCTGCCTCATATGATTTTTTAAGTGCCCTGTTTCCACTGCCTTAATAAGTAATAAACAAGTCAGTTCTCCAGAATGCAACTGCCTCTGGCCCAGTGCCCCTTTTAATTTTGTAACTCGAAGCTGACTGAGAAGTATGGCAACTGGAATAATTTTAATTGGTTTGTGTTCTCTTAATTTTATTGATACCTGTTTCTGATGGTTCAGGTTTGATTTAATGGTGAGTTTTTTAAAATTCCCACTTCCTATTTGTTGAGTGGTATTTTTCCTCCCTGTTCAGTTATGATTTGCTATGGTTTCCTGAATATGAAATTTACCTATAAGCAGATGTGATGTTTGTCGGGTGGAGAAAATGGGTGTTAGTTGGACTTTAAAAAAAATATTAGCAATTGTTACTCAGAGGTTGCAGGTTTAAAATCAGTTGCAACTACAAACTCATGGTTTTAAAGCCTGAGGTGTCATGCATATCCACGTTTCTTGCAGCTGATTTACAAATAGAGAATTTGATCCAAAGAGTAAATTTGAGACCATCAGCTGCAAGAAATTTGGATGCATGACAGACAGGAAGTGCATGCTAGACATACCATGTAATATTATGCAACACAGAATGCTGTTAATGAAACACTGGATGAGATCAGATGTTAATTGGTTTTCAGGCTGCAAGTTACAACCAAGTCTCTTTTTTTTTTAAAAGTGAGGTTGGCAAGTTCAGTCAGAGGTTAAGGACGTTAAGGACATCGTGGACCCTGTATCTGATTACAGTGAATTAGAGAGCACGTATTTCTATAACAATAGGAGTGTTATGAAGGCTGTTGATTCGTGGTAACTAAGTCAAACTGTTTTTATTACACAGCGTTCTGACATTTTTGAGAGTAGTTTGGTAAACAACATGGTATGTTGTTGGCTAGGATATATACAAGTATATCACACGAGGCTAAAGCAAGGCAGAGGGCATTTAGCAGCAGTGGGAGGTTGTGGTCCTGTGCTTTGGCAAAACTAAGTGCCAGCTTGGATTAGTTAGTAACACTCCCTCCAGAGTCAGAAGGTTGTGGGTTCAGGTCCCATTCTAGGACTTGGAACACATAAATGTAGGATAACACTTCAGTGCAGTATTGAGGGATTGCCACAGTATTCTGCTGCTAAAGTGCAGATGTGTGCCTCTTCAGGGCTACAATGCCCATGATAAGCAAATGCTAGCTAAATTAATTCAAAGGTTAATTGCGATTCAGGCTGGAGACAGAATCCACTCTTTGTGGGAAGGTTGATTAAGAGCCTGTAGACATTGTAGCCACAATATTTTGTGCTCCTGGAGTTTTTCCCTGTACATTTGCAATACCTATTATTTAAAAAAAAGTTTGCCACAGAAATGAAGTTTAAAAAACTGGTACCATGCAGACATTAACCTGTTATTTGGTAATCAACTGGAGTCTATATAAAATTACATTGAATTAATATTAAAAAGGCTTCTGGGTTTAGTGAACAATGCAGGTATATAAAACATTTTGGCAACAGCAACATTTGTGCAAAAATGTTTTCTTTTGGTTGCACTTGTAGTAGGCCAACGGGGTAACTGGAAAATACATGTGCTTACCTTCAGGTTTTTTGTAAACCCTTATCCTGAGACTCCACATTAGCCACCGTGGGTCCTGGTTCTTTGTTGATATTTCATTTACCACCCAGCTCCACCTCCAAAAAGGTAATGATTGAAAGGTTTCCATTATTACGTTCATTTTGTTTTGTGTAAAATTCTGAAGCAGTTTGCCACTCTGGAATTCACCATATTTACATTGCAGTACAGATTTCAGAGCAAGGATGACATGACTTTCTAGGCAGGAGCAGGACAAGTTGAAAGTTCTGCTCCTGCCAAGACACTGGGACCAGCCCAATGGACACCAGTGCTCTTTTCCAGTGCTGCATGTTCCCTATGTTTGGGGGGGAGGGGAGGTCTGTACTTGCCGGCAATGGAAAAGCTACATTGATGACGTTTAGCAATGGGCTGAGCGCTCAGGTCACCCACAGCCAGAACAAAATGGCAACTGGCTGTATCCAGCACTGACATTTGTATTTCAGTGCTGTCTCTGACTGCAGCACTGTAATATTGCTGCAACACTATAACGGCAAAGTTCTCTTTATATAGTGACTGTAGGCAACATCCCTCTTCTCACTGACATCACTTCACTTCATTGTGCCAATTTACCTCACTAGTATGTGTTCCTTTCATCTATTTATGTAGAAAAAAACAGAAAGGTTTTCTCTTGTAATATTCCCACATGACATCCTTCCTTCCAGCACAATGTTAAAATAAAATTGCAACAGAGGAATTAGGGCAGTTTGCATGACCTGAGATAGAAAAAAGATCGTCATATAGATTCTATAGCAACCACTTGTTCTCAATTCTGGACCAACTTATGAGGCTGTCTTACATCAATCAGGATTTAAACAACCAAATTAAAGGTGAGGCTTGTGGAAATGCAATTTCTTTATGAAGGCTCGGTATGTCACTCACCGCACACTCAAGACGATACCTTCATATGCGCAATGATGGACTTAAATCCTGGACAGTGCCCTTCAAGTTTGCTGAAACCAGACACAAGTCATAATTGCCAAAAGCACACAATACGCAACATCATAAATCAAACTCACTGGGAAATTTTGGCTTTGTACGGATAGTTAGCTTTTCACCTGGATTGTAATATTAATTGTAATTATACTTGCAAAATGTATCATTCCAAATAATGTGTGACTCTTCCAGTATGAAAGATGGCCATATGCATAGTGCCATAAATTGGATTCTCTCCCTTCCAAGTCGTAGTATTAGTGAGCCATCTCTGCACTTGTGGTATTCCATTAAATCCAAATGCCCTTTCCAATAGCTCCCACTTAACTTCACATTCAGCAGCAAGGCTCGAGTTGATTTAGCAACAGCAACACAAATAGTACAGTGCATTGTGAAGTGAATTGCCAGTTATCTGTGCTATGGGACAACATTGGCAAGGCTGAAAGAGTTATACCATAGCAACACAGGCATAATCAAGTTATAATACTGATGCCACTTATACTACACTGGGGAATTCTGGGCAAGAAACCAATTGAAGAACTAGGTGGCTCATCCTTTAATGGACCTACCTGTTCTGTAGTCTCTAATACAGAGTACAAGTGATCATCCAATAGTGCTTAATTACTCGAGAGAAGTACAAGATAAGCATTGCTTGAGCCAAATTCGAAACTGCCAGCCAAAATGTATTCGTGTCACTATTATGAAAATACTACCACTACAATTCCATCATACAAGAATGTTTTCCTCATTCTTTTAAAGAGGTTGTACTTCAATATACAAAAAGAATGATTATTTGGACTATCTCCTCAGGACACAGTTCCTTTGAGAAATAATTAAAGTAAGGCATCCAAAACTGGACACAATATTCTAACTGCAGCCTACCCAATGATTTTTTATAGGTTTAGCATCATTTCTTTGCTTTTGTACTCAAAGCTCTTATTTATGAAGCCATGTATCCTGCATTTAAAAAAAAAATTAACTTGTGCCGCTTTTGAAGATTTGTGTATCTGAAGCCCCAAGTCTCTCTGCTCCTTTTAAAGTTTTACCATTTCGTGTATCTTTCTTTATATTCATCCTCCTGAAATCCATTGCCTTGTATTTTTCCGCATTAAATTTCAGATGCAAAAAGATAATGGCCTGTAAATTTGGGGTCAACGGCGAAGCGAAGGCAATCGCCACTGACCTCAAGGAAGCTGCCCAGAGATGTTGCGATCTCTGTGGCGAGAACTTTACCTTTCTTGACGTGCAATTGATTGTAGTGCTGTGTAATGGGAATTCGCAGCAGAGATGTCATCAAGCTGTCTAAGCAGCCAATCACATTGGAGAATTCTCAGACAGCAAACCAGGAAATGAAAAGCACTGGACATCAGCACTTTTTTAAAATGTTAGCGAGCGAAATAAGGTTTGGGACATACACATGGGGTTAAGGTAGAAGCTGAAATATCATGAACTTGAATTTTTTTTTTTTTTTTTTTAATTGAAATTTTATAATGGGAGAAATTTGACATTCCACAAATATAAAAATTAGTTTTTCAGGGCCAGAACGGTTGTTTAGCAGTCAATACTGCTGTTAAAACCCCAGTTACACCGATTCCAACAAGGCTTAACATTTAAAGGGGTGTTTAACAGCGATATTAATGCAGAAAAGCTCATGTTTCCGTCAGTTCCACTGATTGCTGGCTTTTTGGGCGGGGGGGGGGGGGGTGCGGGGTGGTGGTCCACAGCACAGCCTGTGCCAGCCGGAGCAGTGAATGACTGACTGTAACTTCAGGAATTCCACGTTTAGATGCGCATGCGCTAAATCCTGACGTTACGGTTAGTTTTAGGTCACGACGGCAAACGCTGACAGTTTGCGGTCATTACCCACCACAAAATCCAGGCTCTTGTATATCCACCATCAACCCACATATTTATATTTGTGCTAAGAAAATTGTCCAGATCGTAGCTGATCCGAGTCGATTCACCACTCAAAGAGGCTGCCCCTTGAGATTCCTTTGCACCTATGTCTGGGTAAACTCACAGGTTAATAAGAACATAAGAAGTAGGAGCAGGAGTAGGCCATACGGCCCCTCGGGCCTGCTCCGCCATTCAATAGGATCATGGCTGATCCGAACCTAGACTCACGTCCACTTCCCTGCCCTCTCCCCGTAACCCCTAATTCCCTTATCTGCTAAGAAACTGTCTACCTCCATTTTAAATTTATTTAATGTTGCAGCTTCCACAGCTCTCTGGGGTAGCAAATTCTATAGATTAACTACCCTCTGAGTGAAGAAGTTTCTCCTCATCTCAGTTTTGAAAGGGCAGCCCCTTATTCTAAGATTATGCCCCCTAGTTCTAGTCTCACCCATCAGTGGAAACATCCTCACCGAATCCACCCGATCAAGCCCCCTCACAATCTTATATGTTTCGATAAGATCGCCTCTCATTCTTCTGAACTCCAATGAGTAGAGGCCCAACCTACTCAACCTTTCCTCATACCTCAACCCCCTCATCTCCGGAATCAACCGCCTCGAGAGCAAGTATATCTTTTCTTAAATGTGGAAACCAAAACTGCACGCAGTATTCCAGGTGTGGCCTCACCAATACCCTGTATAACTGCAGCAAGACTTCCCTGTTTTTATACTCCATCCCCCTTGCAATAAAAGGTTGCAGGTCATCCTACTATACCAGAGTCAGGTTCAGATACCTGGATCAAACTGCTCCTGTAGAAAAAAATAATACTCTTTAATTTCAAGCAGAGCAAATGCATGTCTTTGGTGCCCCCTGCTGGGTTATTGTTACAAGCAAGAATGAGGGATTCTACGTTAAGTAGTTACAGCAATCTCAGTTCTGCAAGAAACCACAGACACATCCTGGTTAAACATTTTTTGTTATCACCTGTTTTTCTTTAACTCCATAAAATCACATATCTGTATCAATCTTTGTTTTATAAATCAGTATCAATTATGTAACCATTCTGTAATCTAAGCTTTTATCGTATCTCCTAAAACGTCAAAAAGAATTTGGAAACATTAACTTGCCTTTTCAGTTTGTAGCTCTATTAAAACAAATATTCACAAAAGCCTTTAATAATCCTATTTAAACACCCCGGCTTTCATACTGAGGAGCGGAGGCCTATATTGGTAACACCAGCACCGCCATATAAAAATAAATTACAAAGTGTGGTAACAAAATATGGCTCAACACTTCATTGCACATATATTTATGGATTTCTATTCTTCGAGTGATTTAAATACCTGCTTCATTATGTGTTTAAGATACTTAACTGGAATGGCATCTGTAGGTGACACTATAAAAACACAATCACGACATGACATCAATTCTTCAAGACAAAGGTCTTAAACACAGTAGAATGCTCCTCAATATGGTTCCTTTACCATGGCAGACTAGGTTCTCTTCTCCCACACTAACCCGAAACAAATAAATGTAGTCCAAGGGTGATTTTATTTCAAACAGTTTTAATGCAGTAAATTCACCTCTGTAGGAACAGATGTCCCTATTTATCATACAGTAATGCAAAGATGCTACATTTGTATTTAAAAAAAGGTTTGTACAATCTAGCCAACATGATCATAAACAGTCTCTACATGTACCAGGGATGTACAGAATAAGCTTATTCCTGCAGGAGATTTAATACATAGAGCAGCAAGAAACATCTTGGCTCTTCGACATAAATTATATACAATTCAACTTATGTTCAGTACAAAAAAAAACATGCCACATACAATAAAAAAGGATAATTTTAATTCATTACCAGTGACAACATTTGCTGTACAGAATGCACACAACACAAACAAAAAAAAAAACCTTTCATATTCTGGAAGTTTACTTTGTCATTAAAAAATACTCAGAAATCTCTGCTTTTATTTTTGCCCCAATTGCAAGGATAAAATGCACCACAAAATACCTAGCTCAGAGTGTAAACAGTATGAACAAGGCTTTACTGCAAATAGGACATCTTCATTTGTTAACTGAGCATGTTCCAACAATACATTACGTGACTGTAACCTCCCCAACTGTGGCGGTCAGGGAAGTGGGATCCCACAATGCATTAGGGCTCTGCGGACATCTTCAGTTAAAGTGAAAAAAAGCCCCATTTTTAAATTAGAATCTTCCATTAAAAGACACCCCGGCTCCTGTCAGTTGAAGAGAGGGGTGAAATCAGCTTTTATTATAAAAACAGTAAAACACTGTAAGCTTAAATTTATCTAACATGATCTACATTACCTAGAATCTTCTCATTGCATGCTAATGTCTTCCCTGCTTCAATCCAACCAGCAGCTATTTTATATCACCAATACCAACCGTTCATTTGTACGAATGAGAATCTGATCCAGTGGTTTCTGCTTTGGAGATTTCTACAAGTTTTGTATTTACATTTTTACAGTTGCAGCGTGGAGAAGATGCAGTGGGGGCAGCAGCTTTCACGAATCGCGCCAATAAAAAAATTCTCCCCCATCCAGACCTATCCTACTGTTCCGAATAAAATTCACACTTTTATATATATATTACAGGAACAAAACTACAGTAAAATGACTTGTGGAATCAAGTAGGTGAGAAATCCTTCAGTGCAAGTCTCCTCTGCAAGAGATTTCAGAGAGAGTCCGTTTGTGCGTTGAACCAAATGCCCCAGCCGCTCGCCTGTCGATACTGACTGATCAGGATCAAGGTGGCCTCAGAAGAAGTCTTCAAGTGCCACCCTCCTTTTCACTATGTTTTACATTATTGATCAGCAAATGAGGACTTAGAATTGAGGTCGTCGGTCCCCATCGTCCAAATTAGATAGCCCTGTATGACTGGTGTGCTAGTTGCTTCTATTTTTGAAACAGTATAAATTGTGTGTTGGAAGAAAATGTCACCAATCATGGAAATATATGTTGTCAGGTTGACAGCTTAAAAGGGATCGTCCAGATTCAGAGTTGGGAGCTGGTTAATTGATCAATTTGAACCTTGGTTTTCAACCAGACAGTTACAGCCAGACCTCATCGATAACAGTATTAGAATTGTCTGTTCCAGCCCCAGAGTCCCTATATATTAAGTTGTTTCCAGTAAATCCCCAACAGAGAACCATTCAACTGGTCCAAGTGAGTTCTTACTAATGTGGATTGTCTTTCAAAAAGTATCTTTTACACATTTATTTTTGAGTAACGTGTGTAAAAGATTAACATTTCCTCGATAGTCACTCAGATTTCACACACAGTGACCAACATGGATGGATGCTTACATTTTTCTCCGTTTCTACCAAGCTACTTCATTGTGTTTTTTCCTTCCTCTAGATTTTGGTCAATTATGGAGTCAACTTCCCTTGAAATAAACTACAATCTGGTGATAATAACACACACACAAAATGGGGCAGTTGCTTGAAAAGTCAACATTACTGATTTTGGCAAAGTAACCAAAATCCTTGCAAACAAGAAATCCCACACTGATCCTCCAGCATACAGTTAGGGCAAATAGTATGGGAAATCCAAATCTATTAATGCAGTCAAATTTGTCACA
Source organism: Somniosus microcephalus (assembly GCF_052327205.1). Taxonomy (NCBI): domain Eukaryota; kingdom Metazoa; phylum Chordata; class Chondrichthyes; order Squaliformes; family Somniosidae; genus Somniosus; species Somniosus microcephalus. Next base: position 27,217,077 of record NC_141019.1, on the reverse strand, counting down.
CCCAAGGGACACCATCTCTTTAAAACTCTAGTGTTTTTAGGAGTGCTGCTCATTAAATCGCTGCCTTGGTTTCAAAATCACTCCCCTCCCATAAAAAAAAATCTGCGTTTATTTTACTTATACCCGCAATGTTCAAACATTCTTGTATTGAAAAAAAAATATCTGGTCAGATGAAAACCCTATTCCCTTTGACCTTGAGATGTACCACACCTCTGTCTAAAATCAGAGACCCCTTCCAGCAGAGTTAGGAAAGCTGGTGACTTTCCGATCCCAGTCTTCCCTCCTTTGGCTGGACTTCATTAGAAATACAATCTGTCCTTTAGGTTAAGTCCCATCAGAAAAGGTCTGCACAGCTGAGAGATTCTCAGTCTCTCTCTCTCTCTCTCTCGCGGGGACTATAGACAGCAACAAAAAATCCATAGATTACATTCAGAAGCAACCCACGGCCTGGCAGGAAACGCAGTCATTGGCTGTGTGTCGTAATATCTCTGTACACCTGCTCAGTCCATTTGTTTTAGTAACTCATTGTTCGCTAAATGTTGTTAAAATGTTCTGCACGTCTGAGATTAACAAGATCACTACACTAACTCCCAACTACAGATATTCGCCAACATGAAATGTGGTAAATACTTCTTCGTAAACTAGTGAGATTTTTTCCCATCTTCGTAGTCTTGCTGCCGAGAGACTCCATGTAGGATAATCTGTCAGTATGATTTCTCTGAGTATACCAGCTGCCAAGTCCAGAATTCTGAACTCTCTGAAATTGTTGTGAATTCTGAACCAGCTAAAATTGCTCTAAATGTTTTAGTTCATCCACTTTCTGCAGTTGAGAGCTCCACAATGACATGGAATCTTGTGCTGATCATCTTCAAAATCAAACTTATAGTCATAAGTCAGCTAAAAAAAAGAATAAATACTATTAAGACAGAAAATGTTCAATGAACGGTCAACATTCAGACACCAGCTGATATATTTTTGATTGTGTAGTTACTGAACTATGATAAACCTTCCCAGATTAGTAAAATAGATTTTCCATAAATTTACATAGAGGAAAATATATCTTCAGGATTGTAAACAGTGCGATATTCAACCATAGACCTTTTCACTTAAGTTGCCTACCTCTACAGCATTATTTCATACGGAGGCCTAGTAGTAGCTGAAAATTAGAACATGCCTATGCAATTTTCCATTCAAAATGAATGGGATACTTTATAACATGCAAGTACACATTAACACCATTGAACATTTATTTTCAGGAAGTGTTATGTGCATACTTACTTGGTAGAGGGGGAACAGCTGCAGACATTGCTAGCTGGTGGTGGTCAGAGATGCCCCAGAAGCCCAGGTTAGAGGCAAGTGGTTGCAGTAGTATGTTATTAGAACTCAAGTAGTTCTATGTGCCATCTGATTTTCCATTGTGGAAAACTTGGGTTAAGCTACCAGAACATAGAGGATGACAAATGAAGAAATAAGCTAACACTTGGATTTGCTACATCTCAGATTAACATCTGTGCATGACATTGCAGTTCTCATTCATTCTCAGCCAAGTGCCCAATAACTCTTCTGACGAAAGGTCACAGACTTGAACCATTAACTCTGTTTCCCTCTCCACAGATGCTGCTGGACCTGCCGAGTATTTCCAGCATTTTCGGTTTTTATTTCAGATTGCCAGCATCCGCAGTATTTGGCTTTTGACCCAATAACTCTTATTTTTCTCTGTTTTTCCACTCACCTCCTCTCCTTTTGGAATTCGCCTGCTTGAGATAATGATTATTTTGTCCTCCTTGTCAAAGGTCACAACCTCTGCCACACAGTTGGGGGCACAGGAATGATTGATATATCTGCACAGCAGAAAAAGGTTAAGTGTTTTTTTTTTAAAAAAGAGAAAAGCAGCAAGTTAAGAGCACCACCAAAGTACAATCAGAAGAAAAAAAGTAATTTATAATGTAGTCAGCTTTGGACATTTCACAATACAAATAACTAAAATGAAAATACAGGAAACTTTGGTTTATCCGGAGGTTGAATGTCCAGAAACCTCGATCTACCGGCAGAAATCAGGAGCCGTTTTGTTAGGTTTTTTTTCTTCTCGTGGCTTTTTCCCCCAACAGTCAGGCTCTGGAAAGTCTCTCTGAAGCTGTTGCTAAGCTACAGAGACGCTTCCAAGGTACGGGCCGACTGTTTAGAAGCTGTTGCTAAGCAACAGTGTTTGTTGTCAGATACGGAGATGAAAACCTCCGTATGCTTCAACATTAACGCTGGTATGTCCGGCAGTTTTGATAGATCGGCAACAGCTCGGTCCCGTCGGTGCCGGATATCACAAAGTTTCCTGTACCAGGAATCCAACAATTCGTAAAGTTACCTCCACTACTGGTCCTTGAGAGTTGGATGTTAATACATGCATAGATAAGTCTGGGTACAACACAAATTAGTTTTGCTATTGTAATGGTTGTCAAAACTCGTCATATGTATGAGTTGATTCCCAAATACCCACTCAATTTTCCTTTGCAATCAACAATCATAGAGCACAATGTTACTATTGTTCAAATCATGTGATCACCATTCAAGGTCAAACTTTACTGGGTCACCCGTCTGGTGAGATTGCTGATGGCCTGGAAGCAGGTTTCCCACTCTGTTCTCTTGGATACAAAGGCTGTATAGATGGGGGCAGCAAGGAAAGGGGGTAGAGACTGACAAGGGGATAAAAGTTCACACACCATTACAAGGTGGTACAAAAAATTCAGAACCCTTGTTTGTCGTATCACTAGAAACATTCATTATTGCCAAATAAGTTATTTCAATTCAATTCTAAAATCATTCTTGCTGATGCCATCACAACAACAGAATTGTCACCTACCTGGCTGGGCCTCCAGTTAAAGTTGCGTCAATCACATGCTCATTATTAATCCGAAACATATAAACACCTCGATTCTGAAGGAAAAGCAAAAGACAAATTTAACTTCTGATCATCTACTTTTCTTCCCACTTCTTGCACATCCCTCTTTCATAAAACTAGAGTGCCCAAAGTGTCCAGTGTCAATGAAGCTGCAAATTTCAAATAAAAGCTGTGCATTTCTATGAGCGAGGTAGCTATACTGTCAATAGCAAAACTCAACAGATATATATGAAACTGGTACGGTCAAGAGCACAGGCAGAGAGGGTAGTGATTAAGTCAAGAGTTATATCCTTTGCACTACATTACTGATGCATCTTTTGCTGTGGCAACTGGCATGTTTTATTTAGTATGATATTTGCACACTTTTGGACAAGAGGAATGTTACGTTTTGGGGTTGATACTCTAAATATTTTTCTTGACTTCAGTATCTCAGCCCACTCCGTAGGTGATCCCTCATTCCCAGTTATATTTTTGAATCTTTTCTAAATCTTCTAACTCATGATTATTTCAGCTTTCATATACATCTTAAATCACACTCATGGGCAAGTCCCATATCCTTGCCTTGAGGTCTAGGTAAGCGCCTGGTAAATTAATAAAGTGTGTCCGGTAATTGCTTTTAGCTACTGGATTTATACCATCGTAAGATCTCACCCTGATCTTCAAAAGTGATAAAGCATTACATCAGACCTTGTTTCAAGTTTAAAATATCAACAATGCTATTTTACAAAAGATGAACAAACACAAGTCATATATAATAAATATTTAGAGTAGGCAACTTTCCACCTAACTCCAAGAATTTAAGAATAACTTTACAATAAAAACAAAGAATGCAACTCTAAGAACTAAGCTTATCCTTCATAAATTGCTTTTAAATATAGTGTTTCTCCTTTCTTGCAGGAATATCAAACTGACCAGTGCTGACTGGTTGCTTTGTTGAGCTTTCAAACTGCATCTTGATTTAAATAGAACAGTCTTTTCAAATCTAGGAAAAAAGGAAAACTGGGACTACAGTAATTGAATTCTGAATATCTGACTTAAACATTCAAATAAGGTCAGTCAAATACAAACAACCACACAGCACTGTTTAAGTTAGAATTTTTCCCTTCTCTCTAGTTTGTAACCATTAGAAATTGGCAACTTGGTTTCAAAATAAGCTTGGTACAGGGATATGAACTGCAGTAATTTATTAAAATTGCTTATGTAATGTGAATGAATTTAAAGGAACTAGAAATTTTATTTTGTCACACTTTCTATCACGTGGACTTTGCCTTTAACTGCTCAATATCTAAGAAATTTGTAGCCAGCTCACAAATCAAAAAGAAACACACCTTACTGTATTTTGATAACTAGTTATATACAGGAAACTTTGTGATATCCGGCACCGACGGGACCGGCGTGTTGCCGATCTATCAAAACTGCCGGACATACAAAGTTAATGTTGAAGCATACGGAGGTTTTCATCTCCGTATCTGACAACAAACACTGTTGCTTAGCAACAGCTTCTAAAGAGTCGGCTGCAGCTGCAAGCGGCTCTAGCTGAAGCTGTTGCTATAGCTACAGACCTTGCAGTGCCTGACTGGGGGGAAAAAAAAAACGCGATCTAAAAATACTTGTAGAAAACAGCTCCTGATTTTTGCCGTTAGATCGAGTATTCCGGACATACAACCTCCGGATAAACCAAAGTTTCCTGTAATATGCCGTTTACACAATCTTTCCCAACCTCAGAAGGTGGTAGAATAAAAACTTCGCAAGACCACGGCTAAGGCTGTAAACTAACAGTAAATGAAGTCAGTGTCAGGGCAGGATTTTCATTGAGCCGTGGAGGCAGGATTGGAGGCGTGTGGGGGGGTTAAAATCTCGAAATCGGGGGGGGGGGGGGGGGGGGCCACGCACCCACCCCGCCCCCATGCCAGTTTCAAAGGAGGCGGGTACCCGACCCGCACTGGGACCCGCCTCCCCAAGGCGGGAAGGGGATTAGTGCCAATTAACTGCCTGTTAACAGGCAGTTTTTAGCCTAAATCCCTATTTTCATTGGCAAAATGTGGGATTCCCGACGGCTCCAAACCACGCCAAGTTAGCGAGGCGGGCTGTCGGGATGAAGGGCTTGGAGGGGTCGAGATGTCCGGTGTTCAGGTGAGTGCATGAGTGCAAAGGAAAGTGTGTTTGGTGTGTGTAAGTGTTTAAAGAAATTTTACTTACATGTACTTACCTTTACAGCCTTCCTTCCTTCAGGTCTCGGGAGTCCCTCATCTCACCGGCACAGAAAGCAGAATGGCCGCGAGCTGTCAAAAGTTCCAGCATTCAGCTTTCTGTTCCGGGGAGATCTCTAAATCATCCTGAGAGGAAGGAATTAACCTGGAGTACAGATTGTCAGTGTTTGACAGCTTCAAACAGCTGTGAAACGCTGATATTTCATCTGTCAAAAGGTCTTGACAGATGAAATGTATGTCTGTGACGTCACCTGTTGCCGGGTGGCCCTTAATTGGCCTGCTGAGCGGGCTCAACAAGGTCAATCAAGTCAAAATCGCGTGGGTTGGCTAGAACTCGATGCAGGCGGGACTACAACCCCAAAAGTTGTAGTCCCGCCTCCTAAATGAAAATCCAGCCGAGTCTGTGCCGGCTCTCTGTAGAACAATCCAGTCAGTCCCATTCCCCCCGCTCTATCCCCGTAGCCCTGCAAGTTTATTTCCCTCAAGTGCCTATCCAGTCTCCCCTTGAAAACATTGAGTGTCTCCGCTTCCACCACTTCCGTCGGCAGCGAGTTCCAGGTCCTCACCACTCGCTGCGTAAAAAAGTTTTTCCTCACATCCCCCCGTATCTCTTGCCCAAAACCTTAAATCTGTGTCCCCTAGTCCTTGTACCATCAGCTAGTGGGAACAGCCTATCCCCGTCTAGCCTATCCAAACCCGTCATAATCTTGTACACCTCTATCAAATCACCCCTCAACCTCCTTTGCTCTAATGAAAACAAATCCAGCTTCTCCAACCTGTCCTTGTAGCCAAGATCTCCCATCCCCAGAACCATTCTGGTAAATCTCCTCTGCACCCTCTCAAAGGCCTTCACATCCTTCCTAAAGTGGTGACCAGAACTGGACGCAATACTCCAGTTGTAGCCTAACCAGCGCTTTATAAAGGTTCAGCATAACCCCTCTACTTTTGTACTCCATGCCTATTTATGAAGCCCAAGATCCCATATATTTTGCTAACCACTCTCTCAATAAGTCCCACCACCTTCAGGGACCTATGCACATTAGCTCCAAGGTCCCTCTGTCCCTGCACACTCTTTAAAACTGTGCCATTAAGTGTAGATTGCCTCTCCCTGTTCCTTCTGCCAAAATGCATCAACTCACACTTCTCTGTATTAAATTCCATCTGCCACTTGTCTGCCCATTCTTCTAGCCTTTCTATGTCCTGTTGCAGTCGATTGGTATCGCCATCACTGTTTGCCACACCAAGTTTGGTGTCATCGGCAAATTTAGAAATTCTACTCTGTATTCCAATATCCAGGTCATTTATATAAATCAAAAAAAGCAGTGGCCCCAGCACTGACCCTTGGGGAACACCACTGTTTACCATCCTCCAGTCTGAAAAACAGCCATTTACCACAACTCACTGTTTTCTGTCCTTAAGCCAATTCCTTATCCAAGCTGCCACTGACCCACCAATTCCATGGGCCTCAATTTTGTTAACCAGCCTTCTATGTGGTACTTTGTCAATTGCCTTCCGAAAATCCATGTAGACAACATCCATTGCATTCCCTTCATCAATCCTCCCTGTTACTTCATCAAAAAATTCAATTAAATTAGTCAAACACGATCTGCCTCTTACAAATCCCGGTTGGCTCTCCTTAATTAGCTTAAACTAATTGCAGATAAGGCCATCTCTGACCATTTCCTCGTATCACCCTTTCACCCCGCCCCCCCCCAACACTACATCTTTCTGTGTCCGCCCCTGGAAAAAACTCTCCCAACTTTCTTACAACTGCGCTTATGAAATCCCAACTGTCCAGCCTCTGGCCCTCCATTCACGACATTTCTGCAGCTACCGATCTGCTCAACCACACCCTCACCACCACCTTTGATGCCCTAGTCCCTACTAAAACAATTACCCTTTCTCACCCGGGCCGTTCCCCTGGTACGGTTCACCTTTTCGCTCCCTTAACTCTAAGGGATGCAGACTCGAACGGATATGGCGGACAACTGGTTTAGCCATTCACTGCCAGATCTGGCTGGATCAAAGCATTATCGGGCCCTGCTCTCGTCTGCCAAAATTGCTCACTATTCCAGAATCATTCTGGAATGCAGAAATAAACCCCAGCTCCTATTCTCTACTGCTAACCGTCTTCTTAAACCCCTCTCCTCTGTCTCCTCCACCCTCACCTCCGATAACAAGTGAGGAGCTCATAGACTTCTTTGTCTCTAAGATTGAGACCATCTGTTCAGCTGCCTCTGCCACTTCCCTTCCTTCCCCTAGCCCACTGGGCCAAACTTCCTCTAAGGTTCCCCCCTGCCCTAGCCCTGAACTCAGATCTTTCTCCAGTTTCTCTCCGATCTCCCCTCATGCCCTTTCTGAGCTCATCTTGTCCATGAGACCCACCTCCTGCTTCCTCGACCCTATTCCCACCAAACTGCTGACCACCCAACTTCCTTTTCTGGCTCCCAAGTTAGCCGATATTGTGAACGGTTCTCTCTCCTCGGGTACTGTCCCCCTCTCCTCCAAAAACCAAACCTTGATCTCTCGGTCTTTGCAAACTACCGCCCCATCTCCAACCCCCCTTTCCTCTCAAGTCCTTGAACGTGTTGTTGCCTCCCAAACCCGTGCCCATCTTTCATGTTTCATGCAATTCCATGTTTGAATCCCTCCAATCAGGTTTCCGCCCCGCCACAGTACCGAAACGGCTCTCAGCAAAGTCACAAATGACATCCTTTGTGACTGTGACAAAGGTAAACTATCCCTCCTTGTCCTCCTCGACTTGTCTGCAGCCTTTGACACGGTTAACCACTCCATCCTTCTCCAGTGCCTCTCCACCGTCATCCAGCTGGGTGGGACTGCACTCGCCTGGTTCCATTCTTATCTATCTAATCGTAGCCAGAGAATCACCTGCAACAGCTTCTCTTCCCGCTCCCGCATCGTTACCTCTGGTGTCCCCCAAGGATCTATCCTTGGCCCCCCTCCTATTTCTCATCTACATGCTGCCCCTTGGGCGACATCATCCGAAAACACAGCGTCAGTTTCCACATGTACTCTGACGCCACCCAGCTCTACCTCACTATCTCTTCTCTCGACCCCTCCACGGTCTCTAAATTGTCAGACTGCTTGTCCAACATACAGTCCAGGATGAAGAAAAATTTTCTCCAATTAAATATTGGGAAAACCGAAGCCATTGTTTTCGGTCCCCGCCACAAACTCCGTTCCCTGGCCACTGACTCCATCCCTCTCCCTAACATCTGTCTGAGGCTGAACCACACTGTTCGCAACCTTGGTGTCATATTTGACCCTGAAATGAGCTTCCGACCACATATCCGCAGCTTAACAAAGACCGCCAATTTCCACCTCCGTAACATCGCCCGTCTCCGCCCCTGCCTCAGCTCATCCGCTGCTGAAACCCTTATCCATGCCTTTGTTACCTCTAGACTTGACTATTCCAACGCACTCCTGGCCAGTCTCCCACATTCCACCCTACGTAAACTTGAGGTCATCCAAAACTCGGCTGCCCGTGTCCTAACTCACACCAAGTCCCGTTCACCCATCACCCCTGTGCTCGCTGACCTACATTGGCTCCCGGTTAAGCAACGCCTCGGTTTCAAAATTCTCATCCTTGTTTTCAAATCCCTCCATGGCCTCACCCCTTCCTATCTCTGTAATCTCCTTCAGCTCCACAACCCGAGATATCTGCACTCCTCTAATTCTGGCCTTGAGGATCCCTGATTATAATTGCTCAACCTTTGGTGGCCGTGCCTTCTGTTGCCGAGGCCCTAAGCTCTGGAATTCCCTGCCTAAACCTCTCCACCTCTCTTTCCTCCTTTAAGACGCTCCTTAAAACCTACCTCTTTGACCAAGCTTTTGGTCACCTGCCCTAATTTATCCTTATGTGGATCGGTGTCAAATTTTTTGTCTTAAAATACTCCTGTGCAGCGCCTTGGGACGTTTTACTACATTAAAGGCGCTCTATAAATACAAGTTGTTGGTGTTGTAAACCTCTCCAAGTGCCCGTTAATTTTTTCCTTGATTATTGTTTCAAAACTTTACCCACCACTGATGTTAAACTGACCGGCCTGTAGTTACTAGGATTGTCCTTACACCCTTTCTTGAACAATGGCGTCACATTTGCCACTTTCCAATCCTCAGGCACCTCCCCCGCATCTAGGGAAGTTAGGAAAATTATGGCAAGCTTGTTGTATCCGTGTGTTAATGAAGACACGGAATGCAGGAGTTGGTTTACAGGACAAAGTCTGGAGGTGAACTAACAGATACAAGACACTATACAGGCTTATTTTGCCCGAGTGGCCACTACCAGCATTACAGTACACAGGGGCTCTTAAAGGCACATACACCACAATTCCTCCCCTTTTAGACAACCAGTACATAACATTTTAAGTAATTGTTATTAACATGTGTACAAGAACAATAATCTAAACATTTGCTGCAGTTAATCAATTATAAGTCAGTCTCTCTGGAGGCTTCCTGACTCGGTCCGGATAACGCCTCGGTGGTGTAGTAGTTTCCGGTGGTGTAGTAGGTTCTTTTGGTAAGGTCGATTCGGCTTGAAGGCCAGTGTCGGGTTCATCTGGTTCCAGTATCACCGGATCGGAGGTAGATACTATGGGTATCTCTACTTCATCATTAGGCGTATAGAGTGGTGGTGTAGGTTGTCCCTTTTCGGATGACTCTCTGATCTGGTCAGCATGGCGCCTTATTATGCTTTCTCCAATGTCCACGGTATACATCAGTGGTCCTAGTCGTGTGCAAATAGTTCCAGGCTGCCATTTCTCGGTACGGTAGTCCCGGGCCAAAACTTGTTGACCTATCTGGAAGGTTCTAGTTGGCCTTTCATTCATGCCTTGAAATTGCCGGTTCTCCACGTCCCTTCTGATGTTTGGCTTGATCAAATCCAGCCGGCATCTTAGTCTTCTATTGAAAAACATCATGGCGGGAGTTTGGTTTGTAACCAGGTGTTGCATTCCTGTAGGCAAACAAGAAGTTATCTACCTTATGCTGTAGATTGATGCCTTCATTACCCATAGCCTTTATGGCCTTCTTGAAGGTCTGGACAAACCTTTCAGTCAATCCATTGGTGGCGGGATGGTATGGGGCGGATGTATAGTGCTTAACCCCATTGTTTTTTTAAAGAACTTTCTGAATTCTTCGGATACAAATTGTGGTCCATTATCAGAACAGATCTGTTCAGGCAGCCCATTCCTGGCAAATATGGTCCTTAATACTGTGATGGTTTTTTCCGTGGTGGAGGAGGACATCTTTATTACCTCCGGCCACTTGGAGTGTGCGTCAACCGCGATTAAGAACATTGAGTCCATAAATGGACCAGCAAAGTCGATGTGTACCCTTTGCCATGGAGATGAGGGCCATTCCCATGGATGTAGAGGGGCTTGTGGTGGGGCGTTTTGGACCTTCTGGCATCCTAGACAGCCCTGGGTCATTTCTTCGATGTCTCCATCGATACCTGGCCACCACACAAACGCTCTGGCTAGGTTCTTCATTTTCACTCCACCCAGATGCCCCTTGTGAAGCTCCTTTAGCACTTTATCCTGGAGTTTGGGTGGAATCACCACTCTGGATCCACACATCAAGGTTCCTCGGCACACTGACAGCGGTTCTCTTCTTGGCGAACCACTGTTGCCAGCATTCTCGCAATGTGCTGGCCATCCCTTCACCGTTAAATCGTAGACTCGAGAGAGAGTCGGGTCATTTCTCGTTTCCTTTTCAATGGCAGCATTTGTTACTGGTAGACATTCCACTATGGTCGAGTGGAACATTTCCACTGGGTCCACTGTAGGTGCTTCTTCTACCGTTGGTAACGGTAGACGCGATAAACCGTCAGCATTTCCATGCTGTTTTGATCCTTTGTATTCTATGTCATATCGGTGTGCCCCTAGGAAAAGGGACCACCTCTGTAGCCTTTGTGCTGTCATAATGGGAACGCCCTTTTTAGGGTTGAATATGGAGACGCGGGGTTGATGGTCAGTCAACAAGGTAAATTTTTGTCCATGTAGGTAATGGTTGAATTTCTTCACTCCCCATACCAGGCTGAGTGCTTCCCTGTCGATCTGGGCATAGTTACGCTCAGCTGAGTTCAATGAGCGTGACGCAAAAGCTATCGGCCGCTCCGAGCCATCAGGGAATCTATGCGATAATACCGCTCCTACGCCGTAAGGGGATGCATCGCACGCCAGTCTGATTGGCAGTGATGGGTTGTAATGAGCCAAAACTTCCTTGGACGTGATCAAGCCTTTACATTTATGGAAGGCATGTTTACAGTCCTCGCTCCATTCCCAAATTACTCCCGTTTGCAGCAGTTCGTTAAGAGGGTGCAGAACAGTTGACAAGTTCGGTAAAAATTTATGATAGTAATTTATCAATCCCAGGAACGACCGTAATTGTGAGACATTTTCAGGTGCTGGGGCTTTTATGACCGCTTCAATTTTTTCAGGGGACTTATGCAACCCTTCTTCGTTAATTATGTGGCCACAATATGATATTTGTTTCTGGAAAAATTCACACTTGGGGCGGTTTGCTCGTAGGCCCCGTTCTCTCAGCCTAGTGAGCACCTGCTCCAAATTGGCAAGGTGCTCGTTGTCATTTTCTCCTGTTACAAGGATGTCGTCTAGGTAGCATTGAGTCCCAGGAATTCCTTGCAGGACTTGTTCCATAGCCCTTTGCCAGATAGCTGGAGCTGATGCTACTCCGAAAACCAGTCGATTGTACTGGTACAGGCCTTTGTGTGTGTTTATTGTGAGATACTTTTTAGAGGCCTCCTCAACCTCCATCTGTAGATATGCCTGTGCCAAGTCAATTTTTGTGAAACGTTTCCCTCCGGATAGTGAGGCGAAAATATCTTCTATCCTCGGAAGAGGATACTGTACCATGTGAAGGACCGGGTTTACAGTCACCTTGAAGTCCCCACAGATGCAAATTTTTCTCTGTTCTTCAGATTTATCATTATTCAAAGTTTTCTTCATGTCCGGGACGATGGGTGTTGCCCATTCGCTCCAATCTATCTTGGATAACACGCCTGTCCTTTCCAAATTCTCCAGCTCTATCTCGACTGCTGGACGAATTGCGTATGGCACCGGCCTTGCCTTAAAAAACTTGGGAATTGCCGCATCTTCCACTTTTATTGAGGCGGTGACGCCTTTCAAGGTTCCTAGTTCCTGTTGGAACACTTCTTTGGCGTTGGCCAAGATGTCTTTCAATCGTTCAGGTATGATGTCATCATCATTTTTTTTCTTACTGGTCACCGTCAGTGCCTGAATGGAGTGCCAGTCTAAACGTATCTTTCTGATCCATTCACGTCCCAACAGCAGTGGACCACCATTTTGCAGAACGTATAAATACAACTTCTGTATTTCCTTGCCACTGTATACAACAGGCACCCTTATTTTCCCTCTGGGGTATACTTTCTGCCCCGTATATGTTTTTAAGATAATGGATGTGTCTTTCAAGGTTATATGCGGAAATAGCCGCTCGTAATCCTGTCGACTTATGACGGTCAGAGCTGATCCTGTATCTAGCTCCATTTTAACTGGGGACCCTGCTATCGTGAGGGTAACCCAAATGGTCTGGTAATCTTCTTTGGCAATTACATTATGTAATTTGAGACAGCTTAGTCTCTTGTTTCCGGAGTCGCTATCGCTCTTCTGGTCTTCGGAGCTACTGTCCGTCATCATTTGTACCTTTTTGTACTTTTCTTTGTTGATTTTTTTTTTGGTCAGTGGATTTTTTGTTTTCAGATCGGCATACACGTGCAATGTGTCCCATCTTTCCGCATTGCCTGCATGCTTTGTCCTTGAACCAGCAGTCCCTCTGGTCATGGGTGGATCTGCCGCACCGATAACATCTCTCGAAACCCTGTGTCATTTCATGGGTGCCGAAATCCTGTGGCTTGTGCTGTATCTCTGCAGCTCCTCTCGCTGCTGCTTCGTATGATACAGCCATACTGAAAGCCTTGTCCAGTGTTAAATCTTTCTCAGAAAGCAGCCTTTTCTGCGTTCCTTCACTTAAGAGACCGCAGACGAATTTGTCTCGAAGAGAATCTGCCAGTCCTGCTCCGAATTGGCAGTGCTTTGATAGCTTCCTTAATTCGGGGAGGTAATCAGCGTTACTTTCATTCTTGTGCTGATTCCTCCTGAAGAATTTGAATCGTTCCGCTATCAGCAGCGGTGTTGGGTTTAAGTGCTCCTGTAGGGTATCAACAATCTCCTTAAAATTCTTGTCCATCGGTTTGGCTGGAGTGATCAAGTTTCGTAACAGCCTGTATGTCCTTGCGCCCATCAGATTTAGAAGTACCGATGCCTTATCATCCTCTACTTCATTCGCTGTGCAATATACCTCCACTCTTTCCACATATGTGGTCCAATCCTCTATATCACTATCGAAAGCAGTAATATTGCCAGTCTTGGGCATCCTGAAAAAAAAAATGGCGCCTCCCGCGCTTTCCCTTCCTCCTTGCTGAAAAAAATGGCGCTTCCCGCCGCTGACAACGCTGTTCTCCGCGGTTTTTATTTATACAAATATTTTTAATAGTCGGAGACTTGTTCCCGCCGGACTCTCTGGGACTTTCCCCTCCCTCTGCGTCCGAACGCCGACCTGTTTTGCAGAGCTGGCCGTCTCCCGAGTGCTCCACCCTTCGTCTCTGTTTGCCTGCGCCTTCACTGCTTGGCCCCGCTGTAGAGCCAGCCGATCGAGCCCCAGCCCGCCGCCCAGGAAGGATTATTGCAGTACCTGCCACCAGCCCGGCTAGCTGGTGAAACCACAGTTTTTTCTTTTTTTTCTTCTTCCTTCGTCTAAGGAATCGATCTCCTTGAGGTGCTGCCGAATTGCAGGTAAGTCCGTTTCCAATTCGTCGCCACTGTTGTATCCGTGTGTTAATGAAGACACGGAATGCAGGAGTTGGTTTACAGGTGTTTACTGGACAAAGTCTGGAGGTGAACTAACAGATACAAGACACTATACAGGCTTATATAGCCCGAGTGGCCACTACCGGCATTACAGTACACAGGGGCTCTTAAAGGCACATACACCACAAAGCTCTTCCGCTATCTCCTCCCCCAATTCCTTTAGCAACCTGGGATGCAAGCCATCTGGACCAGGCGACTTGTCCACTCTAAGCATACCCAGCCTTTATAGTACATCCCGTCTATCAATTTCCCCCCTTCCATTGCTTCTACCTTTTCCACTTCTACCGATATTTTGTCAGCATCCACCTCATTAGTAAATACCGATGCAAAGTACTCATTGATTATTCCAGCCTTGCCCTGCGCCTCTAAGCATGTATCACCTTCTTTGTCCCTAATAGGCTCCACTCCACCTCTTACTACCCGCTTACTGTTTACATGCTGATAGAAGATTTTTGGGTTCCCCTTTATGTTAACCGCCATTCTACTCTCATTCTCGCTTTGCCAATCTTATTTTCATCTTCACATCCCCTCTCAACTTATTGTATTTGGTCTGGTTCTCCCTTGAAGACTTCACCCGACATGCATCATCCTCTCTATCTCCCTCGTCATCCAAGGAGCCCTTGCTTTGGTTCCCTTACTCTTCCCTCTTGTTGGAATGTACCTAGCCTGTACTTGGAACATCTCCTCCTTAAAGATCACCCATTGTTCCGTTACAGTTTTTCCTGTCAGTCTTTGGTTCCATTTTACCCTGGCTAGATCCTTTCGCATCCCACTGAAGTTAGCCCTATTCCAGTTTAGAAGTTCCACACTCCTCTCCATTGCTAATCTAAATCTTATGATACGATGATCACTCGTACCCAAGTGTTCTCCCACAGACACTTGGTCGACCTGGCCCACCTCATTCCCCAGCACCAGATCCAGCAATGCCTCATTCCCCAGCACCAGATCCAGTAATGCCTCCTTCCCAGTTGGGCCAAGAACATATTGGTCAAGGAAATTCTCCTGAACACATTAAAGAAATTCCTCCCCCTCCTTTCCCTTTACCCTAGCATTATCCCAATCGATATTTGGGTAATTGAAGTCCCCCAATATCACCACTCTATAAGCTCTTGCATATCTCTGCGATTTCCCTGCAGATTTGCTCCTCTACCTCCCTCTCACTATTTGGAGGCCTATAGAATACTCCCAATAGCGTGATCATATCCTTTTTGCTCCTCAATTCTAACCAAATGGATTCTGTCCTTGTCCCCTCAAGAACATCCTCCCTTTCCAACACTACAATGTCTTCCTTAATCAGCACTGCCACCCCACCTCCCTTTTTTCCATCTCTATCTTTTCCGAACACCTTGTACCCTTGAATATTAAGTGCCCAGTCCTCACCATTTTTAAGCCACGTTTCCGTTATTGCCACATGGCTAATTGTGCTTGTAGCTCACCAACCTTATTCACCACACTTTGTGCGTTTACATACATGCACCACGACCCTCCTCCGCCTGGCTGAACTTGTTCTCACATTGAACAACTTCTCCTTTAACTCCACTCATTTCCTCCAAATCAAAGGTGTTGCCATGGGTACCCGCATGGGTCCTAGCTATGCCTGCCTTTTCGTGGGCTATGTGGAACAATCTTTGTTCCAGTCCTACTCGGGTCCCCTCCCTCACCTCTTTTTCCGATACATTGATGACTGTATCGGTGCCGTTTCCTGCTCTCGCCCCGAACTTGACAATTTCATTCACTTTGCCTCCAATTTCCACCCTTCCCTCACCTTCACATGGTCCATCTCGGACTCTTCCCTTCCCTTCCTCGACTTCTCCGTCTCCATCTCTGGGGATAGGTTATCGACCAATATTTACTACAAGCCCACTGACTCCCACAGCTACCTGGACTACGCTTCCTCCCACCCCGCTTCCTGTAAGGACTCTATTCCATTCTCCCAGTTTCTCCGCCTCCGCCGTATCTGCTCTGACGACGCCACCTTCCACACCAGTGCTTCAGACATGTCTTCCTTTTTCCACAACCGAGGATTCCCCTCTACTGTGGTTGACACTGCCCTCGACCGTGTCAGTTCTATCTCCCGCACTTCTGCCCTCACCCCTGCCCCTCCCTCCCGGAACCACGATAGGGTTCCCCTTGTCCTCACCTTTCATCCCACCAGCCTCCACATTCAACGGATCATCCTCCGGCATTTCCGCTACCTCCAAAGTGATCCCACCACCAAACGTATCTTCCCCTCCCCTCCCCTTTCAGCATTCCGCAGGGACCGCTCCCTCCGAGACACCCTCGTCCACTCCTCTATCATCCCAAACAGCCCTTCCTCTTCGCCTGGCACCTTCCCGTGCAAGCGGAGGAGATGTAACACCTGCCCCTATACCTCCCCCCTTCCCACTGTCCAGGGCCCCAAACACCCCTTCCAGGTGAAACAGCGATTTACTTGTACTTCTCGCAATCTAGTATACTGTATTCGCTGCTCACGATGCGGTCTCCTCTACATTGGGGAGACCAAACGCAGATTGGGTGACTGCTTTGCGGAACACCTCCGTTCAGTCCGTAAGGGTGACCCCGAGCTTCCGGTCGCCTGTCATTTTAATTCACCGCTCCATTCCCACTCGGACCTCACCGTCCTTGGCCTCTTGTATTGTTCCACGGAAGCGCAACGTAAACTCGAGGAACAGCACCTCATCTTCCGATTAGGCAGTCTGCAGCCTTCCCGACTCAATATCGAGTTCAACAATTTCAGATCATAAGCTCGGCCCCCATTTCATTTTCTCTTGTAATTGTTCCACTCCTTCCCCGCCACCCCCCCTTTCCTTTTGTTTCTCTCTCACACCTGGCAGCTATCTTTTGCCCTGCCAGTACACTTTACACCTAATCCCAGCCTATTACCATCTCGTCTAGCTTCTAATCTCTTTTACTTCTTTTGTTTCTTTTATTCTTTTGTCCGATCGCAGCCCTGCCTCCGATCTAGTTTCTTTTCTTTCCAGTTTTGAAGAAGGGTCCAACCCGAAACGTCAACTCAAATTTCTCTCCACGGATGTTGCCTGACCTGCTGAGTTTTTCCAGCATTTTCTGTTGTTATTTCATGCATTCTAAACCCATTTTTGAATTTTTCATAGTCTTTCTTAGTCTGCTCCTATCTAATATGGTACTACTTCCACCTCTAGTACTATCTTCTCTAGTACTATCCAACGCACTCACTCTTTTATGCACTTTATTCCTCTTTTCTACTCCTAAATGCTGGTGCTCATCTCCCCCTGCCAAGCTAGTTTAAACCCTCCCCAACAGCACGAGCAAACCTCTCCGCGAGAATATTGGTCCCAGCTCTGTTGAGGTGTAACCCGCCCGGCTTCTACAGGTCCCACCTTCCCCAGAAACTGTCCCAATGCCTCAGGAATCTAAAGCCCTCCCTCCTGCACCATCTCTCCAGCCACACATTCATCTGTTCTATCCTCTTATTCCTGTATTCACGAGCACGTGGCACCGGGAGTAATCTGGAAATGACTACCTTCGAGGTCCTGCTTTTTAATCTCTCTCCTAGCTCACTAAACTCTGAATGCAGGACCTCATCCCTCTTTCTGCCTGTGTCGTTGGTACCGATATGGACAATGACCTCTGGCTGTTCACCCTCCCCTCTCAGAGTGTCCTGCAGCCACTCAGTGACATCCTTGACCCTGGCACCAGGGAGGCAACATACCATCCTGGAGTCACATCTACGGCTGCAGAGACGCTTGCCTGCTCCGGTAACTATTGAACCCCCTACCTCTATTGCTCTTCCACGCTTCCCCCCCCCCCCGCCGGTGCAGCTGAGCCACCTGTGGTGCCGTGGACTTGACTCAGGCTGCACTCCCCAGAGGAACCATCGCCCTCACCAGTACTCAGAACAGAATACTGGTTGGAGAGCGCGATGCACTCCGGGTCCTCCTCTTCTGTCTGGCGGTCACCCATTCCCTCTCTGCCTGCATACTCTTGAGCTGCGGGGTGACCACCTCTAGAAACATGCTATCCATGTAACTCTCAGCCTCGCGGATGCACTGCAGTGACTCCAGCCACCGCTCAAGCTCCGAAATCCGGAGCTCGAGTTGCTGTAGTGAATAGAAGCAATGACATACTATAGATTCACAGTACACTCCTCAGATAAAATAGAAACATTAACAGTCACACCTGCTTTGCTAAACTGCAATGTAAACTGGATTGAACAAAGTCCCTGAATATTAACCATTACGTGGTGGCTTGTTTCTGACTGTCCAGAGTCTCTCTGGCTTATGTATCCGATGGCGTTAAACAAACGACTTTTTATATATTTAACAAAAAGGCTGAGAAGTACTTTTCAAAAAATAAGTGACTGAAACAACAGAAATTTCAATATGTGCCTTGAGCTCAGAACTTCCAATCAATCAAACATATATACAAACAAAACCCACAAGATGCTTGTATTTGTATTGAAGGACATTGCTCCTCCCTCAGGTACCAAAACAAAACACCTATATTCTGAAGTGCATATATAACAAGAGGAGACATATTTTGAGAGTTTGGTTTTTAACTCTGTAGGTACTGTGTCAGGAAGACAGAAGCCAATGTCACATGATATATCACTTGCCCCAAACGCAACTAGCAACTACTATTTCTTTTAAAATATTCCTATCGAGCATGAGATCATGAAACACCACCAAATCTTGACTGAGGTAATGGCATATTCTGGTCTTCACACCAAGGAAATTAAGATGCTGCATAACACCTACAGTACAAGGTAAGGAACTCAAGGGTGGTTTGTGTTATGTTTTTCTCCTATCTTTACTAGTTTTATTGTTCTTCTGTATGTGTTGTGCTTCTTGCCTCAGGTTTTCTATTAGAATGTTACCCCCTCCTTTTCGTTTTCTCTATTCTCTGTCTGCACTGTAGTAGCTTTAATAAAAAAGAATTGTGAACAATGGAAATCTGAAACAAAAAGCAAAAATGCAACAAATACACAGCAGGTCAGTCAGCACCTGTATAGAGGAAAGGTTAACGTTCCAGGGCAAGACCAGAGTCCTGAGGAAGGGCCATGCACCCGAAACATTAACCTGTTTTTCCTCTTTACAGATGCTGACTGACTTGTTCATTTTGAACATTTGTGTTTCACTATCGTATCTTATTCACTTTATTTTCTTTGTTCTCAGAGCTTTACATCAGTTCAAATCTAAATCAGCTTCAACCAGGGAACACAGTACTGGGGGCACTGAAGATTGGGAGTAGGGTAACCCAAGACAGACCAGAGTGACCCCAAGGAAAGGCCCCATCAATTGTGAAGCCATTCGATGGGATACAGGGTGCTAGGAGAGGTGCAGAAACTTGAATAGTTTGAGCATATCGCGTACAATCCCACATGTATTAGGATATAGATCACTTGACAGAATGATTCAACTTGTGCTAAATATCATGCACTTATAAATAAATACAGCACAAACATTTAACACTTGATGCTTATATCATAACCTGATATACACCAGTTTACACACGAGAACAGCATTCACCATTGCATTTAAAGGATTACACAGTATCATTCTGACCAAGACAGATAGTCACACCAATACTAAGAGATCTGACTCTTATTAGGATTAATTAAAGTTAGCAATATATCTCAGTACAATCATAGAATTCTACTGCATAGGAGGCCATCATTCAGCCCATCGGCCTGTGTCACACCTCTCTGAAAGAGCGAGCCACTTCGTCCCATTTTCCTGCCTATACCCTTTTAAATGTTTCTTTTTCAAATATTTATCCATTTCCCTTTTAAAAGTAATGGTCATAAACAGAAGATAATGTTAATAGTACATAAACATACTTTTTTCCCCTTCTTGTTTGGATTTTCCTGTGGCAAATATAACCCCCAACCAAGAATGGCCAACCTGTTCCCAGGACCTCCAACGCTGCTCTGAAACTGGTTGCTGGCTGGTGTGGAAAAAGTAGCCCGAAGATGACCTTTCCTCCCTGAAGGGAAGTACCTGAATTCTACACAGCAACTCTCCATAGCAGCATGGCAGAGATTGAGAACTCAATCTACCAGAGGATTGCAGGAGTAACCGCATAACCTACCAATGAAAGGTGCAAACTGGGTAGTCACTTGAACTTGGCAGGGTAAGGTGAACTGCTGCCATTAAACTTCAATCCAAAATGATACGCCCAACAGTGATGCTTTTTAAAAATTTTAAACTTGAAACGCGAATAATTGAAAAACGTCAGCACCTGCAGATTTCAATGAGCTGAAAATAACAATGTTAAACAGTACCAGCCCTATTAGTTGAAGTTTGGCTTAGCAGTAGTGTTTGAAGCATTATACACAGCGATGTGGTTAACCCATACCTGAGTCTCGTACAATTTCTCCCTGCGGTTTGCAACCTCATTGCGAATGATTGTCCCTATATATTCAATCACCATTGTGTGCTTCTCAAGGTCTTTGGCTGCATAGAGACCCAGACCCTATGGAGCAGAAAAATATTGAACAGAAGTTAAAACAAATATTGAAATGAATTCTATCAACAGCCATCACTGAAAAGTTCATTGGTTCCTGTCCAGGTTCCATTATTCGTGACCGAGCGCCTCAAGGTTTAACCTGTGGACATATCATAATTTTCCGGTAAGGAGATCTCAATTCCCAGGGTATACAAGCAGGAGGATGTTATGCCGGCACAACTCAAATATTAAAACATCCAGTGCAGTGTGTTCTTCATCATCCAAGTGTAATTTAAGCTCCATGTACCTCTGCATTGGCTCATCATCTGAACAAGCTAAATCGATGGGACCATACTCAAGTTTCATGTTAGATATCAAATCATGTGTTCCTTTTAATGCATAAAAACTCTGCACACTATGCAGCCCATAGTAGGTTGTTTTGTTGACAGAAGCAGCCGACAAAGTAGACTATGGTTACACATTCAGTCTCGTCCATCTATTATAATCGATAAGATCCCTCTGAAAAAAGACTTGAGCTCAAATGTTACACATTAAACTGGTTCTAGTCAATTTAAGGCAGTTGTTTGACCTTATTTTAAGTCCACTATTATGTAATGAATTTACCCCAGAGGCTGAGGATTGCTATCCTTGTAGTTTGCTCAAGACAACTACCTTCAATTTTAAATTGGCACTGGTGTCCAGAGGCTGCAGAATCCAATGGTTGAAGTGATGCTGGAGAAGATTAGTAGGCAGACCATAGGAGAGCAATTCACCTTCTCTCTGGCCAAGTCAACCAGCAAGGAATGCTGCTCCAGCAGCTCCTCTATGTTGGGATCACTCTTGAAAACACTTTCTATTTAACCCCAATTGCTTTAGTTGTCTTGAGCTTGAAAGGTGAGCTTCACGGAAGAATTGGCTGAAAGAACTGAACTTGGACATTCTCGTCAGCCTTTTAGTAAATCAGACAAAGGGTCCCGTTGCTGAATTTTGAGCAGGTTTCAAGCTTCTGAAAGTAATAGGATATCAGAAGACAGGGCAAACAGGCGTCGTGGGTATTGGTTGCAGAGAAGAATTCATAACTATTAATATAGATCTTGAAACCAGGAGGCTACCTCAATTGGAAGTAGGCCTAGTCAAGCCAAGCCCAAGGAACCAAAAATAATGAGGTGCATTACTGGTTGAGATAGCAACACTGGTAATGTCCAAAACTAAAACTTCGACGAAAACTATTACAGAACTACTGTATGCTGCAAAGCACCACTATTTTACAGCAAATACAGTCAAATCCCAAAGTAAATATAGTGAAGAGTGCCATCGAGAGCAGAAAAAAGCACCCAAGAATGTGATCATGAATGAAACCTTATATACACATAGTAAGAGTTCACTATCAAAATGGTTATGCAAGGGCCTGATTATCGAGAAATGGCATTTCTAGATTAGATTCTCAGTCACATTCTTCCCTCCACCCGCCACTAGGCAGCTGCAGGATGGCAAACATTGAACAATTGAGAAAAGAATTTGATTTCAGAGTACACAATCTGTTTAACTGGTGATATTTCACATCTTGTTGGCGCTGACTCACCTGTATTCGAGATCGAGCCAGGTAAACATTATTTTTCCACTCAGTTTTCAGTCGGCGGTACTGAGAGGATTTGGAGTGGACAAACTGCTTGCTGTAGGGAGTGTTAATTTCTCCAGTTACTGTACTCTGAAATGCTTTTGATGTGCTGGTACTGTTCAAGGTGTGTGGCCTGTTAATGTATGTGGGGAAAAAGATGAACATTTATACTTGGACAATTTAAATTCTATGATACTTAACATTATATTTGCTATTTTTTTTTCCAATAAGAAAAGGCTCCCTAGAAGCAAAGTCTTGGTCCCAAAGGGATCGCCGTTATCTGGTCTAAAGACTAAAAATGTGTTTGAGGTATTGGTGCTCTCTACATATCATACTTTTACTCAGGCCAGTAAAAAAACAAAATTATCAAAGCTACAATTGAAAAAATCAAGATACAGGAAACTCCTTTTTATCCGGCACTGACGGGACCGGCGTGGTGCCGGTTGATCAAAAGGTCCGGATTACAGAGAGGTATACTTACCAAGGTACGAGAGCCCCGTACACGGCCACAGGTGCTGGAGTCCCGGTTACACGGCACTTGTGCGGGAGTCCCGGTTACACGGCCACAGATCCAGGAGTCCATGTTGCACGGCCACAGGTGCAGGAGTCCCGGTTACATGGCCACAGATCCAGGAACCCCGGTTACACGGCCACTAATATGAAGTAAAACTTAACTGAACCTACTCCTGAATTTTGCTGGTTAAGAGAGATTTCCGGACATTTAGGTGCCGGTTAAAAGAGAGTTTCCTGTATATCTCATTACTCCATTTTAAAATAGGCTTTTCTGACCCAGTAGCTCTGTCTAATAGCAGAATGCTGGAGTCGTTACCAGAATGTTGAATTTTTTAAATTTTGCCTTGGCTTTTTGAACTTGCCAGCTATCACTAATCATTTCTCCAGGTGCACATCACTCCACTAGATGCAGTATTATACCACACTGTGGAACACTTAACTACAAATGAGGCAAAAAAAAGGTCAAGGCTAGTGGTGAACCACATCTCACACTCCTGTTAGGCAAACATGAATGGCAGCTACAGAACACCTTGGCCCAAACTTCTCCATCCTCCCAGGTCAAGGAAGGAGTCCAGCAGGCAAAAGATCTGAGGGACAACAGGATGGGGCAAAAGAAAAAACTGAAAATAAAATTAGCACTTATGAAAAAAACTGAATTACTTTATGCTGGAGTGTTTTCTAATGACTGCAAGCCAGTGTTCTTCAGCAGGGATCAAATTATCTCATGCCTATCTTACACACACA
The DNA here is from genome assembly GCF_052327205.1 of Somniosus microcephalus. NCBI lineage: Eukaryota > Metazoa > Chordata > Chondrichthyes > Squaliformes > Somniosidae > Somniosus > Somniosus microcephalus. The sequence goes on along the minus strand of NC_141019.1, from coordinate 27,193,749 downwards.
ACACACCCACAACACACACACACATTACTGCATTCATATTGGACTATAAATTCATCATCGTTTAAATTTTGTAACAGGGTTCACTTCATTATAATTGTTCTTTTTAAAAGACATTTTATTAAGTTATCCTCATAATAAGCTGTATTTTCCCTGTACCTACCGTTTGTAGTGAGTCATAATCTTCGGTTCAGAACGGGCACAGCCTGTTGGATTAACAGCTAGCGGGAGCTCCATAAGCGGGTGCCGACCATACCGGAATATGTAGTTCTGACAACTCTCTACTCCTGGCAACTGGAAGGAAAAAGGAGATGAATTCACAAAATAATTTAGAGAGTCAGAAATAGCAGATTTCAAAAGCCAGCTTTACTCCTCCACTACAGCCCTTGATATCACAACTGTCACAATGCTATCTGATTACCCATCTCATCAAGTCGTGGATGAGCTAAAATTTCTTACAGCTCAACACTGGCAAACTGAAAACATCTGGTTCACCCCTCCACCGGAGACTCCATGCCATAGCCCTCAATCCCATGCCTGCTCAAGCGGAGTTTGATAGTTTACAACCTTGGTGCCCTGTTCACCCCTGGAGTGAGTTGGAGCAGAGCAGCTGTTGAAAAGACCGCTGTACAACTGAGAGAGAGTCACCCCCAGAGTACAGCACTACGGGCTCAACAGCGGGTGACAGCAAAAACAATCTGATTTCCCAGGCCACTGCTTGGTAGACACCCCATGATTCATTGCCCACCTTTGGACTATCCCCAGATTATGCATCGGTTTTCACCAAGCACTGGGCAACCTTGCATCACCTACTACCTTTCAATTATCAAACAAACCCCACCAGTTCTGCAAAGCCCTTTTTTCTCACCCAGTGGCCATACCCTGAGCTCTCAATCAACAATTCCATGCCTCTACACGTAAAATTTACTTACTTAGGTTTTAGGCACCTCTGTATCTGCTTATGTAACAAACCTATTTGTACTGTCTCTATTCAGGTGTATATTTTGACTGCTGCATCAAACCCAAACTCCCTACCCCTGTGGGCTAGCTTCTGGCCCTCTTTACTTTCAAGTCCCATCTCCTCAAACCATACTCCTACCTAGTATTCCTTGTCATCACTCCAGGCTCAAGTGATTCCTGGATATGTCCATGGTTCACCTCTGCTCCATCCTAGGCATCCTCTTCCATGCCCACCATGGCACCCGTCGCTGTCTCTCCACAGCAGCAACCGCTATTGCCTCATTCCTGCCCAGCTCTATCACTAGGGTTAATCTCTCCAATTTGCTTCCCATTCTACTATCATAGTCCACTTCTCTGGTGGGCCCCCAAGCCTGGTGCTGCCCTCCAGAACATTTATTCCCTTGCTAACAAGGGTCTTCCATCCTGGATAAGTCAATCGACACCCAGGGACTGATGTTTTCCCCCTTACTGAAGCCACCCTGCAAAGTGACATTTTCCACCGTCCTACCCAAACTGTGGTGGTGGAGTGGCCAGGTCCTGCTGCAATCTCTCCCCTTGCATCTCTGGCACCTTTTCCTTATTTGAGCACATAACCATTCACACTCTGCCTTTAAAGTCCTGGTTGCCTGCTGCATTTTTCAAATCCAATGGTGATTTCTTTGCTAAGATTTCCAGCTTTAGTTTCTACAGAAAGCATCTTCAACAAATTGCATTCATATAGAGGCTTAAACATGGCAAAAAAGGTCTCATGGTATTTCACAGAGGCGTAATCAGACAAAAATGGACATTGAGCAGAAGGAGGCAATATTAGGACAGCTGACCAAATGCTTGGTCAAAAAGATGGGTTTTAAGGAGGGTCTTAAAGGAGAGAGAGGGTGGTGGAGAGGCAAAGGGGTTTAGGGAGATAGCTCCAGAGGCCCAGACATCTGAAGGCATGGCCAGAAATGATTGGGTGAAAGGAGGTGGGAAATGCACAAAAGGTCAGAGTTTAGAGGAACAGAGTTCAGAAGGGAGTGGTTGTTGGACTGCAGGAGGTTACAGAGATAGAGAGGGACGAGGCTATTAAGAGATTTAAACACAACAATGAGAATTTTAAATTGGAGACATCGAGCCAATGTAGGTCAGCAAGGACAGGGGCGATGGGCGAGTGGGACCTGGTATAGGATGTGGGCAGCAGAGCTTTGGATGAGATGAAGTTTATGGAGGGTGGGGGGGGGACGGGAAGCCGACCAGGAAAGCATTGGAATAGTTCAGTCTGGACATGCAAAAAGGCATGGATAAGTGTTTCAGAAGCAGATGAGCGGAGGCAGGGCTGGAGACAGGCGACGTTACATGGGTGGAAGTTGGCAGTCTTTGTGATGGAGATGGCGTGGGGTCGGAAGCTCAGCTTGGGGGTCGCATAGGACACCGAGATTGGTTCAGCCTGAGACAGTGGCTGGGGAGCAGGATGGAATCAGCGGCAAGGAGTTTGTCACGGGAGAACAAAGATGATGGCTTCAGATTTCCCAGTGTTTAACTGGAGGAAAACTGCGGCTCGCGAGAACAATCCCACTAAGCTGAACAAGGAGGAAAGGTGTTGGAGGTGGATAGTGTGGTCAACTGTGTCAAAAGCTGCAGAGAGATTGAGGAGGGATAATGCACAACAGTCAAGAGGATGTCATTTGTGACTTTGGTTAGGGTTGTTTTGGTGCTGTGGCAAGGACAGAAACCTGACTCGAGATTTTCAAACAGAGTTGCAGTAAAGATGGGCACGGCTTTTGAAGGCAACATGTTCAAGGACTTTGGACAGGAAAAGGAGAATGGAGATGGATCGGTAGTTTGCAAGGTCAGAGGGGTTATAGGCAACGTTCCCACTAAGCTGTGCAGCCGCACAGCGGTCTGGAGGTCCCGCGCAGGCCGCTCACCGGCTTCTACAGGGAGGAAACCGCGCATGCGTGAAAATATGAATGGGCCGCGCAGCCAGTTAAAGGGACCGCGCACTAAAAAAGAGGGAACATTGGTTATGGGCTTTTTTGTGTGGAAGGAGTGATGATGGTGGTTTTTAAAGGATGGGGCATACCAGGGCAAGGGGGGGGGGGGGGGGGAAAAAAGAGAGTACCATTTTAAGTCATCGTCCAGCATGCAAACCAGGAAGGGATGTTGGGTGGTCCGCAAGTTTGTGGGAATGAAGTCAAGGGAGCAGGAAGTGGGTCTCCTGGACAAGATGAGCTCGGAGAGGGCAAGAGGGGAGATAGGAGAGAAACTGGAGAAGGATATGGGTTCAGAGCCAGGGCAGGGAAGGTGGAGACTTAGCTTTGTGGGCAAGGTAAGGGGGAAGCAGCAGAGGCAGCTGAACAGATGATTTCAATCTTAGTGGAAAAATAAGTTCATGAGCTCCTTGCACTTACTGTTGGAGGAGTGGAGGGGGCAGGGGAGAGGGGTTCAAGGAGATGCTTGGTAGTGGAGCAAAGATACGGGGAGAGCGGTTATGTTTGCTCTGCAGGATGATCCTGGAGTAAGTGTGGTTTTGGTCCACTGCCACTTTTGACCTTGAACAGTTTCCTTAGTTCTGCCTATGACACCCTCGACTTCACTCACGCTCTCCCAACCCTGCCACTCTCCCTAGTACTACTCTCACTGCATCCAGAAGTCTAAAGGCAGCAGATCTGAATGCACCTGGTGCACCAATAGCTTGGTTGTCCACTGCCAAATCCACCTTGACCATCTCAAGAAATACATCATCTTGCACTCCATGGCCAAATTGTCCTGTTACTTCAAGAGCATCCTTGAGGGCAAGGACAATCCTAGATTCCTATTTTTGTCAATCAACTGCTTCCCCAGATGCCCTGCTACCCCATCTCACCTCCAATGAGAAGTGAGAGCTGCTTATGGATATCTGCATCTCAAAGATTGAGATCATCTGTGCTCCAATTCCTCCCCTGTCACTTTCCAGCCTCGCCTCCATCTCAGTCTCCACTCTGACACTAATTTCTTCCCAGCTCCCTGCACCTCCATTTCACAGGCTCATCTGATCCCTCCAAGGCCCACCTCTTGCTCCCTGAACTCCTTCCCCACCCATCTCCTGAATCAATTACTTTTCCTTGCCATAACCCTCACTGCCATCATAAATGGCTCACTTTGTTAAGGCACTGCTCCATTTTCCTCCAAAACCACTGTCAACAGCCTCCAGGAGAGCGAGGAAGGAAGCGGGAAAGAGGAGGATGGGCAGAGGTTGAGACAGCTGCAAAGAGCGCGGCTGTGGTGCCGGGGTACTGCCAGTAAATGGGCAGGCAGGCGAGTGATCGAGCAGCTGGGACAGCCATTTAACAAAACGGTGGGGGAATGTTGCAGCAGCACCAATACTATCACTAAACAGAAGGGGCTGGTAAGTGGAGCGGGCCCCAGGAGTGGAATCAGCAAAAACAGGAGCAGGGGAACACAAAAGTAAATTTCTGTGGGCCCCCAGGCCAGTACAATGGATTTATCTTTACTTACCTTTAGCAAGATGGCTCTTGTTCTCTGGGAAATGCACTGCTACAGTGCCACCCTGTTGTGAATGTTAAGTAATGCAGTTAGAATTGACAAAGGGCTGGAGTTCAGTTGATTGATGGACATATGTTAGGAACACAAACAGGAGTAGGCCGTTCAGCCCCTTGAGCCTGATCCTGTTCCTATATTCAATTAGATCATGGCTGTTCTTTAACAACTCCATATCCCTTGATACCCTTACCTAACAAAAATCTATCGATCTCGGTTTTGAAATCTCCAATTGTCCCAGTATCCACAGCCTTTTGGGGGAGAGAATTCTAGATTTCTGCTACCCTTTGTGTGAAGAAGTGCGTACTGGTTTCCCTCCTAAATGGCCTGGTTCTAATTTTAAGATTGTCACCTTGTTCTTGAGCCCCCATCAGGGTAAATAGTTTCTCTGTATCTACCCTATAGAATCCTTTTAACATTTTAAACACCTCGATCAGGTCATCTCTCAATCTTCTAAATTCAAGGAAATACAAGCCAAGGTTATGCAACCTGTCCTCATAATTCAACCCTTTTAGCTCCGCTATCATTTTGGTGAATCTGCGCTGCACCCCCTCTGTTGTGTATGTAACCGTTTACCTTTAAGGGAACTATAGAATGTAACCGTTCGCCTTTAAGAGCACTACTTTAGGGTGGCACTATCTATTGGCTCATGTATACTGTAATACCGATAGTGACCACACCAGTATATAAGGGTTGTGATACGTTAACTAGGGCAGAATCGCCCGAGCCTCTGAATAGTAAAGACGTGTTTTATTTTGTTAACAGTGGAGTCTGTGATTATTTATAATACAACCCACAGACTTAACACCCTCCAAGGCCAATATATCCTTCCCTGGGGTGCGGTGCCCAAAACTGAGTGCAGTACTCCAGATGGGGTCTGACCAAGGCGTTATACAACTGAAGCACCACTTCCTCACTTTTGTATTCCAGCTGCCTTGAGATAAAGGCCAACATTCCATTCGCCTTATTGATGACTTGTTCTTTGTGTCCCTTGTTGTTTTCTATATTTCTCCGTCTTCTGAATTATCATTTTTCCTGGCATTTGTGCAAGTCACTTCGCTTTAGCGTTATACTGCGTCTTACCAGAGTCTTGCATCTTTTGCACCCAGAGTGTTTGCACTGCCTGCTCGCCCTTACTGCTATCCTTTCTTTCAACTGCTGTAATATTGTCTTTTCCCGATTTCCCTGTCCTTTCTAAAGGCTGTATAACCTGGAACGTTAAGCTCCCCATGGTAGTCAGGTCTGTGCAATGGCTGCATCGTACCCTTTGAGCTGAATTTGTGACATATTAGGCTAGCACATTAGGTGGCTTAATATTATGCCCACAGCAATATTATTAGCATGTTGAGATCAATCACCGTTTTTAGTATACAATAGGTACAATCTGCAGTTTATGACCACCTTCGCTTGCAGATTTATATAGTCCAGTTCTCCCCACTCATTCACCTGACCATTTCCTGTGACGTTTAATAGTCTTCACAGTGGAGGGGGATTAACTGTACAGCTAGCCATCAAAATACACCTGACTTTAAATCGTCGTTACATAAGGTTACAGATTAGGTATGTAACAAGTTATATTTTAAAACCAGGAATTTCTGTCAATTTTATTTTTGCAGCTATTTCTGTATTTGGAGCCTTTATTTATTTTTTTTCTTACCGACTCTGCAATCCTTAGGACAGCATGGATAGTCAGTCCAAACATGTCCTCTCCTTTAATATAGTCAGGAAAAAGTCGTAACATGTCTGCTTCTTTCCGCAGTCGCACAATTGGTTCAAGAATTCTGTTCCAAACGCCTGAGAAAAGAGGGGAATAAATGGAAAACATAAGTGGGATACTTAAAGTGCATTTCCAACATTACAACAGTGACTACACTTCAAAAAGTATTTCAGTGGCTGTAAAGCGCTTTGGGATGTCCGGTGGTCGTGAATTGTGCTATGGAAAGTTGTGGCTCCACAACTGAAGTGTCAGAATTACTAAATTCCAAACAGAAGTTTATGTATCCCCCCCTCCCCAAATCGAGTTATTCTCTCCTGCTGGCTGGTGAATAGACCAATTCTTGATCTGGAGAATAAACCACCAACTCGTTCCTAAGCCTCTGCTAAGGTTGCTCTTAAGCTAGCCACTTGGAGGTATAGGAGCAGTGTGTGGCAACTTGGCAGGTGCCTGCATTTAGTATCTCCCAGATGACTTAAGAGATCAGCAACACAATGTCCTGAGATGTTATGGGCATGAACCTCTGCTGTGCTAACAGTGTCACAGAATGGATCAACATAATGCATCACCAGGTTGCCTACAAAGTCACACGTGAGAGTTCCAGGGCCACAAATCACTCCAGTTCATTTGTTTCGATTGAGTGAGTTTCTTCTGATTTTCTGCCAGGCTGCTGAAGATTCACTATGAAGGCTTGGGGAGGAAACACAGTGACTGGCTAAGCCCTGGAATATGATCTGCCTCATGCTTGGAATATTGTTTAACCACACACAAATTAGACTGTCCACACCCCAGGGGAACCCTCTGAAACACACTGCCATTAAGAGCTTGGCACCATAAAGGGCCACACATCTCTGACCCATGACATAAGCGCTTTGCTTTGGAATTCCATTTGAAAGGAGGTTGCAGCAAGGACTTGATTATAATGAAGAGACAAAAAGCCTAATATTTCCCCGAACCAGTTCGGGGTGGTGAGAGTACGCGGGGCAGGACTGCTGCCTGCCACTTTAGTCTTGCTATGATTTTGCCCCAAATCGTTTGAATAATGGGGTGAGCACTCCAAGGTACATTTGACTGATAAGGCTATAGTAAGCCAAACTCAAGACAGCATTGGTGATTTGGCAGGAAAAAAGAACACATGAAAGTTTTGCTGAAATAGTAATAAACTCAAACCTTGTTTGCAGACTAAAGACTAAAACAAAAGCAAAGCTGATAAATGATGATTTTAACTTTTTCGGTTGAGAGACAACAGAAAGATAAGCTGCCAATGACAGGAGAAACAGAAATAACAGCGCAGTCTAAAACAAAGCCGTATTACACAGCATGGGAGGGGGGGATATGTGAAGAGATCACCTGACTATGCATGGTGGTGCTGTAAATGACTAGCTGCATGAGGAGATTGAACTAAAGAGGAAGAATGCTTATTTCCAATTTACTAACAATAATTAGTTCAACACATTAGAATCATAGAATAGTACAGTACAGGAGGCCACCATTCAGCCCCGAGTCTGCGCCAGCTCTTTCAAACAGCAATCCAGTTAGTCTATCTAATTAGGGCTGCATATTTCAATCCCATACATTGAGAAATCACAATGCAACAGCATAAACTGCCTCTAAAGCTACACAGGATGACAAACTAAAACTGAGTGGAAGACAGGGTACTGTATTCAAAGTGACATGGCAAGTCACACAAGAAAACCAGCGAGGTGTAGAATCATATAGAAATTTACGGCACAGGAGGAGGCCATTTGGCCCATCATGTCCGTGCCAGCCAAAAAAAGAGCTATTCAGCTTAATCCCACTTTCCAGCTCTTGGTCTGTAGCCCTGTAGGTTACAGCACTTCAAGTGCATATCCAAGTAGTTTTTTAAATGCAATGAGGGTTTCTGCCTCTCCCACCCTATCAGGCAGTGAGTTCCAGACCCCCACCACACTCTGGGTGAAAAAAGTTCTCAACTCCCCTCTAATCCTGCTACCAATGACTTTAAATCTATGCCCCCTGGTTATTGACCTCTCTGCTAAGGGAAATAGGTCCTTCCAATCCACTCTATCTAGGCCTCTCAATTTTGTGCGTAACTTTTATGTTGGTAATGTTAGCCGGGAGGGAGGGGTGGGTGGGGAGACCCAAGGATTTATGCCACCAGCTTTTAAGCTGTTGCAACATCTATAATCTTTTTGTGCAGTAACCAATTATTTATCCTGACCATCGTGTGGACTGCTCTTACCTTGTGGGGTCCAATCAGTAACAATCAGATCCTCATGTCCTTGCTCAATAACCTGGATGCCAAACTCTGGTTTGCCATTAGTATCATTGATGGTGCAGTGGTAGCAGCAACGCTTGTTAGTGTATCGCATGCTCCAATAAATACGAGATGCTTCATATCCAATTGGATAAAGAGCCGTCACACTGTGGAATTCCTGCATCTGATGGGGGAGCAACTGGCCAATGGTATGGAAGATCAGTCCACCAACCCTGAACATGTGACTGCGTTTGCCACGCTGTACAATGCTGGCAATCTGCTTCACCTCATCTCTCTGAATGTAGACGCGGCGGTAAACAGCAAAACACCTAATTTCCTGCTCGTTGGCGCCTTTCAGTTTGTGCTGACTGCAAAGCATGGTCTTGTCCTTAAAAAACATACAACGGGCACGGATAGCACAAGCAAAATGGTAGGTGTTTGGGCATCGGACCCGATGGCAACCTGTAGTGGCTCCAGTCTTCTGACAAAAAGCACACTTTGTGGTGAGTCCTCGGTGGAAAGCCACTTCCACATTTATCAGTGCCCCTGCCTGAGTCTCATATACTTCAGAGGACCACAGTGCACAGTTTAGGTGGACCCACAAATCCAAGTCAAGATTCAAGAGTCTTGCAGGCCCATCTGTTATTCCATCACCGTCTTCATGACAGAAACAACACCTCCTAGTGTCCTTGGGCATAGGGTCTGGTTTTAATGATGTCCCCAGTTTCTGAATGAGCGCTTCAATTTCATGCTGAGACACATGTTTAAACTTCCCCTTGTGAAATATGACTTTAAATTCCAAACGTTTCCAACGGATCCCCCTCCACCTCTTCATTTGTGGCTGAGGTTCCTCAAACTGCTTTTCGTCCAGTGGGAGAGGGTGCTTAATCTTTGGTGACTCAACTGGTGGGTCAGGTTTACTTGACTCTGCTGGAGTCCCAGGTGATGATACACTTGGGGATGAAGGTGGTGAGCTCTCTGGTTGTATTATAGGAAGTTGGTGAACATCGAGGATAGACATATTATTACTATAATGATGCACCACAATTCTTTCTTTCGTTGGACAGTCTGAGGAAGTTTCCTGAAAAGAAAAAGCAAATATGGCCATTATAATGTACTGAAACAGAAACATTAGTTATCAATATATTCTTTAAAAATGACAATCAATTCCCTTACCAAAAGAACTTTACAAATTGCATCACCCAAAACTCCATTCCCCAACATCCTACTGCACACCAAGTCCCACTCCCCATCACCCCTGTTCTTACCAACTTCCATTTCCCAACTAATTGATTTCAAAATTTTTGACCATATATCTGCAAGTGCCTCCATGGCCTTGCTTTTCCCTACCTCTACAACCTCCTTCAGCCTTATGTTTCAGTCAGCACCCTCTACTCTTCCAACTCTGACCTCCTTTGCATACCGGATTCCCTCTGTTCCTTCTTTGGCAGCACAGCATTGAGCCGCCTTAGCCCACACTTTGCTCTCCTTAAACCTTTCCAACTTGCTACTGTTCTCCCCTCCTGCAGAAGTGTCTTTAAAAGCCATAATAACAACAGAACAATGCTGGAAAAACTCAGCAGGCCAGGCAACATCCGTGGAGAGAAATTAGAGTCAACGTTTCGGGTCAAAACCCTTTGTCAAGACTTTAAAAGCCATGTTTGTTCACCCCGCTCCCCCCTCCCTGGGTTTGGTGTCCAGTTTTTTCCCCACCCGTGAACAACATTGGGACATTTTATGTTAAAGTCACTAGGAAAATGCAAGCATAAAGAAATAAGGGCGAGTAAGACCATAAGGCCCATCAGTGATCATTCTGTCCATCAGATGGTGTGACCTTATATACCACCCTCCATAATAACTGGTAATGTCACCTCCTGGGGGAAGCAAACTAAAAAAAGGAACAGTGGCTAATTTCAGGAAAACTGGGATGATGCCCATGATGCAGCACTACATATACTTAATTACCCCTTCCCCCATCAAACACATCCCAATATCCACAGGGAGCTCTTTGGCTGGGAGGATGTACATACCGGTGTGGCAGTTGCCAGCTCCTCCCCTGGTGTCTTAAGAGTAGAGCCTGGTAACGTGACATCATACTGTTTGAACCAATTATGTTTTTCCAGCACCAGTTTCTCCAAGTCCATTGGTTCTTCTTTGGAGGCCACTAAGAAAACCAGAAAAAAGTTAAAACCACCAATGATAATCAACGAGTGTGTCAGCTGTGGCTCAGTGGGTAGCACCCTCGCCTCAGAGTCAGAAGGTTGTGGGTTCAAGTCCCACTCCAGAGACTTGAGCACAAAAAGCTAGGCTGACACTCCAGTGCAGTGCTGAGGGAGTGCTGCACTGTCGAAGGTGCTGTCTTTCGGATGAGACGTTAAACCGAGGCCCCGTTTGCTCTCTCAGGTGGACGTAAAAGATCCCATGGCGCTATTTTGAAGAAGAGTAGGGGAGTGATCCCCGGTGTCCTGGCCAATATTTATCCCTCAATCAACATCACAAAAACAGATTTATCTGGTCATTTACATATTGCTGTTTGTGGGAGCTTGCTGTGCGCAAATTGGCTGCTGCATTTCCCACATTACAACAATGGCTCCACTTCAAAAGTACTTAATTGGCTGTAAAGCGCTTTAAGACGTCCGGTGGTCGTGAAAGGCGCTATATAAATGCAAGTCTTCCATCCTAGCTGGTAAAAAGGTAAAAATGTTGATAATCTAACTGTAAGTATGGTTGTTCTTAGTTTTTTAATTTAAGTTCGACCCCAAGATACTAATAAATAGGCAGTAATCTAAAAGGGAAAAGCCACTGGAGCACTGTCCCTTTAATGTATAGTGCTTACAGGGCTGACACGTTATGTGGTCCTGCCCCACATCGCCTCTATATACAAGCCTTATTTTGAAAGTGCACTTAAGTTCCTTTGAAAAGTTGGTAGGGGCACAAAGACCAGGTTGATATGAAGTATTAGCAACACATGCAACTGAAAGAAAAGTCCGTATCTACATCAAGAGGGACATGCAGGAAGGGAGTATATGTGTGAAATGTTGAAATTCATTTAAAGATTAAAATTACAATCGTTGGTTTGGGCCAACACATTCTTCCTCATTCATTTAATCTCCATAATCAAAAAAAATGCTGAAAAGTAGAGGTGTGCTCCTCCAGGAACATGTTGAAGTCAACATAGCCCATGATAGTTTTAAGGCACTTGCTTTCTTGGGCTGTTTTGTAAAAAAAAAAAAATATGCATTAGTTCATAGACTTGCCTGCGCAGCTATCAGTGAGAGAAATCTGCTGCACATTGGCACACAATTATGTGGCAAAACCCCATCTAATGGAAACGTAGGATAGAAAGAGCTAATTTCCAGACATTAGCACCTCAACTTACAAGGTGCAAAATCAGTTAAAAAGTCAGTTACTTTGTTTACTTGAAAAGTAATGACTATAACATTGACGAAGTCCTTGGGCTGTTACTTCTCACTTACGGACAGATTGGATCTCTCACTGTCCATGGGCAATATCTCACCCTGAAAGCCTGACTGTTTCATCTAAAAGTTATATTTGTCAGTCTGCACAAAACACCATTCTGAAAAGGGTACATCAAGCTCTTGTAAACTGATTCCCAGTGACAAGTATAAATGACTTTCTTCTGGAGAGGTACAAAATTACACATACCTGGATCAGGGACTTCCAATATGGATTTTTTCCCATCGGGTAGAAAAGAACGTGGACTATCTGGAACAGACGTAACCTCATAGGAACCTGGGATCTTCATCTGGAGCAGCTGAGCAAAAGCCGTCATCATTCTGTTTATATCCTATAACAAATACAGTAGAAATATAATAACATGCCATTGAGAACAAGCTTATAAGTTTCTACCATTTCCCTATCTTCTTTCTTTGTACCTATATTTTTTCATCCCAACGATGTGTTTTTGAAGTGTCAATGTGTGCAAAATTCTCATTACATTTTGTACCAGAACTCCCTGTAACAAATAGGGGAAAATTTCTTCATTTTGTGTTATACAATTTTGAAAGAAGTAGAGTTAAGATGGACACTGACTTCCATGAACCAAACTCAAAATGGAGACCAGAAATTAGTTTTAAATTATATATTTACCTTGGCAGCAGTTCCTGAGACAGTGAGTGTGACTGCAACCTGGTTTCCTTTACCACTCTTCCATGGGCCAGAGAAAGATGCACCCTTCTCAGTATTTTCCACAAATGGCTCTATATTTACAAATGGCTTTGTATCAGGAAATACTAAAGAGGAAGCAAGTATTAAAAAAGACAAATTAGTAATTCAAATGAACAGAAGAGTGCACTTACCAACCAACAGACATCAAATAATACTGCACATACTTGTTTCTGTTTTTTTAAATGATAAGATTACCTAACTTGCAGGGTTGTATTTAATTATTTGAATGGACGTATCCTCCACATATTGCAAGAGTAAGTCCAAATTTAAAGGCGTTTTGATGATCATGTAATGTTGCTCAGATGTGATCTCATAGAATAGTACAGCACAGGAGGCGGCCATTCGGCCCATCGAGTCTGCGCCGGCTCTTTCGAAGAGCAATCCAGTTAGTCCCACTCCCCTGCTCTTTCCCCATATCCCTGCAATTTTTTCTCCTTTTGAAGGCTACTACTGAATCTGCCTCCACCACCCTATCAGGCAGTGCATTCCACATCCTAACCACTCGCTGCGTAAAGAAGTTTTTCCTCATGTCGCCTCTGGTTCTTTTACCAATCACCTTAAATCTCATTATCAACCCATCAGTCATTGGAAACAGTTTCTCTTTATTTACTCTTATCTAAACCCTTCATGATTTTAAAACATCTCTATCAAATCTCCTTTTAGCCTTCTCTGTTCCAAAGAGAACAGCCCCAGCTTCTCTAGTCTATCCACGTAACTGTATTCCCTCATCCCTAGAACCATTCTAGCAAATACTTCCTAAAGTGTGGTACCCAGAATTGGTCACAATACTCCAGGCTGGGCCGAACTAGTGTTTTATACAGGTTTAGCATAACTTCCTGGCTTTTGTGCTCTATACCTCTATTTATAAAGCCCAGGATCCCATATGCTTTCTTAACTGCTTTGTTAACCTGTCCTACCACCTTCAAAGATTTGTGCACAAGCACGCCCATGTTTCTCTGTTCTTGCACTCCCTTTAAAATTGTACCGTTTAGTGTGTCTGGTCTCTCCTCATTCTTCCCCCCCCAAAATGTATCACCTCACATTTCTCTGCATTGAATTTCTTCTGCCACGTGTCCGCCCATTCCACCAGCCTGTCCATGTCGCCTTGAAGTCTATTACTATCGCCCTCACTGTTTAATACACTTCCAAGTTTTGGGTCATCTGCAAATTGCAAATTTCAAAATTGTGCCCTCTACCCCCAAGTCCAAGTCATTAATGTATATCAAAAACAGCAGTGGTCTTAGGACTGACCCTTGGGGAACTGTATACCTCCCTCCAGTCCAAAAATCAGCCATTCACCACAACTGTTTTCTATCCCTGAGCCAATTTTGTATCATGCTCCTACTGCCCCTTTTATCCCATGGGCTTCAATTTTGCTAATAAGCCTAGTGTGTGGTACTTTTGAAAGTCCACATACAAAACACCAACTCCACTGTCCTCATCCACCCTCCCTTTCTGTTACCTCATCAAAAAACTCAATCAAGTTAGTCAAACACAATTTGCCCTTAATAAATCTATGCTGGCTCTCCTTTATTAGTCCATGCTTGTCCAAGTGGCTGTTAATTTTCTCCCCAATTGTTGTTTCTAAAAGCTTCCCTACCACCGACGTTAAACTGACTGGCCTGTAGTTGCCAGATTTATCCTTCTCCCCTGCACACTCATTTTCATCAAGTACGAGGACTCATGGACCTGTCACTAAGATCAAGACCATCCGTTCAGCTGCCTCCGTCGCATCCCTCCCTTCCCCTAGCCCACCGGGCCAAACTTCCCCCCCGCCCTATCCCTCTGCCCCTATTCCTTTGACCACCTCACCTTGTTCCACCTCACTCACCTCTCCTTTAAATACCCCATTCTCTACCGCCCACCCCAAGTTTTCCACTGGGATATCCTCACTCATTTCCTCCCTCAGCGACTCCTCATTCTTGGTGTTTTCAATCTCCACCTTGACTCACCTTGTCCTCTCTTCTCTGGGTTCACTTCCCTCCTGACCTCCCTTAATCTCTCCCTTCTTATAAAATCTCCTATCCATATACACGGCCACCCCCTTGACCCTGCTACCTCATGTGATCTCTCTATTCCCATTGTCTCAAATCATAAACAAGGCCATCTCTGATCACTCTCTCATATCGCTCACCACTCACATACCCCCTTCCCTCTTCTAACCCCACTTCCATCGGCATCTGCCCCTACAAAAACACTCCAACTCCCAACTGGCTAGCTTATGGCCTGCCATTCACCACAATACTTCTGCAGATAAGCTCAATCACTCCCTCATCTCTGATATTCATGCTCGTCTCCAGTAAAACCCTTACTCTCCCTCACCCTGGTCATTTCCCCGGTACGTTCCTATTTTCGCTCTCAAGTCCAGGGATCGCTTACTTGAATGTATCTACCGCACAACTGGTTTAGCCATTCAAGCTAGGCCTGGCTGGTCCACATCAAGCACTACTGGTGCCGATCTCCTCTGCTGAAATTGCTCACTATTCCAGGATCATTTTGGAATGCAAAGATAACCCCCATCTTCTTTTCTCCACCATCAACCGTCTCCTTAAACCTCTATCCCCTTCACCCTCATTTCCAGCAAGTACGAGGACTCATGACTTTTGTCACTAAGATAAAGACCATCCGTTCTGCTGCCTCCGTTGCATCCCTCACTTCCCCCTGCCTAACTTCCCCCTGCCCAACTTCCCCCTGCCCAACTTCCCCCTGCCCTATCCCTGAACCCACATCTTTCTGTAGTTTCTCTCCTATCTCCCATGCCTTCTCTGAGCTCATCGTTTCCATGAGACCAATCTCCTGCTCTCTTGAGTCTATTCCCACTAAATTGCTGACCACCCAAATGCCCACCCTTCCTGGCCCCCATGCTA
The DNA here is from genome assembly GCF_052327205.1 of Somniosus microcephalus. NCBI lineage: Eukaryota > Metazoa > Chordata > Chondrichthyes > Squaliformes > Somniosidae > Somniosus > Somniosus microcephalus. The sequence continues at coordinate 27,178,271 of NC_141019.1, read as the reverse complement.
GCCGACATTGTAAATGGGTTCCTCTCCTCAAATATTGTCCCCCACTCTTTCAAAACCACCATCAACCCCAACCTCAAAAAACCCACCCTCGACTCGTCTGTCTTTGCATACCACTGGCCCATCTCCAACCTCTCTTTCCTCTCCAAAGTCCTTCAATGTGTTGTCGCAAATCCATGCCCATCTTTCCCACAACTCCATGTTTGAATCTCTATCAGGTTTACGCTCCAGCCACAGCACTAAAATGGCCCTGGGCAAAGTCACAAATTACATCCTCTGTGACCTCATCCTGCTCAACCTGTCTGCAGCCTTTGACACAGCCAACATCTCTGCTCCACTGCCTAGCTGAGTGGGACTGCCCTCGCTTGGTTCCACTCTTACATATCCAATTGTAGCCAGAGAATCTCTTTCCACTCCTGCACCGTTACCTCTGGAGATCTATCCATGGCCCCCTGATCTTTCTCAACTACATACTTCCCCTCGGCGACATCATTCGAAGGCATGACATCAGGTTCCACATGTACGCCGACACCCAGCTCTGCCTCTCCACTACCTCCCTCGACCCCTCCACTGCCTCTATATTATAGTCAGCCTGCTTGTCCGAACATCCAGAGTCCTGAATGACCCGCAACTTCCTCCAATTAAACACTGGGAAGACCGAAACCATAGTCCGACCCCCTCCCCACCACAATTCCATCCCCTTTGCTGACCACTGGCTCAGCCTGAGCGCTTTCAAAAAATGACCATTGCTTGAACAGCAATTATTAATTTCTCACACCAACCTGGGATGCAAGCTCCTGGAATTATGGGAATCACAGGAGAAAGGGCACGGTCCAATGACTCTTCCTTAATTTCAGTCAGCAAGGGAAACCTGGAAGTTTCCTGCCCGAGCACACTTTCTGGCGAGGATGCTGGCACAATGCTGTCTGGAGTGTGTCTGTCCTCTTCCATCTCTGCTCTACTGTTGAGAAAGAAATTACAACTCAACTTCTTTTGGAGGATTTAAAACTACTGCAATATCCTGGGCTGCAGGCAGAAACATATACAGGTTGGACCCCGGTAATCCGGCACCCTCGGAACCACTGAAGGTGTCGAAAGTCACCACAAACACCGCCACCACCTACTCCTCCTTTTCCTGCTGCTGCCCTCCCTGTGCCGCCGCCGACCCCGGGCTCCATCACTCCGCCGAGCCGTCGGTGATGCTGCGCGGTCCAGGCGCTGATCCTGACCCGGCGGCGGTCCTGGGACCCGAGCCGGACCCATCCCAGGGAGGGAATGTGACAGCAGGACCTTCCTCATGCCGGACCACTGAAGGTGCCGGACCGTCGGGTGCCGGATTACCGGGGTTCAACCTGTACTGTAGATTTTCATCACAAGGCTACGAGACCTTGCCTCTGAACTTGTTCTTCAATCACACTCCATCTTCACATTCACTAAAGGAGTACGTGCTTTGGCTGTTTTAAGGTTAAACTTCAAGTTTAAAACATTAATACCTTTTAATAATTCAGATTTTTTTTTTTTTTTTTTTTTTAAATGTACACAACTTCTAAATGCTGTTCCCATTTTTAAACATGCAATCTTTACTCAGATAAACTGGGAAATGAAAGCATAGGAAAGGAGCACTTTGACATAACGGCCCTCTTATTGTTGATCTCCGTGTTTTTAATAAAATTATATTTACCCAGTAAAAATTAATTTGGTGACCTATTACAGGGAAGAAAGTGCAATGCTTTTGCACAATGTGCTAGAATTGCAATGTCAATTTGCTTTGTCTTCCACCTTGTGTGTTTAAATAGCTGAATGATTTTAGTGTGCTAGGCAGCAAAGCTTTACACTCGTGGAGTAGAAGACCGAAAGAAGGGCAAAGCTTTCAAGAAAACGGGTAGAATTTTAAAGAAGGAATGAGCGGTAGTTGCGAATAAAAACCTTAGCTCCTCATTTTGGTTGTGCGGCGGTGTGGGCAAGGAAGCCAACATATCCATATTCTTCAATTCTGTTGTCAGCAGATCTGCGATGAAGTAGAACAAAGATAGCATTACTCCGCAATGGGCTATATATAAACCAAGCGCAACATTCAACCGTTGTTCAAACTAAACCTGTGATCCACATAGCATACCACTTGCATGTCAGAAATTAAACCCAACATGGCAATATGGTGGATCCCACTGAAGACCAACTCTGATCAAGCACAATCACGTTCAAAGACATTTCAGTTTCACTGCACCTTATTTACTATAACACATATTACATCCCTATTTTAAGATCAACCTTTATGAACTAGAATTTCAGTCGAGAGACACTTCAAAATTAATCCATTGTCTTTCAATACCAGATTGGTTTGTCAACAGCTTTGCACTCAAGTTTCAGAACCTTAAAGGTAACATTGGGGAATATATTTTGGAAATACTTTGTACAGCATTCAAGTTTTCTTTTTCTTAGTAATTCACGTGATGTGGGCGTCGCTGGCAAGGCCAGCATTTACTGCCCATCCCTAATTACCCTCGAGAAGGTGGTGGTGAGCCACCATTTCAGGGGCAATTAAGTCAACCACATTGCTGTGGGTCTGGAGTCACAAAGGCCAGACCGGGTAAGGACACCAGATTTCCTTCCCTAAAGGACATTAGTGAACCAGATGGGTTTTTACGACAATCCGGTAGTTTCATGGTCACCATTACTGATACTAGCTTTTTAAAAAAAGATATATTTGTTAATATAACACTTCGACAAAGACTTTGATAATTTTGTCTCAACGCCTGTGTATGCCTCAAAGCACATCCTGAATAGGTGGGCATAACAGAACAGGAGTAGGCCATTCAGCCCCTCGAGCTATTCAATTAGATCATGGCTAATCTGTATCTTAACTCCAGTTACCCACCTTGGTTCCGTATTCCTTTATATCCAATTCCAATTCCAATTCAAAGGCATTTCTTATCTTACCAAACAAAAATTTGTTCATCTCAGTTTTGAAATTTTCAATTGACCCCCCGGGCGCAACAGCTTTTTCGTGAAGTTCTAGATTTCCACTACCCTTTACGTGAAGAAGTACTTCCTGACACCACCCCTGGATGGCCTAGCTCCAATTTAGATCACCTCTTAATCTACTATACTCAAGGGAATACAAGCCTAGTCTAGGCAACCTGCCCTCAATTTAACCCTTTTAGTCCCAGTAACATTCTGCTGAATCTGCGCTGCCCCCCCTCCAAGGCCAATATATCCTTCCTGATGTGCGGTGCCCAGAACTGAACACAGTGCTCCAGATGCCATCTAACCTGTAAAAGGGCAAGTAATTGAGAAAATATTTACATGGGATTTATAACTACAAGTTGAACGGTTTTTTATGAACAGGTGAGATTGTATGCAGCCGAGAGTTATTTTCTTTCAGTTACAGTGAACCCATTTGTTTTTCATAATTCTATGCAGTCAGGATACACACCTGTGAGTCTTGCTCAGGGTAGGCGTTGGCCTAAATCTAAACACTCCTCTGGACAGGGTTAGATCAAACCACTATATATTGTGCCAAATAATTCTGTTCTAACAAATTCTCATACCCTTCTGTCCTTCGAGTTCTTTCTGCCCTTCAGTCAGCTCCTCAGAAGTGGCCAATCCGTTCACCAGTTTCTGCTGGACAGAGGGAGGAGGGGTGGGAGGCAGCGAGGAAGGTGGGGTCGGTGGGTTACTCAGATTGTTCTGCTAAAGAATGACAGAAAATTAATCCATTGAATTCTAGAGTATTAAAATAGGCATCCTTGTCTTAAAGGCCATTCATTTGCAAGTGTATCTTTCTTTTGTGAGGTACAAAGTGGCAAATATCTGTAAAATAATCTTCCACAAAAATGTACAGAACACAACAAAACAATGGCTAATAAAATGAAGACTGCATTGTGAATTAACTTGGTCTGAAATATTTTCTAAATCTCTACCAATTTACTAAATATTTTACCAGCAAAGGTCCTCATCATGGATTTACTGTTACACTTTTGGGATTATTTTTGGGTTCAGCATCTCAGACCACTCCTGTATGTGGGCCTTTACTCACCTCACTATGTCCCAGACAGTATTTTCACTTGCCCAGATACCTAAATAAATTAGTAGCGTGCCCGGGGATTGAACAGAGAACCGTATTCACTTTTTTGGCTTACTGGTTTTATCACATACCTACATACATGATCGTCTCTGATTTTGGAAGGCAGCAGAATACACCTAACAAAACTTAGCTTTAGTAACTTAGGCTTTAACCACCAAACAAATTAATTAAGCAGTAAATGAATAAGCAATGACACAGCACAGATTTTACAGTAGTTAATAAATATAATTATCTCATTAACTAAGTAGAAAACAACAAACAACTGTAACTGCTGCACTAATCTTTATATTCTTACGTGGTGGTTCTTTCCCTTTTCTCACCATTCAAGGAAGCTACCTGGGTTGGCTATCACTCTTCGAAGCTTCAGACAGACAACCAAATTAGAATCAGCAAGGCTGAAAAATACTTTCCAGAAAATCACCGGGACCAAACAAATGTAAATAGCTTGTCCATTGAATTAAAAAAAAAAGCTGCCAAACAAATATTTCAACAAATCCTGCAAGATGTTTGCATTTGAACTGAATGGCTTTGCCTCGCCTTTGGATACTTGGCTGAGACAATACAGTTCAAATCTCTATCATTTTATCAGAATATAAACTAGAACATGTTTTTCTGAGTGTAAAACTGGTCTTTAACCCCTTATGTACTGTGACATAATTCAAGGAGGCAAAACTAGGCTAAACCAAGACATAAATGCTTCATTTTAGTCACATTTACCTTGTAGAGAAGCTGCGAGTAGTAATCTGGAACACTGTCTAGCACTGCATTCCCAAATGATCCTTTCAGTTGGTTCTTGCTGTTGAATGGACCGCTCCCAAATGGAGGAAAGAGACCAAAGTTCACCTCAATGGTCGGTTCCACCAAAGGAAGGAGGGAGAGTTGCTGGGGAGGGGGGGAAAAAAAGAGAGAAAATAATGGCCACACAGAGAAATACACCAGCAACCTTGCAAATAATCTGTAACTTCACTGAAGACACAACCTTTTCAGTAGGGCCAGTAGTGAGTACATTTTAATTCTGAAAAGCAAGAATTATGTTAGAATCATAGAATGGTTACAGCACAGGAGGCCGCCATTTGGCCCGTCGAGCCTGTGCCAGCTCTCTGCAAGAGCACTTCACAGCTAGTCCCACTCCCCTGCCCTTTCCCTGTAGCCCTGCAAATTGTTTTCCTTCAGGTACTTATCCAATTCCACGATTGCGTCTGCCTCCACCACCCCCTCTCAGGCAGTGCATTCCAGATCCTAACCGCTCGCTGCATAAAAAAGTTTTCCCTCATGTCACCTTTGGTTCTTCTGTCAATCACCTTAAATCTGTGTTCTCTGGTTCTCGACCATTCCGCCAATGGGATCAGTTTCCCTCTATCTACTCTGTCTAGACCCCTCATGATTTTGAACACATCTATCAAATCTCCTCGCAACCTGCTCTGCTCTAAGGAGAACAACCCCAGCTTCTCTAGTCTATCCACATAACTGAAGTCCCTCATCCCTGGAACCATTCTTGTAAATCTTTTCTGCACCCTTTCTAAGGCCTTCACATCCTTCCTAAAGTGCAGTGCCCAGGATTGGACACAATACTCCAGTTGAGGCCAAACCAGTGTTTTATACAGGTTCATCATAACTTCGTTGCTTTTGTATTCTATGCCTCTATTCATGAAGCCCAGGATCCCGTATGCTTTTTTAACCACTTTCTCAACCTGCCCTGCCACCTTCAATGATTTGTGCACATATACCCCCAGGTCTCTGTTCGTGCACCCACTTTAGGATTGTACCCTTTAGTTTATATTGCCTCTCCTCGTTCTTCCTACCAAAATGTATCACTTCGCACTTTTCTGCGTTAGTCTAAGTCATCAATATATATCAAGAAAAGCAGTGGTCCTAGTACTGACCCCTGGGGAACACCACTGTATACCTTCCTCCAGTCCAAAAAACCGTTCACCACTGCTCTGTTTCCTGTCACTTAGCCAATTTTGTATCCATGCTGCCACTGTCCCTTTTATTCCATGGGCTTCAACTTTGCTGGCAAGCCTATTGCGGCACTTTATCAAACGCTTTTTGGAAGTCCATGTACACCACATCAACCGCATTGCCCTCATCAACCCTCTCTGTTACCTCATCAAAAAATTCAATCAAGTTAGTTAAACACGCAAATCCATGCTGGCTTTCCTTAATTAATCCACACTTGTCCAAGTGACTGTTAATTTTGTCCCGGATTATCATTTCTAAAAGCTTCCCCACTACCGAAGTTAAACTTGACTGGTCTGTAGTTGCTGGGTTTATCCTTGCACCCTTTTTTGAATAAGGTTGTAACATTTGCAATTCTCCAGTCCTCTGGATGTTGTATGTCATTTTTGTGAAGTAACTTTTCTAGTGTGAAAATATCACTCTAGGATGTCACAATAACTTTTACAGCAGCATCTTCATGGCGTTGCAGTCTTCAATGTGTTATTTCTCCCCCCCGACCTCACCATAACTGAACAGCACACGTTAATTATCTCTTTCAAGAGTGGTTGTAAATGGATTGCTACCAAGCCTCTGCCGTCACACATTTTCAGCCAAATGGCCTGGATTAAAATGGAAATCCACAAGGGGCATCATAGCCAGGATGTTGCAGTACAATGAAGGCCAGCTACTAAATGAATCGAGGGACCAAAAGGAGAGAAAACATTTGAATTTTATTTTGCCGGGGGTTGGGGGGGGGGTGATCGGAAAACTAGAAAAAAAAGCTAAAAGTCAATGAATCAGAATCTCTACAATTAACATCTACTCGCTGATGGACTCTGGGGACATGGTTACTTTCTATGATTTATGGCAACATTTTTAAAAGCCTTCAACAAGTAGCTGACAGATTCTCTGCCCATTTGGGCAACAATTTACAACATGAAAAGCTAGAAGGGTTATCAAAGAATCCATAGCCCCATTTGAAGCACCCAATAGCAACTCAGCAAATGGATTAAGTAAGGCAAGTGGGAGCTGCTGTTAAAAAAAAAATCAAGCACATTGGAATTCTTGCACTCCACGTAAATATTAGAGAATTTTCAGAATGTGAGATTGTTATGATTCTACAGTACAATCTCAGTCCGGAGTTTCTAAATTATATCAAGAGTTATTTAAAATCATACGCTGGTACCTGTTGCAGCTGCTTCATAAGGGCATCTGTACTTTTTATTCCCTCATCCTTTTTACTCTTCTTCCGTGAGTTGGTGCCTCGGTCAGCTGCTTTCTGTGTCCTTTTTGATTTCGGGCCCAAGTTTTTCTTGCTAATTTCCTGAAATTCCTTTATCTTATTTTTTTAAAAAAGAGTAAATTAAAAAGAGGAACAGTTTTTTTTTACATCTGCTCATTTCTTTTTTCATGAATCAGTATAAATGAAAAGCGGGCAAAATAACCCATGATATCCACGAGTCTGACTTCGACTTTGGATTTTGATGCCCTGCGCACAACAGTATTTCTGTTGGATATTTTTCATATTGAAGTAATTGATCCGTGTTAAAATGGCATTTCTTTCTATTGGCCAACATAAGCAAAACTATTTAAAAAAAAAATCACACCTCAACATTTCCTCTCAAATATTCCAATGCACTCGAACAAAACCCATCGATATTCAATTGTATACAGGTACTCTAAATGATGTGTAGAAATGTGAACGATTTGCACAAGTTCATACAATAGCAGTAGACTACTGAATGAGATCCCAAACCCGGGGAGAGAAAAGTCAACTGCTTTGATTTGCCATTTCTATACTTACATTTATTTAAAATAGTTGGAGAAATTCACTATAACTATAATTAAAAGTACAATGTACTGTATGTGAATGATTACTGTCAAGTTTTTTTAAAAAACTGACCCCAATGTAAATTTAAAAAATGTATTCTCGTGATGTGGTGTCGCTGGCAAGGCCGGCATTTAGTGCCCACCTCTAGTTGCATAAGAGAATTGGTGGTGGGCCTTGTTCTTGAACAGCTCCCTATTAGGAAAGGAATTCCAGGATTTTGACCCAGCGACGATGAAGGAACGGCGATATATTTCCAAGTCAGGATAGTGTGTGACTGAAGGGGAACTTGGGAGGTGATGGTGTTCCCATGCACCTGCTGCCCTTGCCCTTCTAGGTGGAGGTGGTCACGTGTTTGGGAGGTGCTGCCAAAGAAGGCTTGGTGAGTTGCTGCAGTGTATCCTGTAGATAGTAAACACTGCAGCCACGGTGCGCCGGTGGTGGATGTTGAAGATACCATAAAACAAAAAACACATCAAGAAAGCCGCAACCTAAACATGAAATAAAGTCAGATTGCAAATTAGGAGTATACAGTCTATTCCGCTTAATTCAAAGGCTTAATTCAAGTTATTTATTAATTCAAATTGAAATTGTGCAAAACAGCTTCTCTGCCGTTTTATTTCAATTGCTTAATTTGAATTATTTGATAATTCAACTTTTTTTTTTGGAGCAAAAGCTGACTGATTTGATGAAAATAGGTTGTATGCTAATGACTGAACAGTTGCACTATTCGGACCATCAGGTTTTTGGTGCATTTAAAATAGTGCCATTTGTTGTTTAATTTAAAGCTAGAGATTTTAAATGTGGGAAAGGAGGAGCAATTTATCAATTTTAGGTTCACCTCTAGATAGATTCCAAATACAACAAAATATGGTAACCTATCCAACTGGAAAAATTATGAGTTCTGCCTGTCCATATACTTCATGGCTGGAATCCAAAGGACTCCTTGGTGTGTTAAGAGCCTCCGTAAGCGGACAACTTGTGTTCTTTTTTGTTTTTCCCATTTTCTCCCAAAGGTACTCTCTCATGCTGGGGTAAGGTCCACAGGCAGCCTACCAGCAGGCTTTTTGACTGCAGAAGGCATCATAACCAAGCCAAATCCTGTTCTGACTGGACATTCACATACATACATACACTGTCCGGGGTGGTCGATCAGGAACAGGAAAGCTGACTAATTTCTTACCCTCCCTCGCCAGAGGCCCGGAGGCCCGTTGTACCACTCTGTTTAAGATTGGCTAACTCAGCACAGACCAGAGATCTGCTATTCTGGATGGCTTAGCACTACACCCAACAGTACCTTTACCTGCAACGCAATCAGGGAAGGTCAATTTTTATTTAGGCTTAGAAGGCATGACAGCCAATTCAATGAGAAAACTGACCACGGCCCCACTTGCTCGATGACACAGAAGTGAAGAAAGAATACCTCAAACTAATTCCTCCCGCTCCCAAAGAATGCTTTCATTCAATGGGTCCAATTGTTCACAAACTATTAATACAACTATATAACTGTGATCTGACACTGTAACTCAGTTCAAGAGTTTGGAGCAATACAGGAAACATGTTGATCATATGGGCCTTCCATAACACCAGTTGCATATAGGACCTCAATCTGCAATTGCATCTCAACTCTTGACAGTAGTCAACGGCAAAACGACTGAACTAAATAAAGCCAAGAACTAAACACACAAGGCTATCTTAAGTGTAGGTCAGAGAGAAACTTAAGGGGCCTTAAATGGGAAGGTCTATGACTTAGATTTTGAGGCCAGTTTAGATCACAAAAGCATCAAAGTGCTTGTCAGATCTAGGAGGTAATGTTTTATAAAAGCAGACATAGCTGCCGTACAAATAAATTCAAGAACCACCAGTTGAATATTGGCACATGATGTGGTCACAATAGGAGCGTTAGTTATTCCTGGTGGATCACAAGCAGCCAAAAAACATGAGTGAGACACATTCTACTCGTCAAACATTCCATAGAAATCAAAAGGAAACCTAGGAGCCAAATCTAGGATAGAGGGAACCTGAAAGGAAGTTTGGAGACAAAGCATCCAGTGCAAAATGTGGACAGGGCAATTCAAAATAACACCAAATTTACTGCACTCTGCACAAGCCACTCCTCCCAGACTAATGAGTGCTGAAGAAGCTTCAGCCAGTTGGCACATTTTTGCACACCTTCGTGTTTGGCTCCCCCACAGCTGGATAGCAGGCCAGCATACTAAAAAAGGCCATGACAGGCCCTGTGATCACTTCAGACCCACTCTATTGACTGCTATGCTTGCCCCAGGGAACAGAAGGTCCCGTGATGTATAGACTAGCACAATTTCCCTGCGAGCACGATAGATTTCCATTGTTACGAGAACCCTCCTCCACCACAAACATGTGGACTTCTTAGAATGTCTGGCTTGAAATGTTAAACTGCCTATTTTTCCCCCATATACCGACTGCCCTGCTTTTCTGTTCTCACCATTTCCTGTTTATAATTGCAGAAAAACCTTTCCACAAACAAAATTTTGCAAATAACTGTAGGAAATAATTAAGAATGTATAATGTGAAAAAGACCAAATTAATTTGTGATTAAATATTTTTCTGGTATCCTAATAACAGAACTGCTTCGAATGTCAGCAAAAGACTCACGGAATGAAACCCGATATACATTCGAAGTGGAGAAGCAGTACTGGATTAGCATAGCTCCAGTAAGAGACTAAACTTGCTGGCAAGTGATTGCCTGTGAACGTACTTTATAATTCATGAAAAGTCTGATCTTTAATTTGAAATGGGAAATGCTGACATGGTAGCGATATTGTACGAAGATTGTGACGTTGCTATAAACAATGTTTTTAACTAACCTCTGTATTTCCAGTTGCACCTTGTAGTTTTCGATCTACCATCACCGCTTTGCTTTCAATGTGACCTTTTACAGCTAAGTGCGTTCCATCTCCGGAGCGCTGCGCCACGAGCTGCAAGTTCTTAGTGCGTAACAGTTTCTGAAGCAGCAGCTGTCCAGCCTCGGACCTGGGAGCAAGAAAAGACTGATCCCCTACATTCAAGGCATTGAAAGAGTCAGTATTTGACTCATGTTTTACAGTTCCATCTGAATATCCACAGCGAACTGCATCAATATTTTCCTGTTTCACTAAGTGACCAGTACCTGCTGTATTGGTGTCTTTAGCAGCACCTTCCTGTAATTTAGAACAGCTATCCTGCCTTCCCATGACTTTCTGTGCACATTCCTCTTGTCCATTGGTCTGATTTAGGAGTGATGATTCTGACCTCAGTCCAGGGTATTCCTCCTTTGCTACATGACTTGGGGGAGATATCGGGAAGTCAAATGTACAAGCTTTCTTCAAGTCACTTTGTTCATGGATCTCTACATTAATTCTGGCTTGCGACTCAGTAACAGAGCTTGCTTTTCCTACAGTCCCGTGTGGTTTCATTGCTAATGCATCGGACTTTGAATCAGGTATCTTTTGAGGTATAATTGCAATAGGGTCTGACATGCAAACACTACTCTCTTTGGATTCATGGTTTTTAAGTAATTCTGGTTGTGGCTGTATTATTGTTTCCAGAGTTTCACCTTGTAGCGACGCATCTCCCAAATTGGTTTTATTTAACTCTGGACGTTGCATTTGTGAACGACTGCAATGAGCTTGAGCAGACACCAATTCACTTGCTGACCCCATGTTCTGCCTTGCTCGTTTGTTTTGAATTAGATGGGCCATTTCTTGTGGCTTCCCTCCATGCTCAGCTTTGATCTGCTGAACATACACCATGCCGGGACGAAGATGGCCTAAACCAATCGGTTGACCGGTTATATGAACTGAACGCAGCCCTGCATGCTGTTGCTGAAACGACTGTGAAGTCATGATGTTTTGTACCCCCGGTCTTGGATCGCCCACAGTTCCGTGCTGCTGAGATGTTGCTACTCGCACCACTCCTTGTAAACTGAGACCATTATTCTGTTGTAGGCCTGCTACAGCTTGTTGTTGTACACGTCTCATTAACTGACCCTGCTGATTCAGAAGTCGCTGCTGTCCTGCAATGCCTTGTTGCATTGGTTGTTGCACGGATGTCACTGGTCGTGTTTGTAGATTCTGATACATCATACCCTGAGGTTGCCCCAGTCCTATTGCACTCTTGGACAGCTGCTGCCCCATCATATTCGGAGTTGGTGGCTGGTTACGGTCCTGCCCCATTATGCACTGGGAAGGCAGCAAGGACTCCTGTTCCATTACAATTTGGGCTGGCTGCTGCCCCTGCCTCACCGTGCCTGGAGGCGGTTGCTCCTGTTGCTGTTCCTGCTCCTTCTCCTGCCCCACCATACCCGAAGCCTGCAGGGGTTGCTGCCCACCAATGGTACCGAGACTCTGCAACCGCTGTCCTTGCCCCACTGTGCCTGGAGACTGTCTCTGTCCCATTAGGTTCTGCAATTGCTGCTGTCCCTGACCTTGCCCCAACATGCCCTGTGGACGTGGCTGCTGCTGCTGTCCTTGCTCTTGACCCATCAAGCTCTGTGGCAGCTGTCCCTGCCCCATCAGGCTTTGTGGCTGTCCCTGCCGAACCATACCCTGAGGCTGCAGCGGCCACTGCCCCATCAGGCCCTGCAGCAGTTGTTGCTGCTGCCCCTGCCTCATCCCAATCAAACCTTGAGGCTGCTGCTGTTGCTTTGCCTGCCCCATCGGGCCCTGCGGCTGGGGCTGTCCCATCCCCATCGTGCCATGGGACTGCTGCTGTCCTATCCCCATCATGCCCTGAGGCTGGGCTTGCTGCTGTCCCTGGGATGACTGCTGCTGCTGTCCCAGTCCCTGCCCCAATGGGCCCTGAGGGGGCTGCTGTCCCATTGTGCCCTGGGATTGGAGCTGCTGCCCAATTCCCTGCGTCATCTGTTGTCCCATCCCTTGCCCCACTGTGCTCTGGGGCTGGGATGCGGTTTGCTGCCCCCCTGTGCCTTGGGGTTGGGATGGTGGCTGTGCCTGCTGTCCCATCATGGTCTGGGGCTGGGGAGGTGGTTGTGCCTGCTGCCCCATCCCTTGCCCCATTGTTCCCTGGGGCTGGGGAGGAGGCTGTGGCTGCTGTCCCATTCCCATTGGAGCATGAGGCGGGTGCTCTTGTCCCTGTCCAATCGTGCTCTGGGGCTGATGCTGCTGTCCCTGGCTCATTGTCCCCTGAGGCTGGGATTGCTGCCCTTGCTCCATTGAGACCTGGGGCTGATGCTGCTGCCTCATGCCCTGCCCCATCATGCCCTGGGGCTGATGCTGCTGCTGTCCCTGCCCTATTATGCCCGGCAGCTGGTGCCTTAGGACTTGTAGTGGAGTCTGCTGTCCCATTATGCCTTGTGTTGCCAGGTGCTGGCCCAAAACATCTTGAGACTGCTGCCTCATTATACCTTGCATTCGAGTTTGATGTCCCATTGTGCTTTGCTGTTGGCTTTGGAAGGGTGTGGAAAGCCTCAGAATGTTGTTCTGCCTGATAACACTCTGTGGGTGCAGCTGTCCTGAAACGGCTTGAAGGTGGTGCTGTTGCAGTGGGGTCATTGTTGCCAACTGCTGACTCTGGGACACAACCCCTTGTTGATGCCCTAGGAGCCCTTGCTGTTGCAAAGGAGCACTGGGTGCCTGCTGCTGTAAAACCAGATTCTGCTGCTGCTGCTGAGAAGTGAGGACTTGCTGTTGACCTGCAAGACCTTGCTGGTGTGGCAACTGCTGCGCCATAAGGCCTGGCTGGGGCCGTGGAGGTTTTGGCTGACTTGCAAGACCCTGTTGGTGGGGTTGCTGATGTCCAAGGAGGCCTTGCTGTTGACCAACTGGGAGCTGTTGTTGCCCCATCAGCCTTAAATGTTGCTGCTGAGGTGCCAGACTCTGCTGGTGTGGTGTTGCTGGCTGCTGCTGTGCCTGACCCATGTTGCTGTGCTGTTGGGGTAGCTGCTGTCCTGCAAGACCTGGCTGCTGCTGAGCCGGCTGGTGTTGTGCCTGGACGACAATCCCCGGCTGGTGTTGTGCCTGGACGACAATCCCCGGCTGTTGTCCAATGAAGCCTTGCTGCTGCGGACCCATGATACCCTGCTGTGTCAGTGTCGGTTTGTTACCCACAATACTTGGCTGAGTCGTTGGCTGAAGCTGACCAATGATACTTTGTTGCTGTAACTTTCCCATGATGCTTTGCGGCGGCGATGGCCCGACGAGTCCTTGCTGTTGAATAAGTTGCATTCTTTGCTGCAGTTGTAGCTGTCTCTCTTGCAGGAGTCTGTTTTCATTTGTAAGGGTTTGAGCAGCAGAATTCCCAGAAAAAAAGCTGGTTGAAGGAGCAGAAGATACAGTTCCTGAGGCAGAGGGATATTCTTGTTGTTGGGTCACAGCTGAGGTCAAGAATGTTGGTCCCTGTTGAAGTGGTAGTGTAGCCCCGATCTGTGGCATTCTTATATTTCCTGTGTGTCCTATTAGTGTATTTGGTTGCTGAGCTATTGCTTGGGGTCCAAGGATTGCTCCTCCTTGCTGGGCTAATGCTGCTGATAACATGGGTGTTGAAAGTTTGGGCATTACTCTAGGGTTCTGGGATGAGGTTGTCGCCATCATCCCAGAGGGAGATAGGGAACATTTTTGTTGCTGTTTATTCCGATATTCGGTCATAAGGTTTGTATGCTCCTTTTGCTGTTTACGGACCTGAAACAGATTTTTAAAAAAACCTTAGAACTGAAATATAATGAAGCTTAGCTACGAAATCAGAATAATTTTATAATGAACCACCTCACTGGCACACACTGTAAATTAACACCAATCTCAGGGGACCAGTTAAGCCTCCCTCATTAGATTTCCAACCAAATTTACAGTATTAACTTCTAGAATATGCAAAGATAAATTCAAGTTTAACTTCAACACCGACGTGGCTCATTCTACATAACGTTTGGTAAAAAATTTCTGGTTAGGGAAGCAGTTCTATTAAGAGGGAGTTTTCACTTGAGAAGACAATAGATTAAGCAGTTCGGTAAGTTGGAAACGTAAGGTCTTGGTATACAGGAAACTTTCATTTAACCGGAGGTTAAAAGTCCAGAAAGCTCTATCTACCGGCAAAATTCAGGAGCCGTTTTCTATAAGTTTTATTACTTCTCGTTGCTTTTTTCCCCCCAGTCAGGCTCTGCAAGGTCTGTAGCTAAGCAACAGCTTCAGCTAGAGACGCTTGCAGCTGCAGCCGACTGTTTTGAAGCTGTTGCTAAGCAACAGGGTTTGTTGATTCTCAGAGAGCTGAAAAGCTCTGTATGTTTTAACATTGCCGCTGGTTTATACGGCAGTTTTGATCTAACGGCACCAGCTCGGTCCCGTCAGTGCCGGATACCAGAAAGTTTCCTGTATATGGAACTCCA